>NC_142248.1:5856574-6164814 GCF_052056855.1 Sturnus vulgaris | reverse complement strand
ATAACTCCTGGAGGAGAGGCAAAACCAGGGATTTTAATGTGCCTAAACTGCAAAAAACTAATCTCTGAGTTAAACAAGGAAAAGAAATATTAGTACCCACACAGCCAATAAATAGATTACTGATGTTACAGTTGCCAAAGACACAGCCAAAGGAAATAATCACATATAACTTCCCCACAGTGACTTCATTCACTCATGGAAACAACTTCATACAAAATTATCAATTGTTGTGTACAATAGGAGACAAAACAATGAAATCTTTTCTACATATTACATGAAAAGCAGAAAACCTAAATGTACCAAATCACTTGTCCACAGATTTATGCTTTGACTGTTTTTTACTCAAAGCAGGAATCCCTTGTCTCAGATTTCCCTGACCAAACCATTAGTCTGCAATATTTTCATTAACCACAATGAAAATTATATTATATCTATGCTTCACCCAGGAAAGTTCATTGCAATATTATCCTCATGAATTAAGTACTTGTATAGCCCAGGGATGTAGCATAATGTAGTACGGATAGCAATAAAAGAAAAATTATACATAATTATCTCATTTGCCTTTTTATTTCCAAGAAAAGGGTATAATAGATAAAAACCCCTGAACCCTAAAAGTACGTGAAACAGGTTGGAAGTCATCAATATAACAAGAGCAAACTCCTGGCATGAGGAAAGCTCTGGAAGGGTTATACTGTGCCTCTAGAGAATTGTGCATGACCAGAACACAGGAAACAAAATTACTCTTCCCTATTGTTAAGTCTCCTGTCACAGCTCAGAGTAATTAAATATATATAAACAAAAGTTGTGTTACAGCTAATTATATGGTTACTCATAAGCAGGAAAACAGGTAAAAGAAAAATACCTTTTGAATAAAAGGGATCTTTATATTAGTTCAGACTTTAATGGAGTAACAATAATTTACGAAGAAATGAATCTTGCAAAACTTTATTATTCCAAATGGATTACCTTTGGAAAACCTTATTTTAAGATCCTATTGCAGGACATATTTTACAATGTGTTAAAAAAGAAAAGAAAAAAGCTAGTTTCTTTAGAGCTGGACTAATCTTGAAACGTGCAATACTAATTATTTTTACTTATTCTGCTACTCATGATTATTTCTCATCCTATGAAACAAAATATCTATTTTTCTATCTTGCCAGATAATTTCTGTCAGTAATTTTCACTGTAGGCTGCTTGCAGAAAATATTCAGTAATCATATTTTGAAAATTATTCTGTTTCAGTTGAAGTAACAGAAATTAGTTCCACAATGCAGAGAAGAGTTCTTTTCATACCATGACTGGAATAACACAGTGCAAATTTCCTCTGTGAAAACTACTATAAGATTTTGAAAATAGTATTTTGCAAACTTGTGTTATCAAGTTAACATATACATTATAATTTCAATTTTTTACCCATTAATGAAATAAAATAGTGAGATAGATGAACTTCAAAAGATACGTTTTAGCCATCAGAATAAGCACTTTATTAAATTCTTCTTTGGGAATATATAAAGTATTATGTGGTGCTCAACCCTGATAGCTGAACTGTAACTAAAGAATGCAAACTGGGAAATTTGGAAAAAAATATTCAAAACATTATTTTATGCAACTTACTGAATATAAATATAGTAAACTCGACAAAATCTCAAGCATATTAAGCCAAGTTAGATTCTCTTTGTATCTAAAATACAAATGTAAATTTAAAAATCTTTTTCTATATTATTAGCATCAGCAGTAAACCATAAGTAATTTCGATGTTCTGCAAGTGTGAATCCTTTTTTCATAATTCTTGAGTTATGGTCCATGTTACCATCTTCACTGCAGCTGAGAACAGAGCTAAATCCAGGTGCTATTAAGATAATGAAGAACAATTTTTTTCAATAGCCTGGAGAAATATAAATTACAAATCAACTGTAGATTAATCACTTAATATGCTACCCAAGATATTCAATCTTTTACTCATATTTGAGAATAGCAAAAAAGAAACATCAACAACAAAATTAAAAATAAATACAAAGGAATTGCCTCACAGAACTTAAACATTTGTTTTTGACTTTGGGGAGACTTTGAACAGAAGACATAGAAGTATGTCATATTTAAAGTTAAAATGAAATGGAAAGATGCATGAATCTGATGCAGTCACAGAAAACAGAGATAGGAAATGCAAAATGGCTCTCCAAATTTAAATTCCATGACTCACAATACTCTACTTGCAATAAGCTTTACTTGTCGAGGTGTGACAAGTGAGCAAAGGGAGAGAGATTCAAACAAAATTAAGCTAGAGTTCTTTGAAACAGCACAATATCTTTGCCTGAGGTCTGGACAACGAGCTAAGCTGAGAAGGACAAGAAATCTGTGTCAAAATAAGGAGTGGGTGGAAGGTTTGGGAGGATCAGGTGTACAAAGCAGCTCTCGTTTCTCCTCCTTCTCCTCCCTGAGCCCAAAGGTGCTGCCAGCTCATCAAACCCTGCCTTGCCCTTCGCCCCCCAGCAGAACTCCCAGCCCCTGGCATCCCTCTGATAAATGGGAAGCAGCTGGTGTCTCAAGGATGGCTATTAATCTCTTCACAGGGTGAAAGTGAATGGAGGAGCTGAGCAATGCTCTGTAATTACTGATTCATGCACACCCTTCCAGAGGATAAAAAAAAGTATCAGCTCTCCCTGCTTTGACGACGGATTAGTTTGAATTGATACAAAATCACTCACAAATTAATAAACCTGTTGTAGAAAAGTTTCATCAAACCTGCTTGTTCAAACCTGCTTGTTTAGAAATACTTGAAAATATGAATCCAACTACTTTCTGCTAGCCTGTACTTGTAGATTGATAGACTGGATAACAAAACACCACTTTGGGGATCCTGATTGTATTAACTGTAGTGTAATTTATTTATTTATTTATTTTCCCCTCTGCTTGATTTTCATTTCAGGAAGTTATAGCATTCTAAATAAGAACCACTTTAAGCTGCCTATGTTCTTAAAAGAGTCTTATTATGGTTTTTTACTTTTAAACATGTGCTAAAAGCATTAAAATAAAAACTATAAAATCCTACCTGTAGTTACCATTCATGGACTGGAAGAATGAGAGGAATAATGAGAGTCAGTGATCTACAGGCTAAAAGAAAATAAATTAATTTTTCCTAACTGCATAATTTTGCAGCCTATTTTCTAGCACACAAAGAAATATTCAAATCTTTTTTGAAGATGTTCAAGTGGACCCTAAGAAGATTGACCAATCAAATTGAGGAAGAGATATCTCATGGGAGGTTTTGCCACCTTCATGATTTTTTGTTTATCAAACTGTTAAATGAAATATAAACTTCCAAATTTGGAAGAAAATAAAAACATCATAGCTCCAATTACTTTTAACAACTGGATAATAAACCAGTGATTCAAGCACTAGGAAGTTGGACTTCTGCTTCCTATATCCCACAAATAAAAACTAGAGTGAAAAATCTTGCAACTGGAGGACATTATAGTAGCACATATTAAATTATGGACATCTCAAAGGTCTAGATAGTTCCCTGTTTGCACTGATCACTTTTTCCTCAGCTCTACACATGATATGAAAGAAGAAGGGAGGAACAGTGCAGGTGTTTAAGCTCAACTGCTCTGATGTAGCAAAAATGGTTTCAGGTTCCAAATAATGTAGGGATGCTCAATTTTAAAATCCATACAGATAGCGAAATGAAAGGTTTTGCTCCTATATTCCTAATGAAATTAAAAGCAACAGATTACCTTAATTTCTAGGATTTAGAGTAGAGGAATACTTTGACAAAGGTATTTTTCACAGCTTATCTACCCTCTTCTTCAAGTTATCCAGGGCTTAGTGCACAAACTGGTTCCAGATTTAGTACCTGGTGTGTCTCATATGCAGGCAGTCCTGCAGAGCTGACCTGTGTATCTGTCTGGCAGATATTTCATGGACAACAATCATATCCTTACGATATAAATATAGACAAGCAGTATGAATAATATCAATAAGGGAAGCCTATCACTGTGCTCTTTAAAAACTCTGATTTAATGAAAGCACAACCACTACAAGCCCCTTTAGCATCCTTTATATTTTACATCTCTTGTCCATTGCTTGTTGGAAGAGATTTTCTGCATTCTTAACATATCTTTCCTTCATTCTGTGCCTCTAAATTTATCTCACCAAGAAATCTTTCTAAAGTCTTGTTCAGTGAGCATTACGTGAGACTCTATTATGTGCTATGAGCTAAGTTATTTTTCTTTAGAAACATGGTAATTTACTCTTTATTCCTTTATGACACTTTCTTTCATTTTGTTATACTCAAAGCAAACTATAGACATTAAATATTTTAGGCATTGCTAAATCAAGGCAAGCACCCACATTCAAGATCAATAATGTTACAAGGTGACAGTAAATGTAAAACACTCAAAGCCTTGTAAATATTTTAAATCTGTTTCTGAAGATTTGCAAATGTTTGATGCAAATTCTGGAAGTAGTGAAAGGCCATCAGAAAGAGAACTGGGACTGTAATCATTAAGCAACAAGACTGTTTGGAGTCTTTGTGAAAGTGCTGAAATAGTTCTGAGTGTCTCAGATATGAATTTCTTTGTGTTCTCCTTCCTTTGGAACTTCAGGCTCTTGATAAAGCAAAAATGAACCGAACATCTTGTGCTTAGAGAAAACAAAGGAATGAGGGAAAGCAGTGATAACACTGAAGGAGATCTTGAGAGAGGGTAATACAGAATGAAGGCAGACTAAAGATGTCTTACAGCAGATGAAATGACCCCTATGCTAAAGAAAAACATGCTGAGGTTAGATAAGAAAAGGGATAAAACCCTTTCTAAGCAGGAGAAATTCAGCAAGGGTATTTCCAGGAAGAGACATCAGCACTGGGGATGCTTACAAAGATAAAATGTTGAAGGGAAAAGCACAGAGAAAACCGTGTGAAATCCTGGTGCTCGCAGACAGTCAAGCAATTGCAAAGACATCTTCAAGAAGTAGGGCAAGACAAGTTCTTTCCCAGGGATCAGCATGAAAGAACAGACCAGACTACCACCAGCTCTGTAAAAATGGAGAGGCTTTCCTGATTGACCCACACCAGCTTAGATCCAGTATCCTTCATTGCTTTCATAACACTCTGCATTCCTAGAGAATGAAATACAGGACAAGAGTGAAGCAGCTGGTATACAGTCACTGATTTTGTTCCTCCTTTATTTTTTATCTCTCTTTCTATTTTATTCCCTTTTGCCTTTATTTGCTTTGCTTACTGTACCTAGAGGTTTCATGTTAATTTTTTCAACCTCGAGAAATTATTCTCCTAAAATTGTAGCTCTAGATATGCCCCTAGGCTTGTTTCTCTACTATTTCTTTTCAGTCAAGTACTTTATTTTTGAGACTTTCACAGTTGATATTGGTTTGGTACAGAAGGTACTGAAGAATTTTGTAACCATAGGAACTGAGCTAAAGACAAAACATCTGTCTTGACAAAAAACATGGAGTTTTTTCATTCTGGAAACACAGAAAGAAAAATTTTCATATCTACTCATCTCTGATTTTTTTTTCCCAATGAACTGAAATAAAGGGAGGGTTTACTATCAGTATTAAAAAACACGCTTAGGACTTATATGTGATCTGATTCTTTATTGGTTTTGTCATCTTTGCAAATTCATCCTCCCAAAAATGTTGATTTTTAATTACTTTTTCTCTATAATATATGCTAAAAAATTATTTTGGTTTGGTTTGATTTTTTTTTTTTTTTTGACTCATATTTGAAAAAATGTTAATGGTAAGATTTCTCAATGCTCCACTGTCTCTGTTCAGGCACAACAAAGGCAAAGGAACCCCCTTCTCTTGAAATTTTCTCTCCATAACAAAGCTGACCTTTAAATGTATAATTTTGTTAGGCAAATATTATAAAAAATTATCCACTGCTTTATTGTTTTATGCAAGCAAATCCTGATTATTTGGCTCTCCACAGAGCTGTGATGCAGTTTAATAATTGATGTTTCTCTGCTTCTCAGCTGTAGAAACCAAAACGGTGTGCTCTGCTACAGATCATACTCATTGCTGCATTTCATTTTATTGCATGGCAGTAGAACCCCAACATAGCTGCTGCCATCTGTTATTGACAGATCTGTTGCAAGACACAGGTGGCAACTACTTTTTGTGTTGTAAGGAAAAAAGAGACCTCTCTCACACCCTAACACAGCTTAAGCAGTGTTCTAGAAATGCTGGTGTTGATGCTGGGATAGAATTCATTCATTCTCATTTACAGTAGCCTTTGATTATGTTATAATGACTTACATAGCTTTTTTTCTTATAAATTCTCAGATGGGACCTTGCTCAACCTATTTCAGTGCTAGAATGAAGGAATGATACAACCAACCCATAAACTTTTGTTAAAAAGTATGTTATTACACATTTTTCTCATTTGCTGGCATTCTACATAGCCAGTTTTTTTCTGCTTAGAAAAGACATTATAAGGAATGTCTTTTCTATTAATAGTAGAAGTGTTATAGAATAATACATGCACATGCAGGAAAGCAATGGAAGACTTTTATCTCTAGTTTTATTAATAGTGAAACCCAATCATAATTATTAATTCCTACTTTACCACTCAATTCTATCCGTTTGAATTGCATGGTGATCAGCAGTATTTGCTATAGGTCTGTGATTAATTGTAGGTAGGAATGATTTCAGACTGAACTGGGAAACAATATATTGCAGGTATTTCAGCTATTTCTCACTTGGGTTCAAACTGTTTAACTCGAATGAACGTGTACTTATTATACAGAGGAATACTGAAGGTAAAAATATCTAGATCTGATGGAAGACCAGAGACATCACTGTATAAGTAATCCACAATATGTGATACTTTGATTCTTTTTTAAATACTGACTTTTATACAAACTGATGGAATGCTGTCACCAGCAGTCTTCATTATTTTTCTGATTCGTATGAATTTATTACAGTAGGAATTTGATTCAACCTACTACTCCATCAGAATTTTCCTGTAATGAAATATTTTTTTCTAAAAAGAATGAGGCAAAGGTTTTAAATTTTTAAATGGTTCACTCCACATAGGAATATTATTAGCTGGGAAAAGCAGCTAATAATGCTTATGGTAAAAGTCAGGGTGAAAATATAAAGGGAATATCAAATACACATTTCCTGAGATCTATTAAATAACACTACAATCTCACTAGAGAAGTGCAATAAGTTGTTTCACTTGACAAATTTTAACTGGCTTGGAAAAACCACTGTAATATTTTCTTTCATTAAAAGAAAGCACTAAGTATTTTACACCGTTATTTTCATCTCCAGTTTCTGTTTTTGTACTGTTCTACTTTATTAATTTCATTTACTGTGGCTGATCTATTTTAAGAAGTGTGTGGGTTCCATTTACAAAGTACTTCTGCAACAGAAACCTGCATAGCAGGACTCAAATACATTTTAAAAAATAGCTTTGATCCTCTTTCCCTTCTTTAAATAAGAATTTCCACGGAGAGGAATTGAAACAGAATTAATCAAACCAGAAGAACCTCCTTCGCAGGCGAAAGCCGAGAGCCTGTTGGCTTTGTGACGCAGTGAGAAGACAAAAAGTGTTCTGTGCTCCTGCTGAGGCTCCTGATGCTGCCTCTGCTGGTGCCAAAGCGGCTGCTGTCACCTCGGAATCTGCTCCTGGGGCTGCTCCACACTCCTGTACAGAGGGCCAAGGGTACGCGTTGTCCTGTGCCAAGAGAGGAATAAAGCACTTTGGGAAAGCAAACCCCGGGACTGCTAGTGCAGAACACCAAGAAACCCTGCCAATTGCTCATTGGCACCGAGGGCTCAGAAGAGGAATAATGACCAAAAAAAAAAAAAAAAAAAAGAGAAAGAGTAAGGGCGTAAGTTTGGAACAAGTTTCGAACTTGATGAGAGCCATGGGAAAATGTCAAATGTATCACACCAGAGATTTTGAGCAGGATTACAGATAGAATTTAGGTATCAAGGACAAAGTGTTTAGTTGCAGTTGCCATTGTTTAAATGACTTATAAAGGTTAAAGGAAGAAATATTACGAAGCCAAATCTATTCAGTAGTGAAATTTTTAAAATCGTTTATACATAGAGCAAGATGCAAGGTCTGACGTTTTGCTCAGGCATTCAATAGTTTATTCACTAACTCAACACCTATTAAATGACATCACTGCAAATTGCAGTTTCAAGCAAAACCTTCTTGATTCTGGAGGAATTTACTATAGATGTCCAGAAAATGGGCCAGTTATTTACAAGCAAAGTTACCATGT
The DNA here is from genome assembly GCF_052056855.1 of Sturnus vulgaris. Taxonomy (NCBI): domain Eukaryota; kingdom Metazoa; phylum Chordata; class Aves; order Passeriformes; family Sturnidae; genus Sturnus; species Sturnus vulgaris. The sequence continues at coordinate 6,156,559 of NC_142248.1, read as the reverse complement.
GAACCTGCCAAAAGCAGAGCCTAATTAGTGAATTCTGGTATTCTACTGGAGTGCAGGCACCAAACTATGACAACGTGACCTTCATTTCATGCAGGTCACAAAACAACAGTCTGGTAATAAAGCAGCTATATAACTGAGATAAACTTATTACCTTCTTATGTGGTATTTGTTATATCTCATTTAATCTCTGAAGTGTCTTGATCCTTAAGCTTCTTTTCATTGGCTCTGCATTGCAAATACAAATGAATACAAGTACAATGTATTTTTAATATTTATTAATATATTTATGAAATTGAATCATAACCAGCTATGATAAGACACTTTGTGTGCAGATTTGGTTTAACTCAAACCATTAGTGTTAATGTTAGCCATTAGCCTTTTCAAGTTGGAATGCAGCTTTTATTACAGCAGAAAGACTGGAATTAGTCAAGAGTTTGGAACCACAAGTGACATAACACCTTTACTATCCTACTAACTACTGACAATTCTGATAGAGATTCTAAATGAAGAAAAAAATGTTAGTCAGCACTTTGCCAGAGGAACAGGTTTTAAATATCTACACTGTAGAGAAAAGCAGGGTGAAATTTTCTAAACAAATCCTTTATATCTCATCCAAAGATCTGCAATTGCAGGTATATCGTGGCCTTTAGCCAAACATTCACTGAGAAGCCAAAGAAAAGAATGTCATACTCTCAGTCAGTGGTGTTCAGATGCTGGAACAGCAAGGTGGCAGCTCGAGGTCTCCTACCCAGGTACAGACATGGCTCCATCTCTTTCAGTTCATAGGATATGGCAGCTTTTCAACTGATTGTGACCAGGGGTAGTGATGGTAAAAATTGCAGCTTCTGTAGCAAATAGGTTTTGAAGTATTTGTAAGTATGTGTAGCCAATATTTAAGCTTTGACCAAGGCTTGTTTACTGAAACTCACCCTGTTAACTATAACCCTATGGGAAATGTACTGACCTGTGACACAGAAAACAAAGACATTGCTTTTGCAAGTTCCATGGGGACAATACGTTGATTATTTCCCCAGTCTTTTACAGAAGATATTATCTCCCCTATAGCAAATTGATGTTTCCAGTGATACAAATATCAGACTTGCTTAGGAACTGAAATTAATTTGACACTACAATTTCTAGAGGATTTCCTAAGTGTGCTGTCAGAAACTGGTATTGGCATTTCACATTTACTTTTGTTTACCATTTACTTTAGATTTTTGATCCCTTTAGGTATCTGCCAGATGTATATTCTATCATGGAAACACTTGATGATAGTGAAAACTGCTGTCATGTCTTAGTTCAGACCATTCTGAATGTGCTCTGACATCACTGGGACAGGTTTGGGCTGGTAAAGAAGATGCAGAAAAGAAAATACAGTAACAGCTGCAAATTTTTATCAAAAATCCCCTATCTCCTATAATGCACTTTTATGGCAACCTCAGTTAATAAAATTTTACTGAGGAAAATCAATTCATAAACAGCATTACTAGCAGATTCAGATAGCAATACATATGCTTCAAAATAAATGACAACTCTGCTCTACATTAACCTTACCAAAAATAATAATCTCCAGTTAGATTCAGGTCAGTCAGGTTCTTCTCTTTACTGCCACCAAGGTAATTGGTGGAAAATAGGAAAGGAAAATAAAGATTAGCCAATTTAACTAACACAATGGTGAAAAAATATGGAAGTTAATGATTCAATGCTAATTTTTTAAAAAAATGCTATCACTTGATGAAGTCGTTTAATTAGTAATTTTCCCCTTAAATTTTCCCTGCTCAAGGCAATCTTATGTTCATTGAAAAAAAGTAGAGAATAAGGTGAGGTGCACTGTGTTGCTTACAAGTCACTTGATTTTCTGAAGCTTAATATGAATGTGTAAAATAGCAATCTGTGATCTGGTCAAATCTGTTTTCGTTCTATTTTGTGAAGAGAAAAGAAATAATTTTTATACAGAGCAGCAAAACTAGCTGTGCCAGTAACTTCCAAAGAGTGTGCAAAATACCCCAAACAAAAAAACCTAGCAAAGAACACTTCCCAAAAATTAATGATCCTTTCACCATTTCATCATGAAGGAAAAAACAAAAATCAAAGGCAGGAATATTTTTGAAATTAACATTTGACTCACTATTATTAGCATTATTGAATACTTATTCAAGTAGGAATTTTGCATTGGTACCTTGTCAAATTTCTCCTTCATGTTAATATTAAATAGTTCCAGAGGCATAACTGTATTACAAAATTTGTGTAGTTTAAAGATGAAATCGTTTTTGAGATTAAAAATTTCAAAATAATGTTTTAGTTTAAAATTTGTTTTGGCCAGTGACAATAGACAGTTGGGACAGTAGTCATTAATTTTTTTTCAAAATTAAATATTAATTCATTGCAATATAAGCGGATTTTGAAAATAATTGTGATTCATGTCCATGAAAGAACTCTAAGGATTTTATGCCTATATTTGTAGTCCACAATAGTACCAACCAAAAACTAAATCTCTTACAGCATTTACTACAGTCAAAAATATTGCTAAAAAGGCAGAGTAAAGGATGAATATGAGCTTAGATCTAAACATGCAAAGAAAACTTATTTTCACGGGGGTATATCAAAAGTGTACCAAACTTCACCTCTGCTTTACAGTTTTATCCAGATGAAACTTGTCACACCTTATGAGCATTTGAACCAAATGACAGAAACTCTTCCTTTCTGGTCCTGCACTGTGGCTATTGTATGGTCATACTTTAAATATTGCTGACATGCTTACTGTGTATTTTCTTCTCTTTGTGCTTTTGGCAAGTTTCTTGAACAGACTGAGTGATAGATGGAGCCCTGTCAATGTCACTTCCCTACTAAAAATCCAAGATATTTTTTTCTTTTTTTGATGTTGAGGATGATGATGATGCCAGAATCAGTGAACTATAATATCCTGTGGTTTTATCTCCTTGTTTGGTCTTTCACACAGTCAGGTGGAAGCTACAACATTTCTTTTACTCATCACAAAATATAACACACAGCAAGACAAGGGGCAGCTAAAGCCCCAGTCCATGATAGCAGACATGTTACATAGTGAAGCACCAGCTGAGCTGGACATAACCCAGACTATTCAGATGTTAGGTTCAGCCCTCTCATCTATAAATGCAGTAAATAAGCAGTATGGTCCTGACATCTCAAAGTTTTGTTGGAACACAAGGAGTGTGTTGGTAAAATTGCAGGATGGATTTCAAATTCAAACAGAAATAATGTCTGTGAATGTCAAAACACAGTCTCCACTTCATCCACTGCAACCTTTTTCTCTCCTTTTCTTCTTTTTTCTTTTTTTTTTTCTGATAACTTGTCATGCTGCAAATTTAGTCAATTGATTGGTTTGGCTTGGTTTTTACAGAAATATATATATACAGATCTGTAATTTTGTTTGAATTTCTATAAAATAAAATCCTTTAGATGAAGCAAACACTGACAGTCAAATCTTAAAGCTATTTTATATGTAAAGCAAAACCTGGTCTTAATTCAGAGTTCTGCTCTTTTGTCTTCATTGTTAAGGGTGTTTATTTTTAATCTAACAAAACCATTAACAACATATATAACATAACATGTAACTTAATAACACATATTGGGTGATACTGTGGACAGTGCTAGGAACCTATTAATTCCTTGAACTGTGTCTTTTAATTATGCATAACCCTCATGATCTCCAGCCTAAAATCACATTGACAGGGATCTATTTAAATCCAAGTGTCTCATTTTGTTTTCTATAATTCACCAAATCATTATATCTTCAGAAACCCACCAACTTCTTGAAGAGCAGATTCAGGTTCTCTTTCATATTTCAATTCTTATGCACATTTAAAATTTTAACACTATATATGCTGGTTACTCTAGAAATGAAAAAGGAATATCTGCACAGAGCTTTAGCAGTTGCTTTATCTGTGATGCCACTTTTCTCATAAAAGCATGATTGTAACCTCATCATTCAGGCAGAGGATCTTTCTCCACAGAATGTCAGAGTCAGGAACTGAAATAATGTTGTCCACATTCAGTATGATAGTTCTTGCAATAGAATTATATTGCACAATCAGTTTTGCAAATACAGTTTCCTGCAAGTGTGCATATATTGCATATGTCTGTATCCAATTGTGCTTCCATGCTGAGCTTATGGATTGTCTGTCAGAACCCACTAAAATGCATTTAACCTCCAGCTGCACCTGTTCTAACCTGCTCTGGTACCACAGCTGTTTTCTCACTACTAACAAAACAACTGGAAGTAGATCTCATACAGCACACTACCATCATCACAAATTATGTTTCTGAATAGTTAAGTAAAAGACCTATTTAGAATCAGAAGAATACATTTTCATTCATCACAGACCTATTTTTTGCTTCCTCTGTTTTTGTGACTCCATCAACTTTAATATTTCATGCTGTGTGATGAGTTGGAGACAGTAAGATGTTTTGTGACCTACAATTTTCTCTCGTGAATTTTCTGGAAATTTTCTACTATTGGCATGGAGATCAACACTGGCATATTGATTAAAAACTTTTGTCAGAAGAATCACAAGGGTGCACACAGACTCGTATCCTATGTTCAGGAATATCTATACTGAATCTTTCCAGAAGAAGCATTTATTTGTTATCCAGTAACTGGGATTATTTTTTTTTCCCTTAAGAACTGCAAGTATACCATCAACAGAATATGAATATGGAGGGACTAAAGTTTAATAGATTTACTTTTGTAACTTAATTGATTTAATAGATGTTTTTAGTAAAAATCTGTTATCAGGAGCTGTCAGCTACAAAAGTTTTCCATGAACCTTCTATACCCATTTTCCTTAACCCCATAGTAGGTGATAATACTTGAACATAGCAATATTGGTTCACAAACTGTATGGCTAATTGTTGTGTTATTATAGGTGTTCTGTACTGACTGCCTGATGGCTACTGAATTTGATTTAAAGATGTTAATTTTGACTTTGGCATGAGAACATACTTAAAATGAGCACGATAGTACACAACCATAGTGACATTAGCCAGACCATATGTTCACTAATGAAAAGCACCCTTGTTTAAAGGAGAAAACTACAGGAAAGCTGTTTTTACTGAAGACAAGGTGTCAAACATTTTTCACTTTACCTACAACTGGCAGTTTTAATCTCTAGCTTTTACCAGACCTAAGAACCAAGACCAGTATATAGAGGCCCAAAATATTTTCAACTCCACAGAGAGTTCACAGCTACAGTGGTGTAAGATTTTATTTCCTATTTTCTAAAGGATTCTGGTTTTATTTTTGTGATAAATTCTGCTTTTAAAATGCATGTGTTAGCTCTGGATACATTGATCTAAACATGCTTGTGTAGTTTAAAAACATAATTTACTTCAGAAAAGAAAGCTTCTATTTTCAAAATACAAGCTCAAGCCATTGGACTTGATTGCTGTCTAAGGAAAACAATCCTTCGAAAAAAATTTAATATGGGCTGAAAAATGGTTCTCTAGCCACTCTTGATTTTTTTTTCTAATTTCAACACAAACTTTCCCTGAGTCAGAAAACAATTCCAGTCATTATAATCTCTAATAAACAGAAACTTGTGCACACTTACATAAAAGTAGAAATTAATCTCATCCTTCACTTTCTAATACTTTCTGAAATCCAATAGGTGTTTATTCAGTTCAGGTACTTCAAACTCAGATTGTCAGGTACTCATTGAATCCGGTTCACAGAGAAGAGAAAAGCTTTGGCTAATTGCAGTGGAATTACTTTTGAAGTACTTCTGAATGGGAATTTTTTTTCCATTCAGAAATCAGCTTTTGACGTACTATTTACATACCTATTATTAGTAATAAGAAAAATAATATTCCCATACAGAGGAGTAGCACTTCTGCAGCTTTTATAGAATGGATGATAGTATTATTAACATTGTTGTGCTTTTCCCTACAACACTCCTCCTGTTCTGGTTTTTAGAACATATATTTTCCCTCCCCTGTGCAGCTAAAGAGGGAAGGGACAGAGTGGCTTTCATGGGCACCTAACATCCAGCCAACATCAAACCACCAGAAGTCCACACTCTAAATATCTAAAATTCCCATTCCAATACTGCACAGGGAACATAGGGATGTTTTGACTACAGCCTGGAACCTTAAAACTAAACCATGCTGGTCATGCACACGATCAGAAATGCTGCTGCATGGGGATCTTGAAGCCTCTCCCAAGGAGGCACTGAGCTGGCTTAAGCACTTTTATGTCTGACTAAAGAGATATCTTTTTTTCCAAAGACTACATAACTCTTAATTTAATGTCTTCTTTGTTGCAAGTACCCAATGCATCTAATTTCAAGTTTAAAGAAAGAACCTGTGTTATAGCTAAGAACTTAGTTAACAGTCATTATTTACCCATGATTAGTTAGCAGACAGGACAGTAAAATCCAGCAGCTCTTTTAATGCAAAATAATGTTCATTATGTTTTACTTGCCACGAAGTCACCATGCTATTTTGGACCAAAAGAACCAGCCATGAAGAAACACAATAACAAGAATTTACTCTTATTCATGTCTCAAAGTATTTTGATTGGCTTCATTTGAATGTCAGGCATTATTCTAAGCCATATTTGCACATTTCTTTTCAACAAAGGCCTACTGAAATGGGTAAAGACTGAATGTCTAAACCCAAATGCCTAAGAAACATAAAGGGAAAGAGTAAAAAGATCTTTGTCTATTCAAACGATTATTATGCTACATAAAATATAATTAAAACACACCAAAATGAAATGGGTAATCAATGAACTCTGAACTGATAGTTAAATCAAGTAAGAAATTACTTATTCCATGTTCTGAAATATCTGACTCATAAAATACCCCTTTTCTTAAGGGTGCTACTCCTAAATTATATATCTCTTTCTTTTCAGAGTGACAACATCATCTTTCTGTGTAGTATTTTAGAGATGAATTCTGAGAAAAACATTTGTGTTCTCAAACTTTGTAGGCTCCAACCAAAATATGCTGATAGCACACAATTTAGAATAAACAAGAGAGAGAGCTGAAGTCTGTGTGGAGGAAAATCCATAGTGAGATAACTGAGAGCCATGAGCTAATTGGAGTTCTGTGAGCCAACTGTCCCAGTTTAAAGTCTTTGCTGCAGCCATCATGGGGCTGAGGAGGAGTCTTGCATTCTGAGGTGTGCATCACCAATAACCTTATCCTCTATTGCTAAACTACTCTGTGCAGCAAATGCATTTCTTGTTTGTCTCACATCAGTACCAGGACAGAGATGAATCTAACACTCAAATTCACCCCATTCGTTGGGCTGACCTGGATTTCATTGCACCCTGAACCCTTCCATTTCAGGTGACATTCCTTTTCCATGAGGTAAAATTACTTATCCATAACTATGGAACAAGCATTAACCTTTCTGGCAGGTTAAAGCCCACAGAGGGCAAGATGTATTGATAACATTTTGAGCTGAATTATGTGTATACTGTAATCACTAACTGTGACTTGCCAGATGTTTAAAAATGTTATGGCCCACACAATAAATATCACAGCTAGAAAAAGAAAATGAAGCAGTGAAGAGAATTGCATTTTTGTCTACCCAAGGTAACAGAATCTTCTCTCATTTGAGGTTTTCAAGATGTTTTAAATGCATTTATTAGGTAACTAATTGCACACCTTCTCTCTGTGCAAATAGCTGAGATTCAGCAACTTGGGGCATGATCCTCAAATCCTAAACTAGGAACTAACTTCCTCTGGAACCCTCTGCCACGCACAAAAAATTCATAATAATTTTTAAAACACAACTAATTTCAGTGATCTGTCTGTTAGAAGTTATAGATCCACCTCTCCTCATTCTTCTTGCATCTTTAATCCCCGAGAGGCAACTAAGATACAGAAGCTATACAATCTTATCAATGACACAGAGATCCACTTAGTTGAGCTCATGCAATGGATCCTGCTTGTTTCCCAAATGCACTTGGGCCAGTTAAAATCCAGTTCATAAAAGAGATAATTCTAATACAGCAAGTTTTGAGTAAAAAATACTCAAGTGATGAAAGGTTTCCTGGAAGACACTGTAAATGCTGCTCAGGATCAGCCAGCAGGTTGATAATGTCAAATTTAACAGAGCTGCACACCATTTCCTCTTTCTCAGTTATTAATGAAGAAATAATTTAGAAGGTTCACGCTGCTCAAAATGTTATCATCTGAAAAAATTTACAGTCACATCCTTATTCAAAGAAATTAATAGTCACGTGTCAATTTATTTTAATCAAGAAGAAAAGCTCCTTGAATATTATTTGTTGATAATTCACTATACAAGCAAGCAGAAAAGAAACACATACTGATACCAAGGAAAATTTCTAGTCTTGTAAAGAGGTTAGGGCTGTAAGAATTCATTAACTTAAGAAAATCACTGAGATTCAATAATAAAAACTGCCTGTACATTTTATAGTTGTAAGGCTCCATAAAATACAAATTATATTAAACAAAATGAAAAGGTGCTTTAAAAATTTTGTCAGGAGGATTGAATTTTATGAGCGTGTAGTTTGGCTAGCGAAATTATTTGAGTGACATGAAGATTTTACTTCTCTTTCCATACAAATTGAATAAAAATGGATTGCCCCTAATAAAAAGACACAGCTGTGGTTTCTCTCCCAACCTCATTTTCAAGTATACAAAGTATATGGAAAAAGAATGCAGGAGAGGGAAGTTAAAAATTGAAATTAACATTTACTATTCTGTTCGGTCTGTAACTCTTACACTGACTTTGAAATCACTGAGAAGCAATAGATGTAGTTTTAATTTGGTTTATTTTTATTCTTCTTGGGGCTTTTTTTCCAAATCCATAATGGTAGAGATGTATAGGGAGGTAAAGAAAGGGTATTTCTTTGTTTCTCCATGAAAATGAGAAAGAAGAAGGAAAAAAATATATGCTTTTTTGTTTGTTTATTTGTTTTTGTTTTTTGGGAGTTTTTGGGTTCTGGATTATTTTGATAAAAGAAAAAAAAAAAAAAAGCTGGATTTGCCATTTGTATGTTTAAATCATCTGATGTACAATTTGAGTTTTTAGTCATGTCATACTACTGCCTTAGTTTGACCTCACTGGAATTAAGGCCATACCAATTTATTTTCTTTACTTACATGTTAAAAGGACATTTCAGAAAAGTTTTCCATAGTTTCAACTTCTTATTTCTTCTGAGAAAATCTAAACTTGAATTGCTGGAACTAGTTGAAAAAAAAAAATACAGAAATACTTCTAACCTATAAAATAGCAACAAAAATATTGCTACCTTAATAAACTTTTTTTGCACAGCTTCCCAAGGGGTGTCAATATGATCTATAGTATTCTACAGAACCCAAAGCTTGTATGTGGGCCTTGAAATCTTATATTTCAATGTAACTGGAGAAAATCTTTACACAATATATTTAAGTGGGAACATCATATATCTATTTCCATGACATGTGAATGTCTAAGTCTTCTACATTGTTTAGACAATTCAATAAGAAATGTGCTTGTACTTACTCTTTGGTCTGTGCCCCAGCTGCTTGGCACTGTTTAGAGATAAAAGAAACAAATCTGCCCTGAGAGGATATCTGAAAGATTTCATTTCAGAAGAACCTAGGGATGAGAAAAAGCTTATACAATTACTTCCAACATATGTTATTTGGTGTTCATCGATAGAAAATCTGAGTTAGAGCTGTAAGGAGTCTTAAACAGTAAAACTACAGGATAACAAATACTAGAGGAAATAGATTCTAACAGAAGAAATTTTTCTCTCTGTAGCAAAATGTTCCAGGAAGTGAAACATCTTAAAATGCAAATACTCGAATTCCAACCTTTTCTTATACAAAGCATGCCAAGCATGTGAAGGGAATGAGAAGGTGTCACACAAAGGTTCCAGCCTCCAGACCCCCCAGTACCACAGAAAACACCCTCAGTTATAGTATTGACCCAAACCAAGAGGCATCTCCTTAGAGTACAGCACAGAAAGACTACTTTGTGCTCTTCTTACCTTGAAATAAGCTACTTACCAGGATTTTATTTTTTTTCTGTGCCAATTGCTGTGCTGCTATGACTACAGTGCTTTTGATGTGATACCTGGTTTCTTTGAAGCTAAATTGGCACTCCATGCACAGTGCTGCAATTTGCAGTATTGGGGGACCAATAAAGTGGCTTAAAAGTAAGCCACTTTTCTTCTTCAGGACTTCCAAGTGTAACTTGTCTCAGCTAATAACTGAGTCTACTGTTGGTTAAAGTAATCTCTGAGTAGACTTAGAATTTACTTTTTTTTTTTTTTTTTTGCCTACCAAGGCTTTATCCTCTGAAATGTGCCTTGTGTTTCCTTCAGACAGAGAAAAGTGCCATATTGCTACCTCCCTTCATTTGTTTCTGTTGTTATGGTGATGGTGGTGCATGCATAATACACTCAAGGCTGCTAGAAGTTCTCCAAAAGATAACTAGGACTCTTCTCCCTGTATCTGTAAGATGGCCAGTATTGTGAACAGTTTGGTAAGCTGTGACACAAGCAGAAAAATGGCTAGTTGGTGGTGATGGTGTGAGACCTATCCCATTCCTGTTGCAATCATTGGGATAACACCTGGAAGCCAGAGTAGCTCCTTTACAATCAATGCAATTGATAGATAATATCCAAGGATTTGGCTCCCACCTGAAAACTATTACTTTAGCAAGAGTGAATACAGTAAGAATATTTTTTCTGTTATATCAATGCTCAAATCTTGCAAAGACACCCAGCTAATATGTAGTTTTTTTCATTTGTCCCTACATCTGGATTTTTTTTGATTGTTTGCATGGGAATTCTTCCATCACTGCAGCATTTCCAAGCAAAGGCATGCAGTTTTGTGGTAGCAGAAGGCTTATGTTCAGTAAGCCACACAAGATGCTTAAACATAAACAGACCTTTTAATAACTGCAATGTAATTTTGAAGATTTAGGTAGATAGGTTAAAGTCCAATTCTTGCAAACAGCAACCTGATAAGTTGGCTGTGATTCTCTTTAAGGCACTGCTGAGGAAATAGAGAATAATAAGATCCATCTCATCTCCTGTGCACCACTATCTTAGGCATGTCCTCTGTTAGGGAAGAGTATGATAAACTCCCTCTTAGGAGAAGCTAAAAAACAATCACACAGCCTAAAAAGATTAGAAGAGATTGGAAATGTGGGAATAATTTCTATGGATTTTGTTGGGTTTTTTAATACTTTATCCCACATTATTATATTTGCAGGTCTAGCAAGTGATAATGAGGTAACCCAAGGGAAGAAAAAAGATATCATACCTCTATTTTGCAGTATAGAAAAAACTCTGATTTGGAACTGCAATATCATGCCTACTGTGACAGAACATAATCACCATGTTCCTGAAGATCTGATCTAGGCTAAATGATGGTACAAATTCCATGTCTTATCTGAAAAATTAATTATCTTCTGAAAAATGCCAGGTTTCCCAAATAAATGTATTGATGTACTCTGTAGTGTTTCCAGTAGGGAGAAGGAGCAAACATCATTTGCTTCTGGTGTTTGAAATTTAAATCTATTACATTTCATGAATTTGATAAAAATGGAGGAAAGAGAATCAAATATTTTTAATTCCTTTTCCTTTGGCATGTTCAGAGAATCAATAAATAGGATACAGAGCCGATAAATTATTTAAACTAAAATAAAGGAAGCAATAAGCACTGCTTTTATCCACCTGTGATTTTAAGATGATGATTTTCATTTCTCACTAAGCTGCACTTTTACCCATATTATTATTCTTCCTCTTTTATTGCTGTCATTTTTTAATATAGCTACATGTGTTAAAAATGAAAACAAGTTAGTAGAAAATATGTTTCATTAACGGAATTATTTCTATATAGCATTGCTCTCGGAGGCACAAAGGGCATCTAGTCATGTCTTTTGTAGCCTTCATCAGGCTGAAATGGTACCAGACTGACAGGACACAGACAGGGGAGATGAGCTACCACACTGGGGAACATGTGCTGCTAGAATAAATGCCAAGTCATGGACAACCACGAGTCACAACTTCCCTGTGTAATGACAGCAGTGTCACCACTAAACAGAATTCAGTTATTAATGCAATACAACCTTCCAATTGCAAAACTGTGGGTTGAGGATCTGCTAATATTTGTCATACTTCAGAAGAAAAATCCCATGGAAATAGTGATAGAAACAGGCAGATTTTCATGGGGTGGGTTGGAAGAGACCTGTCAGACCTAGTTCCAACTGCCCTGGACCCCCCAGAGCAGGGACTCCACCCTCTCTGTGAACTGGTGGAAAGGAACTGGGCTATCGACCTCTTCACCACATGGGAGGAGCCCTCTCTTAACTCCTTTGGGACAATTTACAGGCACTTCCCTCTTGGCTCCTCTCTGACACTCCCAACAACATCCTCTTCCCTCACCAAATCTCATTTCAGGTCCTGCTAATAAACCCAGCCAGGTCGCTACCTAGAACAACCATATCCCACTTGGTCAGGCATGGCCCATCCAATGCCAGTCTGGTCAGCCTAAGGTGGGCCCAGATCACCCAAATTCCAAAATTCAAAGCCCTGAGTGTGGCCCCATGCACACACACAGTCAGTCATTTACTCATTCTGCTCATCTCCCTCTTCCTGGGTCCCACTTCCCTCCTGGGAGGATGTAAGAGAGCACTGCCTGTGCCCCTGACACCAGAGAACTCTAGCTGTGACTACACATTTTTCTGTGTAGCATAACTCCAGAGGTAATCATAAATGCCACCTTTAATCTCAGTGAAGGCATATTTGCCCTAGATTTTATGCTGCTGCAAGTTGTGCTATTGCTCTGCTGCTATCTGCGTATTTTCTGAAATTTTGCAAAATTGGACTGTCTGAAGCAGAAGTGGATCTGTGTAAGTCTTGCTCTCATAATGGCAGGGGATTTCAGCTCATTCTTGTAAAAATGCCATGTACTACACAGACTTACTCCCCTTTGAGAAATTCTATTTTCACATGAGACAAGAATTCAATTTAGCACACATTTTTCTAGGTGTACTCTATGAAAAACTGTCTTAAAAGTCCACAAGGGGTTTCTATAACAATTCTGTCATGACAGGGAAGAAACATATTTTTTCATAAAATGTTTAATAAAACCTAATTTTTTTCTATCAAGCTTTCATTTTAAGAATATTAAAATTCTAATAAGAATGACATTAAAATCTTACTGAGAAAAATCTCCATGAATATAGTGTCTCTTCCTCTCAGAGTCAACTCTTTCAAGTTCTCATTTCAAAACAAATTTTGTTTCTAAATTAAACCTTACGACAATATAACTCTAAAAGTAAAGTCTAGACACATCAAATCAGTGGATAAAAGAATTTTTTTTTAAATGACTTTATCAGAAAATATTGATCCTATGAATTTTCCCATTCAAGTCTACAGAAAGTTTGAATTACAGTTCTAAGTCTCCTTCAGTCTTGACTTCAATAATGTCCTACATATGCAAATATTCCCACATGGAATATTTTATTCTTTGGTTCATACGTTTGCTCTTATGTAAGGTATTCTGATTTCTTCTTCCTTCTGCAAGGCTACTGCCAAACTGTGTATTAAAGTATAGAGAAAGGAATTTCTAAAGATGCTTCTTACTAAGTATTTGCAGCATAATACTGATTCTGGGATATCAGAGAACATGCTTATGAACATGACAGTGTCTAAGGTAACTATTATCTGTAACTTTTATTTTTTATCTAAACTGTATAGATACAAATATTCAAAGAATAATACAGGTATTAACCATGCCAATTGAAGTTTAGGCTCCTAAACGCTTCAGAGGCTTGTTAATACTTTGTCACAGAATTAAAGATATGAATTTGTTTTGTTCACTTCCAATCAGAAACATATAATTGGACTCAGTGCATTTAAGATAGTTGTTCACTAATTACCCAGGCATCACCAGCATGACAGTCCCTCTGCACAGCCTGCAATTTGCATTAATTTCAAAAGCACTCAGGATGTTTTCCTACTGTCACAACACAAGGAAAGAGTGATGTCATTTGAAAAAATAGGATTCAGTAAAATTCTGCTACTACACCATTTTAAACACTGATGATTCCTTTGCTCTGGAAAGAATCCCACCACCTGTAGCTGTAAGTGAACAGAATCTGAATTTCTTTGTTGGATTCTCCTGCAGATTTACATTGAATCTTCTGCATAATTTTGCAAGGCAAACCTATGTTACAATATTTACATCATTAGACAAGGTCCACCAGGGTGGATTCAGAATGAAAGACAGAAGCTAATTTTTTCTTGCTTTTGGTGGAATTTGCTGTAAAAAAAACTCTGCTCAATATTTTCCCCACATTTTCTTTATATTCACTCTTTCTCTGACCTGAATTGCTCACATTCTGCTGCTTTCCTCTGCTGTGTGCTTCTGATTGTGTATGGAAAAGATACACTGGCTTTTTTTTCATCTTAGATTCTCTAGCTAATATGTGCACAGAGGGTGGCAGTATTCCTTTTCAAACAGTAGAATTATTATTTAGATTTTAAAGACAAATTCCGTAATTGTTGTTTTATTGTAGTGGAGTCCTATTGTACCGACTGCTCTTACTGACAGAAATTATTGTTTGCAATACTCTTGTATTGAATTTAAGAAAAGACCATAAAAGCATTCTGTTTTAAAATAATTTTAAGTTGGAAAAAACACATCTGCTTCAGGTGTAGAGATAATCAGAATAAAAGGGACTGGCCAGCAAGCTGTTTATCAAGAAAGATAAAAACATTTTTTACCTTCCTTAGTAAAGTAGAGTGTCCTCCCTTTATAAATGTTGACTCTTAACGTTGTAGAATATTTTCCAGGTTCATTAAAGAAGATTCAGGTCTGTGAGGTTTTTTTGGAAATTCTACAGTGAGATACTTACCCTTGAATTTAGGACTATAGATGAAGTTTCTAAATATCTTGTTCAAAAGAGTGAACGTAAGCCAGGAAGCAAGTCTGCAGAAAAACAAAAACAGACACAAGATACCAGACTCCCAGGGTTAAGACTTAAAAATCAGAATAATGTTTCACTGAAATTGATGTTGACATTTAGATAAAGACATTTATAAATATGCTGTTAGAAGGGTGTTAACCTTGCACAAATCAGCATTCTGTAACTTTCAGATGCTATTAAAACAATGAGCAGAGCTGAGCAGGTTTGAATATATTCCCTCTTTTTTTTTCTTTTTCTGGAACACTTTCATGTCCAACTACTTTTGGAGAAGCAAAGAGAAACCCACTCACCCCCAAACCCCGATATTACAGCTGTTTTATTCATTAGCACTT
This sequence comes from Sturnus vulgaris, assembly GCF_052056855.1. NCBI lineage: Eukaryota > Metazoa > Chordata > Aves > Passeriformes > Sturnidae > Sturnus > Sturnus vulgaris. Next base: position 6,141,284 of record NC_142248.1, on the reverse strand, counting down.
GATTTAATATATGTGCAGTGAGTTGAAATGCAACCTTCCACAGATGGTGGCTCAGCCCACAGTACACAAATGCTGAAGGGCAAGCTCTGTCTTTAATTAAATTTGCCTAACATTACTGTAGAGTTTTCAGTTCCCAAACAATAATTGTTCCGTCTGAAATTTTCTCCTGACGCTTTTCATTTTGGAAGTTCTCCTTCAGGCTAGCGGGATTTTGTTTGGGTAGAAAGAGGAGGAGGAGAAAGAAAATGAGAGATATCCACATTACGACACACTTCTGTGCATGAAATAAAGCAGACATGTCATGAACCATTAGGTAGACACAGACACAGAGCAGGTTGTGGGTATGAAAGGTACAACAACAGCAGAATGTTAATAATATAAACACCTGCTAATAAAATTACATGCAGAACTAGAAACCTCTTTAATCAGCATTTAATTCTTGGTCTTATATTATTGATAGGTCTTCATCTTGGGAAGGGCATTAGTTCAAGGCTTTACATAGAAGTAATACAGATCAATGGATTAGCCCTTCAGGAGAGGGACTAATTACTTTAATTAGAATATTCTAATTAGGAAGGTTTGAGCTGGTGATTAAAGAATCTTGCATGCCTGGAATTTTAACACAGTTATTGTTGAACAAACATGATAATATATGTAGAATGTATGGTATCTTGATTAAAGAGCCAAGATGCTCTTTTAGGAATGCCAGAAAAAATACAGGAAAGATTTTGGAAAAGATGTTCTGAATTCTGCATTCCAGGTGTTGAAATTGTACACTTGCACATATAAGATCAAGGAATTGTTTCTGCTATTCTGTTTGTGTGCTAAAATTTATTAATAATACTATTTTAATAGAAAACAAGATATTCTATATTAAAAGTAACAATCTAAAATCAAATTATCTCAATCAAATACTCAGTGAAGCATGTGGGTGATCTAATTTCACTCTATATTGAGGGAAATTATATTTGCAGAGTACTCTCAGAAGTGAGATGCCAATAAACTTTACTTTATCTATTCTTAGAGACAAGATTAAATTGGAAGAGGGGGAAGTGAAGATGTAATATAATTGAATATTTATCATTAAACATCTAAATTAATCTGATAACGACATAATAGTGCTCTGGTTTCTCATATTTTACTCATTGACACCAGCAATCTAAACTAAATAATTAGAAAAGAGATTGTGTGAAAGTTTAAACAAATAAAACACCACTTCTTGACACCAGGGTAAACATTGATAAATTCACTTATTCTCTTTTCCACTCCAGGTGCTGCGTATTTTATGGTTAGAGCCACTAAAAAGAGGGTGTTGATTCAGTAAATATCCTGAACTTTAAAACTCTGAATTTTTGGCCTCATATTGCTTCCTCTGCTCCCCACACTGCAGTCTGGCATTTTGCCCATCTGTGGCAGCACCTCAGCAATGCTAAGTGTGCACTGAGAATCTGAATTGCATGTTCTAAAGCAACAGTCTTTTAAGGCATCCCTTAGGGCAATAGTAAGAAGAATGACAAGAAAATATATAGAAAATAGTTTTCTGATCACTAAGTATTTTTAGGATATTAAGGGTTGCTTTGTTTTTCTTGGGCTGCACCACTTTAATTTATATGCTGAACAGAATTTTTGCTGAAGAACGTTTGATAGGATGTACTTAAACACAAATATCTATTGATGGTTAGGCTACTTACCTAAAATATAAGAAACTATGGTTCGAATATATAGGATTTGCAGATCTCTTTATTCCTGGAGCCCTGAGCATCTCTCTTCACATACTGCCACGTTTTGAAATAAAGCGTGCTAATTTCTTAATGTATGACATCTATTGAGATAGATGTCATACTTTCTTTGTCAGTATTTGCATCACTGAGATTTTCAAAGCACAAAAACTGGATGCACCATCCCCTTGGCACCCGACTTTGAGAAATTTATATGCATTGATTAGATCCCACCCCCTCCAGTCTTCTCTGGACTAAACAAGCCCAGCTCCTGCAGTCTCTCCTCATAAGAGAGATACTTTAGTCTCTCAGTCACCTCTGTGGCCTCCCACTGGATTTTGTTTTTATTTAGCTAAAGCAAGGTACAAAATAGCTGGCAGAATCAGGGCCTTCACTTAGTAAATCTGTCAAAATGCCTGTGCACCTCAGAGGGTAGTTTTAGATATATAGACTTGTGTCAATACAGACCAGAAGATTTCAGTCAGCAGAAGAAATAGGTTCAATTTCTACAATATAATTTAGGGTGAGATCAAGGGCATTCTATTAGAAACCAAAAGAAAATAGTGTATTATTGTACACAACAAGAACCAAAAAACCCACAAACGAGCAGGGGGGAAAAAACATCCATAGAAGGTCCCTAAACAAAACCAGAATTATCATCATAGGCATACATTCATTCCTAAATTGGCATTTGGTGTCACATGGAGAATTTATTTAGAGAGAGAAGAATTCTATAGGCATAAAAATACTGGAAAATGAAGTCCCATAGGAGACCCAGTATCTTATCAGAAAACAAGAAGAATACACAAAATTTTGCATGTCATTATCCTGTACCACTGAGGACAGCTACCAATTTAACAAGACAATATTAATACAACTACAGCAGAAATGTGCATCTTGTATGATGTTTTCAGAGCTTAAAACTGAAGAGAATTCCATACCTACATCTTAAGTGTACCTTAAAATATATTCCCATAGGAAAGAATTTTATCTCTGCATAGAGCTTAGTAAAAACTTATTTCCCAGTTATGACCATTGAAATTTCAAGTTTAATCTCACATAAAATATGCACTCAGATTCTCCACTACTTTAAGGAAAAAATCCTACTCATGAATTGGAGCCTGAAGTATTTATTTCATTTATTCTCAGCTTTCACTCAGCCAGTATCTTAGCTGCAGTTAAAGGATATGAAATCTTCCTAAATGTGTCCATGTACTGGAGGAAGAATTCGTGGAATTATCCATAAAATGCAAAGTGATTGGGCCCTGTTTCAGAGGGGGCACTGACTGAAAATGGAGAGGGGAAAGAAAGAATAAACTCAACGTATTTTATGTGGTCTTCATTGTGATAACAGTAATTTTATCTTGCATTTCTTTTCCCAGATATTTTAACTACTAAGTAACTAACTCCGAATGGATTATGGATTTTGACCTGTGATTTCTTTCCATACACTTAATAATTTCTGTGGATTGGTAGTTTTTATGCAAGTGAGGCATCCATTGAGATTTGACCTAATAAGTAGATATTTAGACCTCCATTTTTTTTTTCTAAATTTCTATCCAAATGAATGTGACAAATAAAATCCAAATTCAATAAAACAGATTTTTTTTTTTTTTTTAAAAGTAAGCAATTTGATAAAGCAAAGTCAGAAACTGGAAGAACTTAACATGTCCTTAAAGTATCAGTCTGTCAGCAGGTATCTATCAGTTATCTCAGAACTGGTTGCATTCTTAAAAATAATGCAAACATCACCTTAAAAAAAATATTTGCAAAGCAGGCTGGAGAGGAATGAATCCAAGAATAGAACAAATTATAGTACTTTGTATTAATAGAGCAATTATTTATTGCTCATTAAAAACCTATTAGTAAAATATTGTTATTTATGATAAGCAATAAACAACATGCTGCTAAACAGTTGGCAATAGAAATTAGAAAGCAATAATATCTATTAGTTGGAAAGTTAATTTATTTAAAAATTGTTTTCTTCAAATGTTTAGCAGTATTTTTGTTTGTTTTTAGACCAATGACAGTTAAAATATTTTTATTAATCTGCTCTTTATGAAAATTATAGCATTTGCATGTACTCTGCTTCTGCTCATAACTCATGTTTTAGCTCTCCTGTATCTGTCACTTATATATGCATGTTATTTTAAACTCCTAAACCAGTGGGCACTATTGATTCCTATCCCACATCCCTCTAATCTCAGATGTGGTCCTCCAGTTAGTAATGCTGCAGGAGTGTTTTCCCTATTAGCAAATAAATCTTAATAAGTGAATTGTGTTAATGAATCATTTAGATTTATGCACCTTTTAAGAAGGGCAAAAGTTTCCAAATTTTGATTTACATGTAAATGTTCAACATTGAGCTTTGCAGTATTTTCCATTGGGACTGAGGGGATAACCTTGTCTTCTTTTTTTTTTTTTTAATTTCACTTTTTTCCTTTTTCTTTTTTTACCTTATAGAATAAAAATTTTACTGCATAGTTTTCTTAGAACCTCCACAACCATATGCATTATAGTGTACAGGTTAAGGAACATTATCACAGAAATGTTTTCTGGAGATTGTAAAAGTGTTAAAGTGCATTGATTTAAAATGAGTGCAGCTGGTTAAATTATAACTTCATTTCATTATTTCTTTTTATTAACAGTAGATTTAAACATACAGATTAGCCAAGAATAGGACATGCATGGAATTTTTAAAATAAAAAATGCTGAAATATCTTGTTAAGGTAAGTATAAAGATTGACCACCTAGAATTATGCTTCCATCTTGCTTCTAGCTGCAGTAGCTTTGACTTGGCTAATTATCTTAGTTCTAAACTCATATGTAATCATTAGCAACATCATGAAGCCAGCCAATTTCTGCATAAGTTCTTTAAGAAGGAAATTGTTAGTGATGGTTTCGACCTTTTTATAGCTGTTTGGCAGTTCAAGTAAGTGTAGCAGAATTTTAGGTTGTTTTCTTTCCTGCCCAGGAGAGTTGAACCTGCATCTCCTACCTCCCCTGAGAGGACCATTACAAACAACCTATATGCACCTCTCTCGTTGGCATTGTTCACTTGCTAAAAAGGAAAACCAAGATTAATTGGGCCCAGGGGAAGCACTAGACTGCAGCTTGGTTTTTCATGGAGAGCTATAAAACTTAACTGTAGAAATCTCATTTGGTCACCTTTAATTCTAGAGTCTCAATTATGTGTTTGCATTAAACCGTTATTAGGTAAAAGACATAAAACTGGGAAGAGGACAAGAACTCTCCAAGGAGAGTGGCAAACTGACCATGAACCCGTGAGCACACTCTGGAAATTCAGGAAACCTGAATCCTGCCTGGCCAGTAGCACAGTTTAAGCAGGAGGGGTGGAAAACAGCCTCACCTCACATCACTGCATTCTCTGGGATGAAGACTGGTCTAAGCCAACTCATATTTTATACTTTCTGGGCAATTCTTAGGACAATTTGCTTCAAAATCAAAGGATTAGTCATTTCCTACTACTACTTTATCTTTTCTTTAAGTTACTTTAGAATCTAACAGATATACTTTGAACAAGATGAAAATATATCTGATTTAAGGGAGTTTGACCTAACCTGCTCAGTGTTTTCTTGAAAGTGAAAAAATCTCACTTTACAGACTAAAGAGAAAAATTATCAACTTTCTTGTCATCAGTATTAAATAACATAAATTTATTCTTCACCTCATATTTAGAAGACAGCTTTCCTAAGAAGCAACATCTATAACAGGTGTTGTATTATGACACAAAATGAGGACACCAGGTATAGAACTGCTGATTCACAGAAATTTGTGCAAATGTTTCTGTGGATTTAGATATATCTTTTTTTCATATGTGTATATTTTCAAACTGCTTCATTCAAATTCAGAACTTCATCTTACATTTTTACATTTAGGTAGGACATACCTCATTCTACTCTGTGATAGTTGAGAATATTTAATAACTTTGCAAAGCAGACATTTCAAAGTTTTAAATCTAATATCAGTGGTTTATTGGGAGCCTAAGAATAACATATACTTCAGTATGTTCAAATTGTGATTTGTTTGCCATCGTGTTTGTAACAGTGAAATTTGCCTTCTGCTTATAAATTTTCAAATAATCAGAAATAACACTAAAATAATTCAAATAACTCCCAGTGTCCTTTAAAAACTGAGATAATCTGCCTCCCCTCCAGGTTGTAACTGTGCAACATGATACAATTTGGAAAGAAAGATCTGATCACTGATTCTTGGCTTCTGTTCTTGCTGTTGCTGGCTGCTGCAGAAAGCAGTGTTTTCAGCAGACAAAAATTGACAGAAATACATAAGCTCTGTTGGCAAGCAAGTTCACACTTGGCCTTTACCAGTTGGTGCAGCAAGCTGATAGCTGGCCAAAAATACATTACAACAAAACAAAAACCCACTGATCTTAAAAAGATGAAAAAAAAAAAAAAATCCATCACACGTGCCCCCCATCACACACACGTATATACAAAGAGAGAGAGGTGCAAACTCAGAATTTGAAGTCTGACAGAAAGGGAACTAATGCAGCCTGAAAATCAGTAACATCCTTTCATCTTTGCACTCCACATTGTGGCTTCTTCCACTCCAGTCACAAGCAGCTTTCCTCAGTTATAACAGAGCTCACTTGACCCCCTCAAAGCACCTTGTTTTTGACATGACCTCAGGCATTAAGATTTTTTTTTTTTGCTTTTCCCTGGAATGTGATATGCAGCTACTGGGAGCTGCAGGAGATATATTAATCACAGCTGTTTCTTATAGCCTGTGGAATGAAAAAGTTTTTTGTTTGTTTATTTGTTTGTTTGAGATAAACATCTATTCTGAAGCTTCAGGGGAAAAAAAATAAAGAAAGAGTTGGCAGATCGTGTTCAGCAGCAGCAGTATTATGAAACAATTATTTCAGAAGTACCAATTATTTCATTATGTAGGAAAATGGTTTCTTGACTTCTATTCTTAGCACTTATCAGAGATGCACAAAACCTGGAATTTAGCAAAAAGCTTAATTCATTTGCTTTCACGGTACCCAAAATTTTATTAAAATAATTTTATCTGCATATTAAAGCTGTTTTAAAATTAGATTAATGGACGACTTTTGTTGAAAAAACGTTTGAGATAGACTTTTTTTTTTAAAACTTTAAAGAAATCAGTATATACTCCACAGGTGTGAAGACCAAACTTCCCAAATCATTCAAATGCTGATCTCAAGCCATTTTAAATGTGCTTCAACTCACCTATCTTATAATCAGTTAATATTATGATTATCTATTAATACACTATTATGCAGGCCTGCCAAGCAGTGCTAATGGACCCCAAAGTCAATTAGCAAGTAAAATAGGCAATAGAAAGTCCATAACAAGTGCACTGGTTATTCAGCACTTGGGTTAACTTAGGAGGATGAATTTTCATTTATTATCAAAACAGCACTCCCAAATGTTCTGAAATGTTCAAAGATCTCAAAGGCTATGTTCTTAGTACTTGGCCAGAAGAAGAGGATATTAAAGAACTGAAAAGGGTTCAAATCTAGTGAATCAGACTTTGCACAGATTAGGATGCAATTCTAGAAAAGGTGAAGAGAATTAATCTGACTTTAGAAGTTTATGCCTTGTCATACTCACTGCAAACATTTCGTACAGAAAAAGAAAGTTACACAAACATGGACTTTAATTATTGATAACTGATGTTGGGCATGCATAATAATTGGATTTATTGAGCTTCACACCTTAAAAAGGCTGGGTTAAACACAAAAAAAAATAGTAAAATGACATGTCTAAAACATTTAAAAGAAAGAGAAAATTACTTTTTTTCTCATCTCACATCATACGTTAACCAAAATCCAGTAAAGACACCGAAATTAAATGGTAAACAGCATCCAACATGAAACAACATTCTGATTTTATCAGAAACTGCAAAGTAAAAAGTTTTTGTGTTTGGAGAGAAAAGTCAAGGCTGAAATCAAGATTTAATTGCTTTCAAAATAATTTTTAATCATTGCTCTGAAAACACAGCAGGACTAGTCATGATAAAGTTCATTTTTATATGGAACACCAAATATTTGGCTATGTCAATTATTTTTTATCTCATACTTATCTGAATGGTTTAAGAGGGAGTCACCAGCACTTTGTTTCTGCACATTGTGCTTTTGTGAATTCTGCACTGCTAACAAGGGGTAATGAATACACTGTGACTACTGGAGACAGACATGCTTCAATCACCAACTGTACCAGAGGAGAGGAGGATAAGGTGTCTTCCAGAGAGCCACTAGAAAGATTTGGGGGTTTTCAAGACACTGTTTTTTTTTCAGGTGAAAAACAAAAAAAAATATATTAGAACAATAATTAAGGAAATTAAAATCACTTATGAACTCAATAAGAAAATCAGCATCTCTAACACTGACAAACTACAACCCTCTGACTTATCCACATGTGCCTCCAAAACAGCTGATAGAAGTCATGATATATTTAGCTTTCCAGAAGAAAAATACAAAAAAAATAAAAAAACCCCCAAATTTTCACAGTAAAAAAAGATGTTAGATATCTGAAGTTTGGTTGGATAAATGACACCTATTTGCTTTGGCTCCCTTTCTAATTGATGATGTGAAATGGGTAGTTCCAGAGGATTGCTCATTCCAAGTATTTAAGATCAGTAGAGATCTCTCCACTGACAATGGAAGAGGTATAAAAATTTAGCTTATTTTGGAACAATACACTTTTAAACCTGTAAATATTCAAGAGATGAATTATGCTCTGTAGCACAATGAACAGGAAAGGTGAATTCCTGTTCTGACATTACAAAATTAGCTAGCAAAATTACTTTTACAGAAAATAACAAAATATGATCATATTATTGAAGGTTATTAATTTGCCCCAGCCTATGATGATTCAGTAACATAATCAAAAATAGAAACTATGATCTGAGATAGACAACCACCAAATAGACACACAATAAAATATTAAGCTGATCTGTACAATTCAGTAAATAAGAACACTGTACTAGCAAGTTTTTGTGTCTTAGATTGGCACAATGCTGCCCTCTTCCTCTGTCCATCTCCCCTTTTTCATATTGTTATTGACTTATGCCATTTACAGCCCTTAAAAATGCAGGAAATAGAAGAAATTAGGTATGAAACCACATCATTAAACACCAGAGTTGTAAGAAGGTGATGGACTTTGCCATGCAGCTAGAGAAATACTTTGGTTTAGGTAATCCAGAAGCAGAATTTACAGAGATAAGGTTTAGGGAAGAAATAGCCATATACTATATAAGACTATAGAAGAGCACATGCAAAGTGATGCAGGTGTTGCTTTAAATACTTGAAAGGTAAGATAAAAGCACCTTGGATCACTTGGGAAAAAAAAAATCACCCTCAGAGAACATTAAAAAACTGCAAATGAAACGCTGCCTTGGGCACCGTCATATTTAATTTTTATGAGGAATTAATATATTCCTACATTGCTGTTTTTAAGCCACGTTGTGATTTCTTGGCACTTCTATTACATAGATGTTTGGAGAATTAGACTGAGAAACCGCTGTGATGCCAATAGCAGTGTCTGTCAGATGCCTATGGTGCAGCCCCTGGTAACAACAGCAAACCTGTGCTGACCTCTGTGAGACACAAACTCTCCTGCTCCAGGGCTGAAAGACAGTCCCGAGCTCAGACACACTCAGGAGGAAAGGTTACCCCAGTCAGTGGCCAGGAGAGTGGGAGACTAAACTTTACCAGAGAGAGATGAATTCGAAAACACATAGATTGATTGTAGCAATAACTCTATTGATCAACTCCAGCCCTTGAAACCTCGGAGTAGTTTGAGGAACATTAGTAGTTGTGACTCAAGGAAAAATGAAAACACCCAAAAGGTCACATAGCAATGAAAATTGCCTGTCAGTCAGTAATTTGCAGCAGTATGAGAGATGTGAAGCTGACATTAGGATGGGGAGACTATAATGCTCAGAATCTATCCAGCCATTAGCATCTTTCATTACAGAAACTGCAGACATTTTTACCATTTCAGTTGCTCAAATGGAATAGACACCAGTGAAAATATTCGCTTAGAAAATCAATTACTCAGTCCACAGCATATGAGAATCAAGCACATTAAGTAAATAGCTCCAAGTATTCAGATAAAGTGTTTAAACTTAATTTAATGTACATTATGTAGGAACAAGAAAAATGAAATATGAGGAAAATGATGGTCCACTTATTCACCTAAAGATGATATAAAGCTTTGGAATTCTCTATTTATGAAAATATATTTTACTCTATATTATCAATAGCTCTTTGGAAGATTTGCATTATTATAATGTTAAATCTTTAATAGTTATGATTATCCACATATTACTGAAAAAGCAGGAAAATGCAGAAATTTTTTCTTCTTAAATAGCATGTCTTTATCAGAGTCACATGGTATCACCAAAAATGTCAGCTTCATTTATTGCAAATAATTAAAGCAAACCTGAAATAGATTGCACTCAAGCACCTGCCTTGTTGGATGCCAGGTCCTTATCACCCATTTTACTCTTACAAATCTATACCTTATAGGCCATGCTACCTGCTGACTAGATTTTTAAATATATGGGATATATCAATGTTGCACTGAAACTCCAAGTATCAAGTTTGGCTGAAGTCAAAAAAGGTTTCTGGGATAATGCCTGAGAAATATGGGAGAAAACATCTTATTTATGGAGAGTATTAGCATTAGTATTAGCATTACTGTATGTTTGCTCTCAGGGCCTTTCTTCAGATTCTCTTGGAAGGCTAAAAATAACAGACTAATAAATGAAAGTTATAACACATTCATATTTAAGGTCATGAAACAGAAATAATAATTAAAAAAAAGGTTCATAATCACAAAACCTACCATGGTAAAATTTGCTGTGAGAAACAATGATTCTGAAAAGGACTTGTAGATAATCACAGAATCACTAAGTTGGAAGAGACCTTCAAGATCATCGAGTCCAACCCATGCCCTAACACCCCAACTAAACCACGGCTCTGAGTGCCACATCCAGTCTTTTTATAAACACATCCAGGGATGGTGACTCCACCACCTGCCCAGGCAGACCATTCCAGTACTTATCACTCTTTCCATGAAAAACTTTTTCCTAATATCCAACCTGTATTTCCCTTGCTGCAGCTTAAGATTGTGTCCTCTCATTCTGTCAGCTGCTGCTCAGAGAAAGCAGGAAAATGATAAATAAACTCTCAGTGCTATGCTGTGCCAAAAATAAAAAATGGCATCCTTGAATAGGGAAAAAGGAGAACACTGAGTAAGATTCAGGGGAACATATAATCTCTCATTTGACATTTGTTGACTAGTACTGTAACAATGTTGTTAATAAATCAGAGCAAATGTTGATAACATGAAGAGAACCTTATAATAAAAGAAGCTCAAGGAGCTATTGTAGCATCCTAAAAAGAACATAAATTTGGAAAAGAAAAATAATAGAGGGTTTCACAATTTGGTAGCTATCAGCCAGGTTATCTTTGTTCTGTAGTGGTTATCACTTAGTGTAGATTGATTAATACAGACTAGATCAAAACACCCCTTGTTTAAAGTGCAAATCAGCTATTAGAAATACTGGCTGTTGTTATGGTGAATTTCTTGTAATTGTGTATTTTTATTCAAAAGAAACTCCAGTTCAAACAGAAATCCATTCAGAATCATCAAAAGATGAATCAAAAGTAAATAAAAAAATAAAGTGCATTACTTTGCATAGGGCACATCTCCACTGATAAAAGGATTTAAAAATGAAACAAGTTCTAAAGTAGTCCATATCTCCATTTATATCTCAGCAGAAGCTCTATATAATTGCCTGTTTTCCTGAGATGCCCATTCTCATTAACAGTCAACAACTGTACCATAGAATGATAGAATATTCTGAGTTGGAAGGGATCCACAAGGATCACTGAAGTCTAACTGCTGGCCCTGCAGAGAACATCCCCAAGAATCACAGCCTGTGCCTGTGCATCCATCCCTACCTCCAGCAGTAATGGCTGAAAAGGAAACAACCTTGGCCTATGCAAACAAAAGCAAGCTCTGCACCTCAGTTCTGCACCTGCTATATCTATCTCAAAAAGCACCTTTTGGTTTACAGATTTTTATGATGAAGAACTTGCCAAAAAGCACGTCAGACAAATTCGAAAAAGATTTAAGAGAAGCCGCCAATGAAATTGCAAAATCCAGTGGCACAAATATAATATGAACTAAGTGGGTTTCTTTTCTACTACCTTTTACAGCTCCTTTTTTGAAAGCAGAGAAGATTACTCTCAGAAAAGTAAACTTTTATTTTTTACTTCTGTGCCTCCAGGCACTCTAGAACACATTCAGTTATTGCAATTGTTCTCCAGCCTTGTCTGTCTATGTCTCTGCAGGACTGTAGCCCTATTCAGAATGAGATCAGGTCCTATGAGCACTGAGATTGTCCCAGCACACGGGCACAACTTTAGTTACCCAAACCCCACCTGTTTTCACCTGTTTTTACAATATTGGCAAAGTTTTACTCCCTTAATAATGGATACAGCATAGATTCTGACGGGAAGACTGTTGCAGGTTTAAGAGCTGGAGATCCACATAAAATCTAACCTGAGCCAGGGCAGGTCTGTGCTGGGCTGCACAAATACTCAGTCAGCTCATTGTAAGAGAGGAGCCAGCAGGCAGCTCCCACCTGGTACCAGCCACGGCCTTACCTTCATTTTAAAGGGCAACAAGAGGTTCCCACAGGAACATAATTTAGGAATAGATTTCTTGTAAGGTAATTGTATAATAGCTCATGTAACCACAAAGGACAGCTTTTCTCCATGGACAGCACCCACTTTGTGCAGCACACCATGGGAAAGTCCATCCAGAATTTTCCTGATGCTGCACAAATAGGAGATGCTTATCCTTTGGAGTAATGCAGCATTTGCTCACTATCTTTATTACTCTTCTAATTCTTTTTTTTTTTTTTTTTTATTAAAGGAGTCATTTTACGAAAGCATTTGTACCATCTCTCACTTCTCCACACAGCACCTCCCCTTCCCTGCTACAGCACAGACAAGCAGCAGTGAAATGGGAAGTGTGGGTTACATGGCTCTCCTCAAAGTGAGAATTACCAAAAGGGTGAAAGAAATGAATGAAAAGAACCTTCATGTTTCTCATTAATTTTTCACTTAATGTTTTTGCTGTTGAACATGTACACAGTGCATAAGGCTCAGTTGATCCTGAGGCAGGTCAAGGAACTCTTTCATTTCACATTATTCAAATGTTCCATTGTTGTGTCACAACCCCCACTCTACCCCAAATGTATATATACATATATATATATACTGCTAAGTTATTTTAAAAAGCCTCCCCTAAAACAGTGAGGCTAACTAAACTCATGGGGAACTACTGAACAGTAATGCTTTGAGACACCTCTGAGGCATGGATTACCTTCATGCTTCTTTCAGTAGCATAATAATATCATAACAGAAAGAAATGTCAGTGTCTTCTGTGCTTTCTCTTATCCAGTGTTGGGTGTTTTGTGGGAGTAGTGTGAAGGGATTATTCACCCAATACAGCAAGGATACACCCAAGGACACTAATGAGCTCTACAGTCTTTCAGCAATTTGTTCTTCCTGAATAATGTAGACTGCAGATTTAAAACATCAGGACCTAGCAGATGAAATCCTTAAAATTGCACATGTAAAGATAAAATTCCTCCCACTGTAAAGCAATGTAATCGTTTAATGGAACACACATTATCTCTAACATGCTATTATTTTGTTCTTGAATTAAAGCTGAAGAAAATAAGCAACCCTTTTTTTTTAACATTTCCCAAATACAGTATCCTGTATTAAGAAATGAACAAACAACCCTCCCTGCCCTTCAGCTTTCACAGAGCATATTACTACTTACTTCTCTGCTTCATGGAACTACTTCTTTACCTCCAAAACACATTTAATTATAGAAATAGTAAACCAAAATATATGTTGTGTTCTGCCTGATGTCCAACAGAAACAATTTCATTGTGATTCTACTTTGTGAACAGATATTTTTTAGTTTTTTTCTGAATTATTCTTTTATCGTGAATAAGTTTTACTTGTTTCTATGTCAAATAAGATTAAAAAAAAAAAAAAAAAAAAGAACAGAGAGAAAAATATTTTGTTCTTCACATCTATTTATTTTAGCAAAATCATGTGTCCTGGACTAACTTCTTTTAGAAATGTGTCAATGGATATAAGTCCTTAATATCTGTATCATCTCCCAAAAAAGGAAAAAAAGTCAGTTGTTTCTTGGTATTATTACAATTAAAAAACTACCCTACTTTTTTCTCCACCAAGTGGAGCTTTTGAGAAATAATTGAAATTTTGACACCATATAAAATAGTACATTCGTGTTTCAACCTCGTAGAGTTGTATGTACATCCACCTTTTCCTGCATCAAGTCATCCTATTGAGTGGGTTAGATAACTTCAAAGAGGGCAAAGTATCTTTTGAAGTCCAACGGGAAGCAATGGGAATAAAGGAATTCTTGGTTTGCATGCACCTTTTTTTTTTTTTTTTTTAATACATGACCCTTGGAAAGACATCTAAAGCATGTAAGTTAAGCCCATCACTTTTGAGCAGCCAGGAATAAGAGTATATTGATACATAACACCATAAGCTTACAAAACAAAGGAGCAGAAACACATCTGGTGTTCACTAAGCCTGTTGGCATGTGCCAGTGAATTTGCAATCAGGCATGGAAACAGCCAAGCTCATGGAGCCTATATTTTTAGAACTATAGCAGTTGTCCTATAAATTATTCTGCATCTAGGTCCACATAAATAGCAAAGACAGATGCACAACGCTAGTGCCAGTTCTACAGAACATTATTCCAGGTTGCAAGATGCTGCAATAAATAGGTTAATCACTCTTAATGTCTTTGATATTCATCATAGCAACATTAATCAAGATGAATTAATTTGGAGTTAATGTGACTTCAGCATGAATTGCCAATGGTGTTTACTTGTAAATTCAGTCTTTGAGGACAGATAAAATCTCCCACTCTCAAAACCAACCTTGTTTTCTACACTATTCCACATGAACTATGGGCTTCCATGCTAGTGTTGCTACTGATGTATGGTGAGGTTTTCCCCCATTATAAATTCTCATTTTTATTGATATCTGCCAAAATAATGGTCCATCCTGTGCTTCCCTATTGAGTTTTTTTCCCCCAACTAACAACACAAATAAAATTTTTTTGACCCAACTGACTAGTTCACTGTTGAAAAGTCATATGACTAATGTTGCCTGGAGAAAAATTACTTTTTAAAAAATTGTCTCAAATACTACCAGATAAATAAATCTCCTCATACATAATTTGTAAGTAAATAGAAAAGCTCATTCATTTGAACTGATAGTTGTCAATAAATATGAAATACAGATTCCTGAGTTTAATTAGTCATATTTGTAATGAAATTAAATCGTTAGAATATGGGAATTAGGCACATCAAAAAATGTAAGTTGTTTCAGAGCTAGAACATGAAGTAGAAAGTGGCTCAATGCCTTAAGTACTGTCTATATTGACAAATGTAACTACTGGTTCTATTACAGAAGAAAGAACAAAAATTACATTAAGAAACCAAAAGTCAAAGCCTAAAACTCTTAAATTCCAGTTCAATACTCCCATAAATTGTTCCAGAGCCACAAGGAATGTTTAATGTTCGCTATACTTCCTTAAAAAAATACTAGACTTAAGAAAAACTTCCAATATGTTATTTTAAAAGTCATTTATAGCTAGAAAATTTCAGAATCCTGCCACAGTGAGCTCTTTACAGAGGTTTCCAAATCTCACTCACAATGATCAGCTTCAGCAGCAGACATCAGATGTTATTGTATATACATATATATATACATATATATATATATGTGTGTGTGTGTGTAGCTGTGTGCACGTTCTAAATTGTTCTCTTAGCACATTTACCAGCTCATAAGTATGAGTTTTGTCTTTTAATTTAATTGCAGTATTTTAGCATATGGAAGTACCTGAAAAGGGGCCTCAGGTTTTGTCCCAGGTTTTGCAATTTGGTTCACTGAAGCCAAAAATTTCATTTCAAATTGCCCTTAAATAAGAAAAATTAATTATGGCAAAATATTAGATATATTTTATCTAATAAAAATCTTCAAAATGAAGCTACAAGACTTGCTTACAGACCGTGTATGCTGTATACACGTAAAACAATATTGATTTCTAGTGTTTGCATTACCTTCCTCTAAAACCAGTAACTAAAATAAAAATTTGTATTAAATTCTAAATGAAAAAAAAAGGAATTAAAGAAAAAGTTGTTCTAATCAATCGTCTCTCTCTGAGTAATTAAAATTATTTTGATTTATGTCAAGTTGTTTCCTAGAGGGAATAGAAAACCACATTAACAGTTGAATTGAAAAAAAGAACAAAAAAGCTACAATAACACCTTGTAGAGCTCACACAATTTTCTTGTCTCCTGAATATATTATTCACTTTATTCATTTATTTTTGTTAACTCACAAGTTCCATAGAAGCAATAACTGAAATGGAAGCAGGGTAGAGACATCTTAGGAGGAATACAAGCTGACACTTTTCTAGGTATTTTAATATGTTATGAAATTAATTCAGAAGCTAAAGGGAATCCTGTTATCATGTTGTTTTTTTTTCTTTTAATAGTCTAAAAGAGAGTGAAAATAATCCAAACAAAAAAACGCCAAACAACCATCACCTTTCCAGTAATCAAACAGCATTTCTTTTCTATTTGTACAGTAGATGCAAGAACCATTGATTACTTAGCAAAAGAACAGGCTAATTTGTTGAGGACTGTGAAGAAAATCATTACAGGGCTTGAAGTATTAGGAGAGCCCCCTTGAAAAGGACCATTTAAAAACAGAGCAATTCAAGTGAGGTTTTATAGATTTTCAGTTTATCTGCTAGCTTGAGCAATAGGCTTTGAAAAGTCATTGCTAACACATGGACTATGATTTAATTTTATAAAACTACAACTAATATGTGCTGCTCATTTCATGTTGCCCTTACATCTGCTTTATAGATTTTTAACTGCTCTTTGTTATTTCTTGAATTCAGGTTTATGGTGCCATATAAAGCCTTCATTATTAATCACAGGGAATTATAGGACATAACTACCATTAAGAGATGTCCAGAGAATAAACACTTCAAAATTCAGTGGTTAAAAAAACAAACTGAATTACCACTCATTACCTAGATCAAAAACTAAGAAGAAATTTCATAGAGTCTTGTGATTTAACTTCTACTAAAATTGCTTTCAGCAAAGTTTTATCATACACATCTATACTCCTCATATAAATACAACCATATGCTTTCATTAAATTGAAATTTTATTTCTCATCCAAGTTTTAAGACTGTTTCTTTAAAAAGCCCTGAACAAACAAAAGAACAACAAAAATCCCCAATACCACCCACACCCCCTCCACTAAAAAAAGAAACCAAAGTAAAACTAAAACTAAAATGAAGATAAAAACCCACTGCTGATATTTTTCAATTGACATGTACGTATTTATATATATTTCTTAAAAAAGAAATACATAGCTCTGGCTTAGCAGAAGAACATGTGGTAAGTAATCAGAAGGATGAATTTACAATGCGAAACGAGCAAAAAAGATTGGCATTTGCAATATCCCATATTTAAAGCAGAGGCTGAATTTTGATCCATTTGACAGTCAAGACTCACTATGTCTTTTGCTTAATAGTACCCACCTGCACTTTCTTCCTGCCTCGAGAGAGAAAAAATTAAAAGAGACGGGGGAGAAGAAATAAGGAAAATATATTTATTTTTACTTATTTAATTTATAATCTGTTCGAGTTATTGGCACAGCTACTTTCCGCTTCAGAATCTCAGTAACAAGGGGGAATTTTTTCCAAAAAGAGGGCCACAGGCAGAAAACAGCAGCTCTATTGATATATTTGAGTGAGTGGCCTGGGTTATGGTGTTCATGTTGAACTAAAGCATACTTCAGTAATAATGCATGACAACGTGCTTGTTTCACAAACCTGTCATAGAACAGGAGTATTTTCTGTCTCAGAACCCAGGCTTCCTAAACCTCAGACCTCTGCTGTGATAAATGAACACGTTCTGAACCTGAGACACAGATTTGCTCACACCAGAAAAACAAAACAAACAAAACACAACAAAACACAACACAATAACCCAAACAGTTTTAGGTCCCCCAGCTTGGGAATTTCTCACAGCGAGCTTCAGTTCCTCATATATCAGTGAACTAGCAGAACAATCTCAAACCATCTACATCTAAAGCTCCCAAGAATACCTAAGGCTGGAGCAGGTATTTTGTAACCATGACTGAGCACTTCACTGCTAGACAACTCCACAGTGAATTGGCTTAAACTGTGTAAGCTGGACTAAATCATAGAACTGTTCTGATTTACAATATGGGGACAACCATATTGACTGTTCATAAAGGCACCTTTGCTTCTTTTCCTGACTTTGTCTGAACTTCTTGGCTGCTCAAAGGCACAATCTAAAGAACTGATTTCAATTTTCATCAAGAAAATTAATAAATAAATAAATTATAAACCCCCTAGAAAAACAACAAAATTACAAACAAAAAATTCACCGCTCACAATTCAAACAAGAAACCCACCAAACTATGCAAAATTTATTAAGCAGAAAACTGTTCATTGTAAAGGCGTCCTATTTTCATGCTGTAATTTTTGAGGATGGCATGAGTTCGAAAGAGAAGGCAATGTTCTTGCTGTATTTGAGATTCGTGATATAAAGCAAAAAAAAAAAACCCATAGATCTAAACACGATGTTCTTTTAGACAGATTGTCATTGCTAAATTCCTTCTTGCTAAAGATCATTAAAGAATTTTATGGCCATAGACAAAGTAAGATTTCTCAACGAAATAATTAGAGTCTGATGTAGTCATTGTTTTGGTCTGCTAGTTTGTAGACTACATTTCTGCACCTCAAAGTAAATAGCAGGTACAATTGGTTTTCAGCGGAATAAGAAAGGCCATCCCCTCAGGTACTGCATTTCTGATGATCCATGAAAAAGGCTCGTAATGAGCTGGCAATTGACATTGATTATCATTTAAAGGCAGTGAAAACATACAAAGTGCGCTGAAAAGTTTTCACTATTAGGTGAAATAACTCGCAACAGCGTGGAGCAGAATTTGTGCTTCCCTGGAAAGAGAGGTTTGAATTTCAGACACCACACTCCTGGTACTTTCTGTCCAGAGGCAGTGGCGCTACCTGAACATCTGGGAAAGGAAAAGCTTTTTCTTCTTTCTTGTTTCAGCAATATGGTGAAATCACTACCTTGTATTCAAGCTTACAAATTCCCCGGCAGACAGCGGTATTTCCGTGCTGGGTGTCGGCAGGATGCAGACAGCTGATTGCACTCCTCATTCTCAGCCATCCAGCCTTGTCCCTGTTACAGTCACTGTCACACCTTTCACTGACCCTGGAGATTGCTGCCGTTCTAAATACAGGCTGACACCTGTTGTTTTCTGGACACTTGATGGTAAAAAACGATGAAAAGTAGTTTTGGGGAGATCAGACTTGCTTTTTGTAATTTTGAGTTGAGCAGGTTCACCAGCCTGCCATTACAGAATGTGCCATCACTCCTGTCTTGCCCTGTTAGCTGCTCGTGTCAGCAATACAGAGGAGAGCTGTGATCCCTTCTCCCTCATCCAGCTTCTACTCAGCATCAACTTCCAGGCCTGGAATGAAGAGCTAAAGAAAAGCTGCCCGAGTTAGCATTTTCAAAAGTGGCATGACTTAAAAGCCATAAAATCCCCCATGCTCTGTATTTGAGTTCCAGAACAAGAATTACAAATAATAGGCAATATGGTGGGGTGCCACATCTGAATCTCATGAGGTAAGAAAGTACAGTTAGATCCCAATAAGTGATAAAACTGGCTCATTTTGGAAAACAACACTCCTTCTGCAAGCTGTTACTATATTAAAATTGCATGTTAAACTACAGAATCTAACTGTTTTTCAAGCTGGTTGAGTATTCTTCTTTTGCCACCCGAAAAAAGTTTTTGGAAGCACCTCTATGGAAGGCAATTTCACTGATAGGGGAAGTTCCTTTGCATACACAACAGCATATCACAGTTATGTCTAATGAATTACTGTCTCTCACTTGAGGGGAAGAGAAGGTGAGAGGTAACAAGCTCGAGCAGAGGAAACAATAATTTAAAATGCAGTGCATTTTAGGTAAAATAGGACACCTCAGAGAAATCGTGCCTTCTATCAAGGGAAGCATAAACAGGCCAAAAAGTTAACAAGGTACACCAAGCTGGACCAGAAAAATGTTGTATTTTAAAGTCTTCAATTTTTCCCCTGTGCTGATCTTTTTCACTCTTGCACTGAATTATGAAGTAAACTATAAAATATGCAGGAGAAGAGTTCCTATTCATTGACCCCTGAAGTATTTTGTTTGACATTGGTCATTGGTTCGTATTTTTTGTTTTTTACAAGTGTAAAAGATGTTTGAGCTTAGACACCAATTACCTCTTTACAAGAGATTACAAAAATAACAATACAGTAAACTGCATTCCTGGTTCAATACCTACTATTGTTTGTTATCAGGTTTGTGCTTCAGAAATGAGACATTAATGATGTTGCTTATAATTAGGATGTCAGGGCAAAACACTCGTTTTTGCACACAGAGCAAAAATTGTGTATGAATTAGCCTAACTTTTTTTTCTTTTTTTTTTTTTTTTAATCAGTGAAACATGAGAGCTTCTATGCAGTACCCACAGTACCTCTATAAGTGTAGAGAGAGGTGTTGCATTTTAATGATTTTGGCCCTTAACCATATGTGTAAGGCACTTAACTAAATCAAAGAGGTTTCATTAAGAAATTATTCCATGAAAGAAAAAGCATACCTGATACTATTATTTCATTATTAACAGAAGCCGTTACCATCCCAGTTTTTTACACATTTCAGTGGTGCTTTTCAGCTAAAAGATCAATTCCAAGCCTTCTGCTGTGCACTCCAGCTGCCAGCAGTGTTGATGTGTGTCATCAGCACTGCTCAAACCACCTTGGCAGGGCACTCAGAGCCCTCTCGGGTTAATAAAGCAGAAGAATGGGTGGATTTTGACTCCAACAGGCTGAAATTTCAGGCACCTGCACGGGCTGTGGGGTGGTGACAGTTTTAGGTATTCGTGTAAGTGGATTTGTAGGTGCCTCAAGGAGCTTTTCTAGCATTTATGAGCACAGAGGTTTTTGTGCACCCTTTTAGTATGCTGCATTTATGTAATATTTTAGTTGTAAAATGAATGAAAAGTTTTATTTTAGTTTTCCAGAGGAAGATAATTCAGAATTAAGGATCTGAAATATCAGTCATGAAACACAAAGTACTGTCACTGAGTGAACGTACAACAATTTCATAATGTAGAAGTGAATCTAAAGCAACCTAAATTCTGTCTCTATACTAATTAGGTTTGAATTTAATTTTTAAAATAAAAGTAACTAAACAACATCCTGTACTAGCAGATACTTTTCAATTATAAAATTTTCTTCTGTAGGGCCTTAATTATGAAATTTTTTATCAAACCTCCCTTCAAGATTTACTACTAATTGCTTGGCTGTAGTGGCTTCTCAGTCCTCCTGTATTTGCAATAATCGAGAGAAATGTAATAATAATAAAAACAACTCCAGACCATAAGTTCAAACTAATGGAAAGTTGTTGTTTTTTTGTTGTTGTTGTTTTGATAATGTGACAATATGAATAAAATCTAAATGTGATGAACCCCCTAAAGCAGGTTTCTTAATATATGCAAGTATCTGAGCCCTTCATACTACCCAAGACTATTGATTCTTTTCTCATAATATCTGAAGTGGGGCACAACATTAATGAAGTTCTAAAATCTCAGTATTGTAAACTACACTCATTAACATTAGGTCAAACTCTACAGGTAAATTTTTTAATTGCCAGACTATTACATTATTTTCTCAATTAAAATGTGCTATCAAATGCTTTACACCTATTGTACCTTTTCTATTAAAAAACTGAACTTACATTTTTAATGATAACTTAATGGTCTAGACTATTACATGAATAAATATGTGGAAGTCCTGTGATTTGTGGAGATGTGGAAAATTTCCTTAGTTCATTAAAAAACTCTGGAGTAAAAAGTAAATTTCACAAGTACATAGTGTTTAAAAGAGATTACCTTAAACTGCAAGAGTGACTTTATGCTGTAAAAAAATCTCTATCACACATATGGAAGAGTTTCTATACATCACCTTGCCAGAAGCTGCATTCTGTTGAGAAAATTAGGAAAATGGCAAGTAGAGGTCAAAACTACTTTACCTTGCATACAGCATTTGCAGATGGAACACTAGGGCTAGTTATTTCAAACTTTTTTTAGCCTTTCCCAGTGCCAAAATGTTTTTAATGATACACTGTTTGACATATACACATCAGAATTTGTGGAGACTTCATGTACAACATACCAGTGTAACTATATACAAGTTCACACAACTCTTCTACTTGGTGTGTCTAAGCATCAACATTTCAACACCCCATCCACACAAGATCTTTATTTTCTATCTGGAAATATATTTTTTTTTTTTTTTAATCAGATTTTCATTATGTTAGGATTAAAAACAGGAGTAGCAGTGTTACTGAAAAACAAAACAAGCCAAATCTAACAAAAAAAAATCCTCAAAAATTAGTTAACTTTGTGGTGTCTTGACACTACAGAGACAAAGGTTAAAAATGCAGTGATATTGCATTCAAAGTTCAGCACCTGAAGAACATTACAGCTGAAGAATTTTTCTGAGGTGATGAATTGAAGTGGAAAAGCAAAAAAAAAAAAGTGAGGATACCAGTTAATCAGTGGTTCAATGTCAAGTTTTGTGCAGAAGGTAAATGTAGTCCTAGGACATACTGTGCATTTTCTAGTAAGGTATTTTCTCCAATTGAAGTAAGTTCCTTCCTCCTTATTTTCTGACACTATAAAAAGAAATACTAAATTATATCGGGGAGAATATGGGATAATGGTGTAGTAGTTACATCATTTTTTAAACACTCTCCCTGGTCTCTGGCCATTTAGGAAGATCAGCAGGTCAAAGAAAGCCTTGGATCATTCTTCCTGAATGCTTAGGTGCTGCTTTGCTAATGAAGGATGAATCTCAAATGTAAAAATAAAGCCTAAAAGCTTTTCTCTTAGTACATTTTTTCCATTTTGTAATTACACTATGGACATTTTAACCACTTAATATCCAGAATTTATCAGACATCTGTAGTAAAAGATGCTACTATGACAGAAGTATTTAATTACTGCAGATGTATTATTTAAGTATCACAAATTACAAAAATAATGTTTTGCTAATTGTTGCAGATAACTCCCTAAGTTTTTCTAACATACTTTAATTTAGAATTATAGTCTTGAAAGCTTGAGTCAATCTCTGGTAGTTATATTAAAAGCTCTTAGCCATCACTATCTACTTCTAGAAAAAAAGTAAACAAATCCCAAGCAGATGACAAAAATGCTAAAGCTCTTACAGGCACATGTAGGAATGTGGTCACAAGTAAATTCATCCATGTCTAGCTTTGATAAACTAATTCATCTCCCTAAAAAAAGCCAATCAGAACTCAGAGTAGACAGCATACAGAACCTTTTCCTATTCTACAGTGTCACTTACTGTAATCACAGTTATTTTAGGACATTCTCATGTGCTAAAAAGTTACTTTACTACACATATTCCAGCATTTTCAACTCAGGTTTGTCTTCACACAGTCTAAAGAATATAATATTTGATCTCGCTTAGCTGAACCAGAACAAGCAAAAATCAAGTTTCTGACTCTATGGACACAAGATGCTTAGATATGTTCATATTTAAACATGTACTGCCACCTGTGGTCCAGGCAAGAGTTTTGAACTTACTGTGCATTTGAAGATGCAGTAATGTTAAAATGGAGTATTATGCCAAATGCATTTCACATTTCATTTGAAGGTTTTGTTTAGAAAGTAGTTCTTTGATTCTTAACAGCCTCTAAATTCACTGAACTTAGGTCTTTTGAAGTTAGACTTTATATGTAAGCAAGCAAGGACTAGGTATTGCATGCAGAGCCTTGTCAGAATAACATCTTCATGAAGAATTATGTTTTTTGGTAACACTTCCTTCATGAATTCTTCATGTGTTTACAGCTGAAAGTAATCTCCGAGTAGAAATGGCTTTGCTAAACGATACAGCATAACCAGGTGCTGCTCATTTCCAATGCACAAAATCTTCAGTTGTTCACAGTTGCATCTTGAAATCCAGGCTGAAAGCAAATAGCCCAGACAATGCAACGTAGTGGAAGAAGAAGCTGAAGAGAGTGCAAGAAGTAAAGAAAATCTTACTGCTACCTCTTATGTGACCTTACCTCAAACTTTCACTCATCCCTCTTCTGCCACCCAAATCTACCCAAACACTGTAGAGAGCCCAAAATTTTCCTAAAGAGGTAAGAAGCCTTCACCACTTCTACACTGTCTAAATCAGACTCACTGTACCTCACAGCTGTGAGGGTGGTACCTGCACCAGCAGAGCCTGCAGTCTCTTCTCCCTCTGGGCCTTAGTCTGACTCGGTGCAGCTGTGAGACCTTGGATGATGCTTCCATCAAAAGAACTATCAGCAGCCTTGCCTGTGTTCTCCCATACTGTCCTGCTTGGGAGCTGCACTAAGCTCAGCCCTTTGCCCTTGACCTTCATGAAGGCTCATCCTTACCCGTGACAGCTGTGCTTGTGCTCAGCTTTGAGCTCAGATTTGCTCTGTCAGTGCAGATTTGTTCACTGAGCACTGAGGTGTTGGCTGATATCCAGATCTGCCCCTCCCCTCTTGCCAGGTGCACTGGGGCTGCTCTCCTCACCTGGGAGGGCACTGGCCCTGTCCCTCCTGTCTCTCACCCTTGGCCCCTGTGGGCACTCATTTAAGAGAGCCAGCCTAAAAATATTCCAGGCCTGAGTTTCTGAGCTCTGTTCCCAGCCGATGAGCTGGTCCAGCTGAAGGCTAGGGAGAATTTCTCCCAGGATGATAACTTGGTCAAAATAGAGAGGAATTTAATAGCAAAGACAGAACACCTGCTGTGATGCATGAGCAGGCCCTGGCAATGGGGTGTCTTCTCTCTGATCCAATAATCTTTTTCTGCTCTTGGAGTTGCGAGTCATGCTATAAAAACAAGTGTGTTTCTGAATAAATCTCTCTCTCTTTCCTATCATGAAAGAAGATCATGTAGCTGTGTGTTTTATTTCTGCCACATTTAAAGGGTTAATACCTCTTTCCACAGCTACAGGCTCCCACCTCAATTTTCTGCTCAGAGCAGCCACTTTTGCTGCTCCCTGGCAAGAGCATCTTGTGTCATAATTTTGAGACAAAAAGGAGACCTACAGACAGCTGTAAGGTAAAGCTATGAAAGCAATAGCTGTTCTTGCCTGAGTTTTTGGCCAGTAAGCATAAAATAACAGTTTTGTACCTAAAAATCCAATGTATACAGGCAGCTACATTGTAATGGCTTAAAGATAATAACTGACATTTCAAAAACAATATTGTTACACAGATGAGTTTTAGGTCAAGATAATTCTAATGTGCCCAACTCTTTTAGGAAATGAATTAAAACCAATTGCATTAGAACATAAAAACCTTAGAACATAAAAACTTGCATGCCTGAGGTAGACATCTGTCAAGACAGTCACGGGTATGGGTTTTTTACCGTCCTTTAGAAAATGAACAATGAAAAGGTGACTTGTTTAAACTCTCAGGCTAAGTTAGATGTCAGTAATCTAGAACACTAAACACTCCCAAGAATGGTTATTTAAATTTTATGTTCAGGCTTCTTCTGTCAAGTGGCTAAACTAACAAGGTTAAGTAGTCCTAGATGGCAAAAGTTAAAATCTATTTCAGCTACAACTCTCCCTGCATTTATAAAGGACCTGAAATACAGTATTTTGCATGACAGTAGCTGACCCCTCCTGTACATTTTGAGTTAACTGTGTTGCAAAGTATTCTCATGCATGAGTATGAAAATAAAATTCAAAAAGAAAAAATTTAACAATGAACAATAAACTCACTAGAACATTCTATTTCTTAGAGACAAACATTCGGTTCAGGGTCAGTTCACACTGGGTAAAATAAATATTAGGAACAGCTGCTGACATTATCTGAATAGCTCAAACCTCATGATCTGTAAAACTGAATAAGAAATTTATAAGGTCAGATTTTATTTTATTAGTAGAAGTCCTTTGGAGAAGGATTAGAGGGGCAGAGAAAAATAATTAAAAAAAAATAAAACCCCAAAAACCCAAGGAAGGTGGCAGAGCATGTTGGTGATATTCTCTGTTTCTCTGTTTTTCATCTTCAAAATATAAGGGCTATTCTTTTCAAAATAATAATCGTACTGCTCTTCTTTTCTGCAATGCCAAACCACACCTGCTGCCCCAACAGCAGACTAAAGTTTTGCTTCCAATAAATAAAATCCTCCTAGCATAGTATAGAATAAAACAAAAGGTTATCCTTGAGGTTTAAATGTCAAAAGGAGACCTTGAGAACATCCCAGTTCTGGCACAAGTTTTAGCTTACAGCATCAAGTGTCATTCTGAGCAAGGTTCTAACTAAAACTCTTCTGCTTGGTTCAGCACGTGTAAGAAACTGTAACACTTATTTCACATGTGCTTTCTCAAATAATTTAAGAGTCTAAGCTTTCTTGCCTGTCTCATGTCATAATATTTTAGCCACTACTATAACACCTTTAAGGTATAAGAAGCTATTTCAGATGATTGCAGGTACCTTGTCTATATATGAGGAAGAACGTTTTGGTCATTAAACCTCATTTTTAGTTCTAAATTCAGCCAGAGCAGCAAACATCCAGGGTGACAACATTATGCAATTGTACAAAGAAGGTTTTCACTGCTGATTTGGACTTCAGTAATAAGTGGGAATCAGTTGATTCTGATTTCTCAATGCTGCAGGATCTGGAGGCCAGGAGTAGCTCATTGTTATCTTCCAAGAGTAACAGATTTAAAACCCCAATGGTTTTCTCAAGAAAAAGTAAACCTGTATTGAAATTATTTCCACTGCAATTCTTTCTTCTGCAATGGTTAGACCCAAACCAGAATTTGCAGTTGTGGTCTCTCCCTGACAATAGTGCAACAATATATTCATTTCAGAAACTGTGATTAAAAAAATGGAGCAAAAAGAGGAAAAGTTCAGCAACACTATATCAAATGGCAAGAGTCTAATAAGAATGCCTGCATGGATAAATTGTGTCTAACACTGCATCCAGAACCTGACAGCTCTATTTGCCTGAATAAATTGTGGAAGCATAGGCCACAATTTTAAGACCAAGTTTAATACTGTTTAATGAATGAATGATGAAGAAAAGACGTATTTGAATAATAAACACTTTTTTCACTATAAACTTCAGCTTACTGTGCTTTCATACATTCAAAACCTACCGATTCAAAATAATACTGCTTCAAAAAAGATGTAATGGTCCGTGAGAACATAAAAATAAAGTATTGCTTTACAACTCACTTGGACATTGTTAGAAAAAATGCTTTCTGGGCTCTGTGGGTAGTCTGTAAGTTCAGGAGCCTCATCAACCTTTGCATTGACTTCTGTGCATTTCAAGGCAGCTCACTGCATTAGCAAAGGGAGCTTAGACCTTCTTTGTGCCACATCGTATAAAAATTATTTTCTTTCCTTTACGATATTCAAATTCACAACAGAAAAATGGAAGTTTAGAACTTTGGTGAACAGGCAAGAGAGAATAAATGAATATACTCTTGCCTTGACAATTAGTAACTCAATTCTGATCAGATGTGTTTTATTGAAAAACCTGCAAACCATCCCTTAACATTTTTACGTGAGACTTTTTGTCTACTCAGAGACATGATACACTGCTAGAGTTGAGATAAAAAGAATCTCAAAGGTATAAACTTCTTCAAACACTAAAAAATGTTCTTGACCAAGTAGCCTTCAGTTCCTGCTATAACAGATTGTCCAGAAAATGCAGACAACATGGTGGTTTGTAGTTTATATGAACCAGCAATTTGGTACTGAGAGTTAAATCTTAACAAACTTCTATTTTAAGTTGTAACAACATGGGTGCTCCCGGTTCTTTTGGCTTTTTTTGTTTGTGGGTTCTTTTTGGTTTTTTGTGTGTCTCTTACTTGTGATTTTTTTTTTAATTTAAGGGGAAAAAAAGGAAAGAAAAAAAAAGAAAAAAGGCCTGTTTTGCTTTATTTTGTTTAGGGTTTTTCTTGCCCTTCAAAATTCCTGCTATTATAGGTAAAATTTTAAAGAAATGTTGTTCAAATTCATTGTATGGTTGCTATTGAGTGGTATTTGTCTTAAAATTTGCTTTTAACTCCCTCACAAACTTTACTGATTACTCTTCAAAATGAGCTAAGTGAGAGATCTTTCAATTTCAAACTGAAACTGGGTTGTGAAACTGAAACAATGGATAGTGAAGCACTTAAACTATTCTAGTTTGCTTTTAAGAAGTATTTTAATTGTTCTAGCTTGCACAGTCTCTAAGCTCATGATTTTAGCATTTTAAATTAATGTAGTCTGATCCAAATTTCTTTTAATTTTTACAAACCATATAAAATGAACTGTAGAACTTTTTTTTTTTTTTTTTTTTTTTTTGAAACCAGAACAAAAATGTGATGCTTTTCCTTGCATGTAAATTAGAAAATTGTTCTCTGGTTTATCTGTGTGCTGTATTCATCAGTCCAGATTTCTGTGTTATTTGCTTCTACTGAAAAGCACCTCTGAATTTCACAGAACTCTAAGGAGTGAATGCTTTGACTGAGACCTTGCAATCCAAAGCTTCTTATTTCCGAGGGGAATGTTGGTTATAGCAATCCTTATATCATGCACCTGAGGGCAGGCAGGAATGTAAGCAAGCTTCACAATGAGCCAGGAAGAAGCATTCAAAATAGTACTTAAGAATTCATAATAACAATTTCCTACTCAGGTTTTAAATTTTTCTAACGTGGACTCATTTTTTTTGCTGCAAGCCTCTGTATTTACATATATGTGTTGCAGCCAAAATTTATGAGCAAATTAATTTAAAATTTATCCCTAGGAGCATCTTCTCAACTGTTTGAAGTGTTTCTTATCCATTATAACTGGAATGTTCCTCGCTGTTATTACAGTAGTAATAAAACTTGTAATGCATTTCATATCTCATGGTTGTGGTTCAACTTGTATTTAACCTTCAGTGTTCTTTGGCTGTGTATGGAGCCATAGCAGTGAAAACATGCTTCTATTTATCACTGTATGCTAACCTTAAAGCACAACTTTTAGCAGTGTTCCAATAAGTTGCAATTGCAAATGGGGATATTACCATAACAGATTTTCAGTGTGCTTTTCCCAGCTCTGTGTAATAGAGATGAGAATGTCTATATGCCAGACCAAACACCGAGGCCAGAAGGGAGTATTAGGTTGTGTTTTTATAATAGACTTTGTGTCTATCTGGTTTAGAACATATGCTCTGTGTCCTGAATCCATCCAGGCATGCACAGAACATGATTGAAAGGTATCTTTATCACTTCTCCTAGTCTCTGTAACCCTGGCAGTTCTGCTTAAATTTACAGTAGAAAATAGCAACTAAATCAATAAAACAGAATGAAATGCATTATAAGTGTCTTTCTGTCACAGTGGATGTGATTCTCCTTGGCACTGGAATATTGATCTTTTAAATAAAGTTAATTATTTTCACAGAATTAATTCAGGAGAATACAGGAGAAACAAATGCAATCCGTAATGTGAGTTTAACACATGCTGCAATTAAAATTGTAGCCCTTAACTCGACCACAATCTGTGTCAGCTCCAAAGGTGGGGACCTCTAGTACTTTATTTGAATAACTATTTATCTCACTAGTTGTTCTCAAATTAATAGGAATGCAAAGATCATGTTTTGATTTTAGTGATAGCCAGCAGCCCACCATAACTTTTTGGGCTCCTTTCCTTAATGTTTTTGATCATAACTCGGTGTGCATTGCCTAATACTGTTTCTCCTGGTCTTTCATACTACATGCAGCTGTCTTATTTACTAAAGGTGTAGAAAGATCATAATACTGAATTATGCCAAAAAAAGATTAATGAAATAAATACGCAATAGGACCCTCAACAATTCTAAGAAAAATCTACAAAAATGAATACAGAGAACTGACTTGCAGTTAAAACTGTCCTTCATGTATGCATACAGTGCATAACAGGCCATAAATAGGACAACACACAGTGTTGCACTTAGTGTGACTTTTGTGGGAATGGCACCATAGGTAGCACAGGCAAAAACGTAGAAAGAATGACACTGAACATAACAGCCACTGTAGCCCTTTAAGAAATGAAACACATAAATAAATGAGGGTTATTTCAGAGAATTCAGGCAACAGACAATATATACAATACATGTTCTTGTAAATACATCACTGATATTGAATTCACTTTACAGCACTGTCTTGTTTACCTATTCCCAACAAAATTTAGGAAAGCTGCAGCTCAGTATTTGGATGAGTTGTAAATAAACAATCTTCTATCTATGTTATTAGTCTTTTTAAATGACAGCAAGCAGCTCTTTCTTCCAGCATAGGATTATTTAATTCTAGCATCAAAATTAATCAAACTCTCTTGGTTAATCAAAATTATATATTATCATCCTGATTGCAATCATGTATCAAAGATCATTTCCTCCTGCAGTTTATACAGTACATAATCAGTGCAGAAGAATAACAAGCCAAGTCTAAAGTGAAAACACTAGTTGTGTGGTAAATAAAACCATAAAGAGGACAGCAAGAATCTGGCACTTCCCAGGCCTCCCACATATATATATATTGTGCCTTTCACAAACTCATGTGAGATCATTACAGAGCCTTATTAACACAGGCGAAATTATTTTGATTTTTTGGGGAGGGTTATTTTGGTTTTTGTTTATTTTTTCTTTTTTTTGTTTTTTTTTTTAATCAGTATCTTCATATAAAGACGTGAAACCTCCTGGTTGAGGAAGTTTAAGTCAGAAATAATGGATACAAATTTGTTGAGGATTTTCAGAGAAACTTCATGTTTCTTTGCTGCTGCTTAGCTACTGACTTCAATCTTTTCTTGACTGACTCCATGCTGTATCAGCCAGAATGTGTCCTTCAGGTTTATTATCAATCAGGAAATCAACCTGATGGTCTCAACCAACCAGAGATAGCAGTATTGAGAAATGGTGGTTTTATTTCAGATTCACTCAAAATCTGAACACACTAGGAATACAGAAGGATAATAGGTCGTTAAATAGTGATGCTGTGAGTTTTTGGTTTTCCACAGTCCTGAGCTTTAACTCACAAAGTTAGAAGACAACATATTTTCTTTACACAACATTTTGACTGAAATTGCCTCAGTTTCAACAGTGTATTACAGAAATACAGCAAGTCACTGTAGAATTGTCTAAACATTTAGAATTAGTTGGCAAATGTTGTCAGCATACTGCTTTAAAATACCTTGTGCTACTCCTTGAAGATTGACGGCTAACTTTAGGTGGACTGTAGCCAAGGACAAAAAATCCTCCCAAATCTTTGCCTAAGTTTCTTAGAAGCAAAAGAGTTATTGGTCCAATTTTAGCCACCAAGAAATGGATACCTCTGTTGCATGCTAATGTTTAGGTCATACATCTCTCAAGCACTTCAGTGGTTAACTTGCAAGCTGCCAGCTGAGCACAGGTAACACTGAAGATCAGTCAAGGTCAAATCAGAAGCAATCATCTAGCTTATAAATCAGAAGCTGGGGGAAAAAAAAAGAAAGGTCACAAGAAGTCTCCCTTTGTTATGAAAGACAGAATGTACCTAGATCAAACTGGTTTTGAAGGATCATTTCAAAAGTATGAAAAGCCAGTAAGGCTTACCTTGGCTATACACATCTGATGTTGGAGAGGAGTTATGGAAGTGCTGAAATCCAGAGTGGGGATGGTGTGTGCTCGGCTGTAATTCTCCAGTTTACATGTATATAACTTCAGGACATAAATCCCTTTTATCTGACACAGCATAATTGGTACGTATCATAAGTGTATAATCATGACTCTTTGTTTATATTTTTTCAGAAGTTTCTTTTCCATGCACTTCAGATTGCATAATGAAGCAGCCTAATAAACTCATTCTCCAATTCAAAGAGAAATGATTTGTGTAACAAGTGCATGAAGTGCTATCTCAGTCTACACTGAAATTACCAAAAACCACAAAGATGCCTACACATAATTAAGTATTCAAAGGCTGAACATGCTAATTTGTGTGATCTTTGTTAGAATTGCTGGGTGGTAATTGATCAGTTCTGGTTTTATGAAGTAAGCTTTACAGTTCCTGGAATTTTTGGAGATTTGTTTTTTGGAAACAAGAAACAATGAATGAAGATGGAGACATTACCGTTACCCTAAGAAGTATCTGAAAATATTTCAAACACTATGGGCCCAGAAGGATTAACAAATTCAGACTAAAGAGGTTTTAAGCAAAGAGAAACCAAGAAGTAGAGAAATATTGACTTTAGAAAAATATCAACAGAAATACTTGGACCTAATGTTCTTGGAAAAAAGGACAAGAATTATTCTTGAAGGGATTCCTAATGAAATAATCAATATTACGGGCAGTGGACAAGAAGCAGCTTGTGGTTTTGCTACACTTATTCTAAAGTTCACAGGAAAAATAAGATTAAATTTTCTCTCTTCGATTTAACAGAAATCAAACCTGTAGTGGCAGATACAATAGAAATAGATATAAAATAAAATGAAAATTCCCTACTTATGGTTTTGGACAAGGTTTGATTAAGAAGAAAATTTTTTTTTTATTACGTATTATTATCTAAATATTGTTTTGTGGAACTGATACAGTAATTTCACTGGAACTACATCTGCCATATCTGTATTGGTCTAGGACAATCTAATCTTGTAAATAAATTGTATGAACTAGAAGGCTTGATAAACTAGTTTAAAGAAGTAAAGAAAAAAAAAATTACAAAACCTAGAGCAAATGCAAAAATGAAATAAAAGTGACAAATATTTTTTACAATCTTAGGTTTTGGTAGACTATTTTAACTTGCCATCTGGAGATATAACAATATAAAAAGGCTTATATAATATAGAGAAATGTGCTTTAAAGATTCTTGCCTGTGGAAACACTTTTCTTTGCAACACTTGTTGCTGTGCCAGAAAACATTTTCAGGATACAGCATACAACTAGTGACTTGCAGACGAGTGGGTCAAACCCAAAAGGTTATGTCAGTTTAATTTCATGGTAGGAGATGAGAAATTGCTGATGGGTCAGGGAAAACGGGATCTGAGTGCTCATATCCATCTGTTCCTTGGGGTATATATAGAGGCTTTTTAATCCCATCTGTTTGTGGTAGCCAGAGCACAGGTTGTATGATCAGCATTTAGTAACTGGCTTCTCTTGACACAAGTGTAATTCAAGTTTGGTGTTTTTATTTCATGTTTTTGTAACATCAGCAGAATGAATCCAAGCTTTAAAGATATTCTTGACTTTTACTATCCTCATTTAAAATATAGCTGAGCTTAGAAAATATTTTCACATGCATGCAGACTATAAGGTTGCAAACAGAATCTGAATGTATTACCCAGTGTCTCGGCCCAGTCCAAAGCCTCATCTCTGATACAAAAATACGTTTTAAAAATTTTTAGATTTCATTTAAAAAAACATGTAACTTGTGCTGATTTGTGAGCTTATAGGGTTGGTCAAATGCAAATAACTGAATTGGCTGAAATTGATCCAGATCATGGTGCCCTGATGAAACACTCAACATTGCTGAGCAGAAAATCATCGGTGAGAGTGATCACTAATGACAATCATAGGAATTAGGAAACAGGATATGAATTCCTGGTTTTGTAGGAGGGAGGCAGATGGAACAGGGAGAAAGAGAACTCCATGGCTATTTCCAACTAATTCTCAGCAATTTCCTAAACTCTAATTTTTTTTCCCTCTCCATGAATATTACTGTATTTTAATCACAGACAATATTTTTATCTGAAGGTATTATATCCCCTTAGAAAGCCAAGCATTTCTTAAAGCAGCCTATAATGTGGATATTTTATATCCATTAAACATATGTTGAAATCAAGGGAAAAATCATTGTCATTCCAAACTTTTCAAATTTATGAATAATTAAGAATTTAAATTCACATGAAAGCACTTCATAGTGAAGCTTACTTTTTCGATACACTAAAAGAATTGTAAAATTCATGCTGTTTATTCAGGTATATTTAGCTGAGTGAATATAAACAGCTTGGTCTCAGAGAACAGCTTAAGACACATAGTGAATTAATGACGGATGAGGAAATAGAACACAGGTGCCTCAGGCATCCAATTGTTTCCCTGTGTTAAATAAAAGCATCTTTCTCGTTGACACAGTGATGAATTTCAAATTTAAAAAGTCCTGGTGTTAGCTTACCATGAGGCATCTAGTGGATGCAAAATGAACAGCTTACTTCTATTATTCTAAACTGATCTGGAAGGAAGAAATCAAGCCAGATTAAACAAGTTGTGTGTTCTCATTTACATAAGTGTAACCCATCAGAAAACTGTGCCACACTAAACAACATGTCTTAAGATAGCTAAGATCTGATTATATATATGGCACTGAAAATAGAAAAATTAATTATAGAAGTCCATGACTTCCTTGCAGACATTACTCATGGGAATAAAGGGGGAAAATATTACATCAAAGAAATGGAAAAATATAATGGGGAGAGCAGACTTTATAAGACTAATTTTCCAGGATACACTAACAGGTATGAGGGTGAGGGTGGCAGAATTCTATCCAATCCTCAGAAAGAGAAGAAACAAAAATTTGCTAAAAGGGGGTTTCCTTTCTTGCCAATTCTAAACTTGGACAATGTCTATTGCAATGATAAAATCAAATACACTCCCGACTTTGTAATTAAGCCTGAAACTACAATATTTTCTAGAAGTTTTGCATCTCATAATTTACGAGATTCTAAAACAAGATGTCAGCAACCTTAGCTGGCTTGGTCACATGTCCACAATAAGAATTTCATGGTCACAGGAGGAACAGTAATGCTCACTACCACGGGCATCTGGGCTCACAGTAGCACCCATTTGCCACTTCACACCATGTGGCACTCACAAAATAAGACCCCATTTTACTATTTCTTACCCCTTCTCCTTTGCAGCCTCCTCGCCAAAACTCTTCCCTTTATTTATTTGTCTCTGAACTTTCCAGATCACCACTCTCATATGGTATGCTCTTCTCCCATAGGTAATTTCCACTGGAATGTCCATGCATAATGAGTTCATCCACTATCTCCAAAATGTCCCTCATTGCTGAACAAGTGCTTAGCTACCAAAATCAAGACAGAAAAAGACATGGATATTCTCCACCATAACATGTTCTTTTCACTATCACTCAGGCTGTGCTTACACCACCACACAACCTTTCTTTCTCTTGCTATGTTGCCTCCTCGGAGCAGATGGGGAGCTGCAGAAGCTCTCCTGAGCAGGCAGGGCTTAGCAAATCAGGCAGGCCCAGTTTATACCAGGCTTTATTGCTGCCTGTCTTGTTTTCCCTCAGACTGCCTCAATATCCTTTGGCATTTACTCTAACAATGGATCACTGTGTGGTAACATGGGCACCGAGGCTTCATTCAGAAAAAACAAAAAAAAACATTTTGCAACAGCTCAGGATTTATGAGCAATGGTTCAGGAGCATTATTCCATTGGCTTCTTGTAATCACATAAACAACAGATGAAGAAGACACTTTGGAGTATCTTACCATCTTTCAATACCAGAGAGATGGACAGATGTTCCTGGGACACATTTACCAAACTTTTACCTAGTCCAGTGGTATATATTTCATATTTCTCTCAGGAAGTTAACAGAATCATCATCATAGGATTTTTTTCTTAGTGTTCAGTCTGAAATTTCTTTGCTTAATATCATTCTGCATCTTTACATAATGATCTTAGTAAGCTATAAAGAGAGAGAGCACTTGCTGGCCAAGCAGATTTCTGCAAAACTCTTTCAGCTCCATCAGAGAAGTTGTACCATTGTTCTTGGCCCTGGTGACATATGCAGTAATTGGAGAATATTTCACTTGCTCTGACAGAATGAATCCAGTACTATGTGTGTAATATGAAGGTGATTAGAGCAGAGAAAAAGTTAGCTATTGGCAGGACAAAGCCGTTTTTTTGCATTAATATGAGATCTTCTGCAATTGGTGTAAGATTTATTTGTTATTAATAGACTAAGGAATTCCTATAGGCATTAAACTGTCCCTCTTAAAATGCATTTGGTTGAATTTTATTATCAGTAGTACCAATGGCAACATACCTGGAGATCTCAAAAATTCCAGATGTGTTCAGAATCCTTTCATATCCTTTCCCTTCCCTCACGTAAGCAGTTTTATGCTTAACATAACCTGTTTATAATCTGGCCATAAACTCTTTTTACAAGGTAAAATGTTTAGATCATCTTTTGGAAGAAAGAACCTAGAAAAAGAGTTTTCTCTTTTTCTGTCTCGTGCCATCATTCACTACAAATGCCTACTGTTCCCATAAAAATAGGCAACATGCACTCATGTTGTATATTAAACTCCTTTCAGACAAATAAGATTAATTAGACATTCTGGAGAACTTGAGGTCATATCCCCATCAATGCATCTTGCACGTAGTAATTCCTACTCATTTTCCTTCAAGAAGATTGTCTATTTTGGATTTTTTTAACCCATTCATGCAATCATTAACATGCTCATGTCAGTGATTTCCAGTAAACACTGTTGCATATTGTTGGTAAAAAAAAAATCCCCTTTAAACTTCTAAAAGAAACACTAAACTTTTATGCTTGCACCCTTTTCCCATATTCAAGCTCCCATACTCAGAAAGTGCTGATTCAGTATGTCTGTTTTGTCCCTCATGCAGTTTTGCAGTATTTTGCAGTATTTTTAATTTCTTCTTCCTCTGTTCCTTAAAGACCTGACTCCAGGAGGGGTATTGTGAAATTTCATTATTGATCATTAAAACATACTTTAATCCTTATAAGGAAGGTGCTATAACACGTAAAAAAGCACTGTTATTTTTTTCATAATGTGGCATATAGCTCCTCTTTTTTTTTTACAAAAGAACATTATAGCAATTTTGTGTGCTCAAAGATGTACAGGGCTGTAATGTTTTCCTATTCAGTAAAACAAATAACTTCAAACCCCATTAAAGCTGGTCCTTGCTTCAGATCCTCTGCTGACCAGATTTTGGCAGCACCCCTTGAAATATCTGGCAATCTGTCAGACCATTATCACTTCAGAAGTACTAATTTTCCTTTTAGATGAGGTGCAGCGTTAGTCATGTATTTTCTTTGTTGCAGCAGATGTAGAACCCAGCAGCCAAGTGATCAACACACACCCAGGCTTTGCCCTGCTGCAAATGTTTCAGTTATCAAACATATGGTCTGATGTTGCGAGTCTTGCTTAAATGTTGTAGCTGAAATCAGCTGTGCAAGAACACTGAAACCAGGGAGGACTCGGCTCCCTTTTGGATAGCAGGATTTCACACAGCCACCTGCAAAATACTTTCTGTGCAGCTGACACAGACATTACTATCAAGCTGCAGATGCTGGCAGATAGATGTTATTTTATGTAGTGCTCATAATCCCCCTCAAATATTTTAAATAACAGAGAAGCATGTACAAGGGGAAAAAAAAAAAGTAATGAAGGCTTTAATGTGACAATGGAAATGAAACTGTGTGTAAAGAGCCTCAAAATATTTTGAAAAATTTGTAACCTTCAGAAACCCTGTGAGAAAGTTACATGGAATATTGCAGTCACCCTTTCTGCTATTCAAGAAAAGACTCCTTCACTCCAAAGTCCTTGTCTCAGTGTGCAAGGCAATCGTGAATGCACAGCAGTGAGTGGAGAGGAACTATAAGAAGAAATGACAACAGATTTCAAATCCCTTTCAGTTTTGCTAAACTGCCATTTTGAAGTAGTAAAGGGGACATTTGATAACAATAAAAAATTCTGCAATAGCAGTCTGGGAGCTGAACAAAAACATTTTATCCTTTATTAAGAATAGTTTCCAAGGAACACAATCTAGTTGAATTAAAGTTTTCTCTATATAATTGCTAGTGCTACACATCGCTGGCCAATTTCTCTTAGATCCTTAGAACAAAGTACAGAGGACAAGTTATGCCTCAGTCTAATCTGTCAGGAAGCTACCTTATTTCTCTATTCTATTCTCTGCAATTAATAATGCATTACCCACTTTAGATCACTATTTCCAGATGTTTTTCCAAGCACAGCCAGGTTACGTATGCCTGAACACATCTTCTTTAAAGAAATTGCGTGTGTAACCTTAAGGCAATGTAATCCTGAGAGGAAGATTAACCTTTAGTTGCATTTACATTATTTTGGGAGCATGACTAACCT
This sequence comes from Sturnus vulgaris, assembly GCF_052056855.1. Classification (NCBI taxonomy): domain Eukaryota; kingdom Metazoa; phylum Chordata; class Aves; order Passeriformes; family Sturnidae; genus Sturnus; species Sturnus vulgaris. The sequence continues at coordinate 6,103,169 of NC_142248.1, read as the reverse complement.
TTTATTTGGAAGTATTAAACAGGAGGAATTGGACTATTTACAGATGGACCAAACTTGCTGCTTGAAAGCCAAATTCTGCTCTTGCTGGAATTAGTAAGACTTTTGTTAAAGACATAAGTAAAAGATCAGCTATCCCTCTTGTGCTTAACTTTGATTTTCAGAGACCCTCAAGGAATCACAATTTCAATCACTGTCAAAAGGAATAAAGAGACTCACAATCTTTGAAAACACCTGCTCTTTCACTGAGGTAATTTTTTTTCCCCTGGCTGTATATTAATTATATTATATTATATTATATTATATTATATTATATTATATTATATTATATTATATTACATTATATTACATTATATTACATTATATTACATTATATTACATTATATTACATTATATTATATTAATGTAGGATATATTTATATGTAGCATATATATATATATGTGCTAGGATATATCAATGAAAATACTTTAGATACTTTAGCTGCAACTGGTTGTTCTTGCAACAGCAACACAAAGCCACCAGACACCTCTTTTCTCTCTTATTCCCATTTTTAAATTCCAATTTATCAATCAAGCAAATTAAATTGAAAAAAAGAAAAAAATAAAAACAAACAACAATGAAAAAACCTAAAACAAACAAACAAAACCGAACAAACAAAAAAGCAAAACAGGAGGACTTTTTTGGCTCCAGGATTTACAATACTATCAGTTAAAAACAGAAGAGAGACTTGTAAAGCCAAATGCTGCAATAAATGCAATTGTATTTGATTACATTTAAGAAATGATAACGTTCCTCATAGCATCAACTGAGATTCTGTTTACCTTGCTGTAACTAATGGGGATTTATGGCAGAGGACAGAAGCAAGGTAGTCAGTAAATTTTCCACTGGTTTATATCCATGCTGTTCTTTCTTCATGAAAGATTTGGTGTTTTCTGAGAGATTTTTCTGGTGTGTGGGTTAGGTGCTGATAGTCTCTTCTTGAAACAGAATGTAAAATGAATCCAATTCACTTCTTTCTGTGAAAAAGCCAACAGTGGCTATAAAAGATTATCCAGTGTCAGGTCTTTACTTAATAGAGTCTAGTGTAGTTAAGACAAAAGTTTCTCTTTCGCATGTGAAGAAGAAATTTATTTTTTCCTTACATAGGCAAAAATCTGCAAATATTCTTTATGTTGGCACTTCCAATAAGCAAAAAAAGTCATTTTTGGCTAGAAAAGAAACAGTCTTGTCGAGTAATTGAATAGAAAGCAGAACACCAAGCAGAAATTGGTAATAAGGAAAGGAAAGGGATATTCTGTAATCAATGTAGGCTCCATTTCTATATGGTATTATACAAAAATATAAGATATCAAGACAAGGACAGAAAAGAGTCCTGGAACATCACACATGAAAACCTTTCAGAGGGACTCAAAGGAGTTTAACACACACAAGTAATGCAAGATTCCCATCATTTCATGTTTCTGATCTTTTTAACTATACCTAGCTGTTTCTCAGGCTTGTCATAGTTGGTGTCTCAGCTAAAACTTGGTACAAGTAATTAATGAGTTGGGCACAAATTAGCCCTGAAAATGTTCTGCTCTAAGGGCTTTTTGGCCACAAGTATAGGATATGATCTCCTCAGAGACTGTCAGAGTGTAATTGGTAATGTAATTTATAATTCTCTATTTAAATAATATCTTGGTGTTTTATATGGCTCATTCTTACCCTGTGTCTCTCTGAAGCACCATGAAATACTTCAGCTGTTCCAGGGAACAGTGAAATCTACTGTGCATAGGTGTCCAAGAGGTATCAAGACGATCTGTGCCATTGCAATTGATGTGTCCATGGGCTCTAAACACTGAATGCAGAGTCTATCACCTTTGACAAGTGTTGGTGAACACACCCTGTGTGTACTTTTTAGTGCCAAATTATGTGTCATACCTCTCTGTCCTTCCTGCTAGAGACATTGTGACTGGACTAGAGGAAGAAAAATGCTTATTTTCTACCCAGTACTACACTCATTTAAGATAAGCATATTTGGGGTAACTCAGCATAAAATGACAGGTTTAACTTCTTCTGAAGTAGTCATCTATGAACTAACCCACAATAATTTGTTGTGGCAATGTGATGGATATAAAATTTTGCTTTTGTAGAGGATACCAATAGCTGTTCAACAGAAAACAGGGAAAGGATTTTGTTGAAACATGGAGTTCTTTCACAGTACGTAAAAGAAACACATCAGATAAATTTTAATATAACTTCCACTGGTGCAGCAGACACCTATTGATTTGGAAAGCTCACTGAAATGTAAAGAAAGTCCATGCTGCTAATATGGACTAAAGTGTCATAAACACATCAATTTTTCATTAGGGATTTTATTTTAATGTCTGTTCCAAGGGCTGGAAGTAGAATTAAAGGCAGGTATTGTGCTGGATCCTTTTTCTTTCCCTCCCTTCCTTTTACAGAAGATTTGAAGATCGTATCAGAGAGGATATGTCTGTGCTGTAATGCACATCGTGTTTGCATGCTTTCCTGTCTTGTTGATGTAGAGGAATCTGTTATCTCAGACAGAGGATTTGGGGATTGCAGATTTAGTGCTATACAGATCATCTAGCTAAAGTCTTCATCTTTTCATTGCTATACTTTAGTAACTTATTGCTGTCTTTTGTCTCATCATAAATTCTGTTACCAGCTATGTTTGAAATACCTTGTTGTCAAGTGTGTAGTACATAACATAAAGTACATAAAGGTATGGAATATGTTCTGAATATGTGTCAATGCAGTTACAGCACACTAAAATAATATTATGTTGGTCTTCATGGTAAAAATAAGACATGTTTTCATGTTTGTTTTCATGATTATTTACTGTGAGGGTAATGAGGCACAGGAACAGGTTGCCCAAAGAAGTTGTGGATGCCCTATCCCTGGCAGTGTCCAAGGCCAGGCTGGATGGGACTTTGAGTAACCTGGACTAGTGAAAGTGTCCCTGCCAAGGAAGGGATTGGAAATGAATATTTAAGGTCCCCTCCAACACAAACAATTCTATGACAACAGAATTTCATTTTTGAATAAGAGCTGGGAGTTTTCAGTCCTTGAGGAAGACAGACATTGCTTTAATGGGTCTTTACATAATCATGTCTACCTGAAAGTGATAAATGTAAGTTAGGATCCTGTGAATGTATCTTAGTCCAACATGCCCACAATTTAACTGAACATCCCTTTTGGGAAGGAAAGTTAAATGTGGTCATGTGGGAAGCACTGCATATGCACTTAATGAGGAAAGTTTAGAACTGGTGTCTGGTAGTTCCTAGGAAGATGTTCCCGAACCAGAACATTTACAGAGAAAGTCCTCACGACTCACTCTAACTTTAATAAGCTTAGGTAGGAAGAAAAGAGAAATTTCAGGTAGAAGAATAAAGTGGATCTCATCTCAAATATAGAAAAACTTTTGTTTTGTTCAAATCTGCCTTTTAGTAATTTATCCTGAATAAAACCAAACTGGCTTGTTATCCCCCTGCTGGTATTAACTGAGAGCTACTGTAGGAATATCAACAACCTCTGTTAGCAGGATCAGGGTCTGGGTTATGACTTGACAAACATTCTGCTGTGTTATCAAAAGAAGGTAACACCAATCTAAATTCTAATACGGGCCTCTCTTAACAATAACTCAGACACTGCACACCAAAATCTTCTCAAACCTTCTACTTCCATGGTTTAGACATTTAGCTGTCTTAGACGGATCCTTGTCTGTGTTTCGTTTCTTTTGAAACTTTTTGATCAATTGGTTAGTAGCCTGAACAGGTAACTGTAAGTTGACTGAAATAATTTAGGTCTGTTAACACTGTTCTAATTAGAAACTAATGCTTTTCCTCTCCTGTTATTTGGTTGATCAAAACATCACATCAAATATTTCATTCATTTCATCAGACCTTGTGAACTCCTTGAATGCCTGAAGAAAATAAAGCATGCAATTATCAGATATTTTAATGTAATACAAATCCAAATGGATGGCCTGCAGAGCCCTACTCTATGCAACAACAAGTCTGTGTGTGTATAAATAACTAAATAAAAATAAGTGGCAAGCTTGTGGGGTGGGGGAAAGAGAAACGGATGGAGAAGGAATAAGATTATTCCTGGCATTTAATTTTAAAGCATATTTTCTAAAGATATAAAATAATAATATTTTTTCTATGTTTTCAATAATATGTCAAAAAAGGTTTTGGTGAAAAAGGCTGATCTAAGCCATAGATTTTAAAGTCACATTCCACTGCAGATGATGATAAAATAAGCAGTGCAAAATGAGATTTTTTTGAGGGCTCTGCCAAAAGGTTCCATACTATACATCCTCTATTCCTATTTCTGGATATCAGTGGAAAATTCGACCTAAATGACTAATTTAAATATGTGTATGATGTTGTGTTTTATTGTTCTGACAGTAAATCAACACCAGAACAGCACTGAGCCTACTTAAATCAGATGTTTGGTTCAATTCTAACAACAAAGCAGGTTTATTATAATGATTAAAACCCTACTTTTCACAATGAAGCTGGTCCTAGTGGGATCTTGAAGATAAGAGCTTGCATCCTGATTTTAGACTGGAAGAGGAGCTGATACTTGGCATGCTGCAATTAGAGTGTTATTTTAAATGTTTGGGGCTAAACAAATGTTCATTCAAAAGCTGCGTGGATTGGGAACAGAAGAGCAACAAGAAAAGTGGAAGGATAGGATTTTAGCAGAAAAAGAATGTTCTTATCGTTGGTATCCTTTCTTTAAAAAAGCATTCTATTCTCAAACTGTGTTTTCTTTATCTTTGTTTATTTGAGACTCTGCATCCTTAACTTAGCACTCTAGAAAAGACTTCATGAATTAAAAACTGATAAAACTTGGCTTTACAAAACCATAATAACTTCAAAGAACTACTGGAAGTTTGGTGCTTGCAGTGTGGGGAGAAAGCATTTGTGTGTATGTGGCTAACCAGAGAGTAAAATAGATGATCAGTACAGTTTTAAAAATGAATAAATTATATATTCCTAAGGCAGCTTCCATTTAGTAAGTGGAAAATACTAGATAAATAAAAAAGAAATAGTTTGGGCTTTTGAGTAATTGCTTATATATCATACACCCTTATGAATGATTTTTACCTCATTTAAATGGAAGACCAAAAATTTGCCAAATTCATGGCAACTTGGAATAAACTCTACCTCAATATTTCAGATGTACTGTGTTCCAAATGTCCCATTAATATTGCTTGGGTAATAGATGGCTGCATAGATATCTTTGTGCCTCCACAAGAATACATCACTAGGAAAATAAACCTTCATGTGAATGCATCTGTATGACTCATCTGAGTAAATCTTAAAAAAAAAAAAAATCAGAGAGAAATGATGGCTGAATGTTGTCAACATTCAATTTGTGACTTTAACTAAATTTTTACTTTCTATGGGTATAAAAGTTGAGCTCAAGTTTTAGATGAGAAATTCAACTTTCACTGAAAATGATACAAAATGAAAAAATCAATCTCCCTGATTTCCCAAGACATTTTTCAGGTTACAAGAAATTTCAAGAAGCTAAATATAGTCTGTCCTTTAAACATTTAAAGCTCCTTTAATGGCTGAACTTCTAGAACTCTAATTTTTAAAGTTTTCTCTGTAAAACAGGTTATTTACTTCTTCCTTTCTGTAGGGAAAATTAAAATTCTTATATACAATATGGAAAGGTTTTGTCGTGTTTTTCTGAACAAGATCCTTGACTGAATGTACTCACCTGCCTGTAAAATTACCCACCTGAACTGAATGACACAAATCTTTCTTGGAGAGCATTCTTTTTCTTAGAGGTCCGAGAAAAGTGAAAATCTGAATAATAGCATGTTATTTCTTCTGTTTCTCTGGATGGAACTGAAAAGGTACCCACCCATCTCAGGGAACAATGAGTGGACATCATGATTTTAACAACTGGGAGCCTAGGATACAAGTATGAACAGTTCATCTATTAATTTTTACAGCAATCAGAAGAGAGAAAAGAAGATTCTCTGGACAAGAAAAGCAGACTCGCTTTGCTAAGTGAGTCTCAATTAAGGTAGGGCTTGATTCTGCAAACAGCAGGACTTTGTGTTGTGTATATCAGTTAACTAATAAACATTGCTTCTTTTTGGTAAGGTTTCATGAATCAGTGTAATTTTTTTTTTGGTCGCATTATTTATTCAGGAACTCTAGGAGGTTTAGCATAGTTTCTATGGATTCTTTGGAGAATTGAGACAAGATCACAGTTACTGAAGATGCAGTGTCAGACAGGAAGAAACCAAGGGGGCTTTTTCTGACACTGAAGTCCTGCTGAGGACTATTTCAAAGAGTTGGAAATGTGTCTTCGACCTGACTGCACAGAAAAGAGAGTTTGTGCTCTGCGTGCAGCAGAGGAGCAAACGGCTCTCAGCAGAAGGGTTTTAGCTGAACTGAGGACTGAGTCTCCAAATTCTGCATTTCAGCAGCAGTTCTTATAGTCAGATACTTTTCTTGCTGTTTGCACAATATCTAGCACCTCACTTTTAACAGTATTCCAAAAGTTCAGTATAAACCACCTTAATGACATAGATTATAGCTAAGAATCAAATAAATGTGTCATTTTGGATTGTTATAAGAATGTGATCTTGGTCATGATAAAGACAGCAAGTCAATCTTATTTTATTAAACTTAGCAGCAGTAATATCTTCTAGCAGGGTATCAGACCATCTCTGATTAGGATTATGGGGTTTTTTGCCATGGACTCTGAGTGATCAGGAAGGCATTAGGTTTGTGCATTTGTGACAACTTTAGAAACTCAGTATTTTTCCATATTAGAAAGTAAATCTGAAAAAGGAATTAATTTATTTGAACAGCAGCAGTGGCAAAACAACAAAATCATGGTATAATATCTATGAATTAATAAAGCAGTAGACAAAGCAAGAACAGACCAAAACATCTGTGCTTGCTATTTTCACCACAGTTCATTGGGAACAGTCTCAGACACTTTGGACATGCAGTTTTTCTACAGCAGATATTTTTAATTTTAATCGTAGATATTTCATGTAAACTTAAAAGACTTTAAAAGAACCCAAAAGAGCCTGAAGGGACATTGTTATCTAATACTTGAAAAGCTATCTATGTATACTTCGTCCTTATATTCTTCATCTCAAAAGAAGGTGGCATTTCTTTTTTCCTTCACTTTTCCTTTTTTAACAGTAACTTTTATATTTCTGTGCATTCATCTATATGAGTGCAATGGACTTGCCAAATGACTAAAAGTAAAAAAATTCAGAGAATGGACTGTGTTTAGATATTTCTTGTTTAGAAAGGTAAAATGGAGCCCCTTTTGATTTGCCACTTACACAAATACTGAATAAGAACAAAACAATCACATAATAATAACCATTTTATCTGACATGCAAAGAAACGGTAACTCCTTATTGAGTTTATAATAGTGTGCACTGCAACTAGATATCCTCAAATAAGACATAAACATTAATCTGTCAGAAAGCAAATAAAAAAGGATTTTTTTAGAAATGAAATATACCATAAAACTGCAAAATGGAAGAGCTTTTCTTGCTGTAATCAGGCTTTTACATTTTTTTTGTAATACTGGTTAATAAAAACTGAGTTTCAAATACAGTAAGAAAAACAATAAGCATTTTCATTCTGTATTATTCTGCTAAAATTAATTCCATTAATGTTGTGGTTATAATTAATGTATTTTGACAGGAATGAAGTTAAGAAAAAGTTGGATGATTTAACCCTTTTCTTCATCAGTATTATATCCACCTACCTAGGAATAAACATTTTTTTTTTTATTTTCTATACATCTTATTGTTGTATTTTAAATCTTTTATTGCATGTAAATTTATATCTTAGGGCTGGGCTTGTTTTTAATTATTTGCTTCCTATAAAACTCAGTTACTACATTGAATCCCGTTTCTGTTTTTTTTTTTAATGTGTCCTCTCAATCTTTAACTTTAGAAAGCTCAAGATTTCCCAATGCATCCCTCTGGATCTCTCACCAGGATCCTTGTCTTTCTCCAGATGTGGGAGAGTTTGCCATTGCTGAATTGAAATGGCTCCTTTCAATACCTGTCAGGTGTGCTACAACCCTTACAATAGTGTCCCATGTCCCTAAAAATGAGTCTCCTCATTTCTTTGGGATCTACTATTTCTCTATTTTCTTCATTTCACTGTCACTTCTTTCTAGCCATAGTATCAGACACTCTATTGAATATAATTTCTACTGTTGTTCTGGTACCTTTGATCAAAATTTAATATAAAACTGTTCCTCTTTTGATAATTTTCTATAGCTTATGGAAATGCTGATCCCAAGATTTTCCAAGATCATTTCAAGTTATTTGAACATTACTTTGCTAGCAGATATTCAATAATTAAATGTCCTTATTATTTCCAGGTCCTACTTTGTGAATAATTCTTGTAGTTGTTTAGAAGAAAAAAACCCAAACAGATTATTCATCTCCTTCCTGAACAGATATTTCTTTAATAGAACTTACCACAATATTTTCCTCCTTCTTGATTACCATCACAGTGAGAGAGCTGAGCACTTTTTCGTCTTCTACATCTCTATTTTTAGATATTTTTTCATTCTACATCAGACTGTTCTTGTTATAAATGCTCCCTGATCTTTCTTCTTCTCCAGTGATGATTAACAAAACAGAATCTGTTGATAGAAACGAAGGGGATTGATTTAGTAATCTTCTTGAAATCAAAATAAAAATAGCCCCTGCTCTCTTGGAATATTGTAAACTGGCTTCAGCTCCTGGCAATCAATCTTATGTATTTGATAAATCAATTATAATTCCTCATATAGCCAATAAAGTTCTATGATCTCACAATCTGAAAAAGGTTGACATGACAAAACCCAGAAACCTGGTTGTCTCCACAGACATGAAAGATGCTGTTCCAATTTCCCCATGCCATGTACTCACAAATGAGTATTGTTGTGTCCATTAGCTTTGAATGCATTCATGGATAAATAAGGACTCTGAGCTAATCTGTACACAAAGCTGGCTTGGCAGGGTTTGGAGGTTTAATTGAACTTCATATTAATTTACAATTAGTTTGTTTTATTTACTTTCTGATGGCATTAGCAAACACATTATAAAGGCGGTACAAATAAAATTTGTGCCAATTACATATGAGAATAATTGGATTTTATTAATCCAAGAATTCATGCAATCAATTTAATTATTGGTACTCTTAGTTCAGATACCTCATTATTCCTCACATTAATTAATCTCAGCCACTAATGGGTAGTTTTGAAATGGGACTGTTTACTCATTTGCCCTAAATGAAAGTTTTCTTAAATACTGATATTTACTTTAGGGAAAAAAGTAAGTTTTCTGAATTAATTTATTCATATGTGCTTTTAAAAAAAATTACTCTGCAAGATAACAGCAGCTTTCCTGGTTCAAAATTATAAATTTAAAAGATTATTATTCAAGTCCTGTCTGAGTTTGAGCAAATGACTTATATGCCTTCTCGCAATGTTGCTATTTGGCAAGGATAAATGCACATCAAAATGTAGGATTAACAAATCCTGTGAATAATCACAGGGTTATGCAGCAATATTTATTGAATTACCATAACAGCTTTGGAGGCTGTCTTCCTCCACTGTCTCCATACATTCAGTCTGGAAGCACATTCCTGTTTTTATGGTGTCGTGTAGAAACAACACACTAAACGTGAGAGTCAGCAAGTAGGGTATTTCACAGAAAACCCTCCCTTGCAGAGATGTAAGAGAAATATTTGAAAAGAAGACATGATTTCTGAAGGAACAAAATGCACAGATGATCTCAGAGATAGGTTAATTCAAAAGGTGGATATTTTAGATTTTAACTGATGAGGCAAAAGGAAAGAGGATAAAGTCAGAGCTGACTGGGAAAAAATAATTTCTGATGGATAGGATGGAACAATATTGTGGAGCTTGAAGAATAAGTAAAGAAGAGAATGATGTCAAAAAAAGACCCGAAACAACCTCAGGAAATAACAAAGACAAAGAAAATAATTGTAGTTGTAAGCCTGAAAAATAAAAAGCAAGTCCCAGAGGAGCTGAGAAAAAAAAGCTCTCTGTATGAACAAATTTAAGAAAATGCAAAAATGTCAGAAAGCCCAGTGGAGAGGCAAAAATTAACAACAGAAAAAGCCAGTGTGAACACCAAGGTCAGCAGAGGAGTGGGAGAGGGAGGAGGTGCTCCAGGCAGAGCAGAGATTCTCCTGCAGCCTGTGGAAGGCAGCACAGAGGAGATGGCATTTCCCTACAGGCCCCAGATGAGAGACACCTAAAACTACAAGCTCTTCTTTTTAAATTTCAATTTAATACAATTACAGCAGAACAGGAGTCCAAGTGGCACAGTAGACTCTATGAACTACAACTTGCCTCCCCACTTCACCTTCTCAGCTGGAAAACACATTGCAAACACAATCATATTGCAGCAGCTCCCCTAGCAATTCAGACTTCAAACATAATTCAAATGATATCTCTCACTAGAGAAAAAAACCACAAAAACTAAAAAAAAAAAAAAAAAAAAACCAAAAACCAAACAACAAAAAAAAACAACAAAAAAAACCAAACCCAAAGCTTACAACGACAAAGAGAAAAAGATACTGCATTCTACAACTTTTAGACACCAAAAATAATGCTTTGTACTCCAGAAGGTGGAACTTGCCTCTGGGAAAGTCGTTGCAGCACTTTTTAGATAAAAATCAACGTTAGGAAAAAAAATATCAAATTCTGGAATAGTCAGGGACTGTGAGAATGATAATGAACTTTGGCACCCAATTAGGTGGGGAATATCTAAGCTCTTCAAAGCTCTATTTATGTATAAACTAGATCAAAGTTCTCTGTCAACTGTCTTTGAAGAAAAGCATTTACAATTCCTCTTTTCTTTCCTGCCCTGCCATCTGATTTTCCCCTCCTACTTTCAGGGCACTGACAACCTCTGCTGGCACCTTTCAACAAATCATTGAGTGCAACATGGAGAGAAGGCTGGAGGAAACATTTAACTTTTGCATGAAAGATGAACCATTGTCTTCTACAGATCTTAGTGTGAACTTTTTATTCCTAATATAATTTTAACATGCAGAAGAGCATATAAAATCAGAGAACCATACACTGATCTGTGCTGGAAGGGACCTTAAAGATCTTCTAGTTCCAACTCCCCTGTCATGGACAGAGATTCCTTTCACCAGACATTCATCAGAGCCCCATCCAGACTGGTCTTGAGCAGCTCAAGGGGTAGGGAGCCCACAAATAAAATTCTGATTTAGTCTTGGTGAAGGACGCTTAGATGGGCTACATTTATGCACCTAACTAAATAAAAACAATCATAATTAAGTTACTAATAAACACAGTAAATTACACAATTCCCTAGTCTGTAAAGTCATGCATAAATTATTGGCAGTACCTTAGTGAATATGTGCTATATTGGCATGTCTCATTAATCATCCAAAGAGAATAAGGACTTCTGTACTTATTTTACCTGAGAAACTGAATTTTAAGACAAAAGCCTGAGTTATAATTTTTTATTGCCACAAGGTAATGCTTCAAGAAACAGTCAACTGCATTCTTGAAATATGTGGTATTCAACTTATATTTCACATGAAATCAAGTTTTGATATATGACTGTGCAAAAATGAAGACAAAAAATGGTCCCAAAAATGTATTGGAAGGACCTAAGAAGGCCCTAAGCAGAAAAGTGTACAATCCACTGTAGACAGAATTAAAGATTTAAAATTCATTATTCATCAGCGTGCATAATTTTTGATGCCAGATATTTTTCTTGCTGTTTGCAGAATACCTACTACCTCACTTTTAAAAGTATTCCAAAACTTCAGTATAAACCACCTTAATGACATATTATAGCTAAGAATCAAATAAATATGACAAATTCTGTGGAAATAACTCTCGTGCACATTTTGACTTATTTAAATTATGCCTTCATGTACTTATCTCTTCAATAAACAAAGTTAAAACCTTGGCAATTAATTTCTCCCGTGAACTTTGAAGAATCGTGTTTACAACACCAAATCAAATGACAATCACTAGATAAAATACTGTGGGCCCAGAGGTACATTAAAAAAAAGCAGACAAAATCAGTGCATTTCCTGTTTCTATGTTCTGGTGTTTTGTTTTTGGATTTTTTTTAATAATAATCTAGAAATCATAATAAAGAAAAGTATGATTATGCTAAGGAAAGAAAGAGGCATAGAACAGCAAAATGAGTGCCAGGGTTACACAGCACACCAGTGTGAGTGAACAGTGCAGTCTGTATTTCCTCTAACTCCTGGGCATCTGCTTTCTTCCTGGAACTTTGTTATCTCTTTTATTCAGTTAATCAATATATCAATACTCCATAGTGCTACATGTAGAACATTTTCCCAGAGAGGAATACATGGATATTAATGAAGACTCATGAATTAATGGAGACTCATAAACTGAGGATAAGCAGATAAGAAAAATCAGTCTCAGTTATTTCATAGTACATTGATTTTTGTGGCTTTTAATTGAGTGCAACTTAAGACAGAAGTTTGACTTTGAGTTTGTTTTTTTAACAGTTGATACTTTATGAAAACAGAAAATTACTATTATTAATAAAAAAAATCTTTCTACATTTTATTCATTCTTGGTATTTGACATTGTGGTTAAAAGCGTGATTTGAAATAGAGTATAATGTCTCAACTCTGGAAAATATTTTAATAACTGTTCAATCATTCTTAGATTACATATTTAAGGTTATAAATATTTTAATACCTTCAGGTTAAAGAAGATTAAATGACACATATATACTCCTTCTATATAGCACTGATTTCTTGAGTGCTATTTTAATAGTTATATTTTGAGCATCAATAAATTATTTTCATGATAGTATTGGGAAAAATATGTTTAAAATAATTATATTTTCACTATGAAACATTTTATATCCTCTGAATTGTTTGAAATGTTACCCTTTTTAGTGTTTTTTTTTCAGGTATAAGGAGTAAAACTACTCAAAGAAAGAGAGAATTAATAAATTTACAAACTTAACCATAGCAAGAAACTGTTATTGTAGTTAGGCTTCCTAAGAACAGCTGTGGAACCATGTAAGTTTCTAGAAATGAACTAAAAAGTTTGTTTTCATAGAAGGGAGTACAGTTTATTCTGAAATGGATTCAGATATAGATTTTTCCTTTCTGCTTGAAAGTCTATTTGTTTATTTTGAACCAACAGGAAGAATGGCATATGAAAGGGCAGGATGACATCCAACAGAATCCTTAAAAACTATTTTGTATCCATTATCTAACTCACCTGGCCCATTGAGAATTCAGGAGATGGAGGACTTGAATTTACCATTGCACAGTAGGGCCAATTTGCTATAAATCAAAGCAGTATTTTAGGGATGTGGGTTTGCTTCACACATTTCAACTCAGAAGACACTTGTTAAAAATGGGGTTTGGATTCCTGGAAGCAGCATCTACAACATCAGCTTTCCTTTTGGGGCACAGACATGTTGACAGCAAGACAAGTGCTCATTAAGATAGTTGGATGAGTTTCATGAATATGTCACAAAGATGTACACTCAGAGCACGTTGCTAGAAAGCCTAGAAATTTAAGTAAATTAGTCTAAAAATAGTCTAATTTTGGCCTCCAGCAATTAAATATTACCAGGAATAAATTACATCAAACACAAAAATTGGTTTAGAAATTTAACAATTATTTTCTTGAAGACTCAATTTTTAAATGGCATGACTGACTTCCCTTTGGCCAATGGATAAGGCAAAATGCATAATTTTATATTTTCTTTCTACTGTATCAGATGTCTTAGGCCTCAAGACTCATTTTCTGAACACATTTCCATTTTCTTGAAAACTACTCTCATGCTAGCTCTAAAGCAAAGATAAAATGCCTAGGGAACTTTGGGTTTATGTACATTCTTTTCCCCAGACATTGCTATTGTCAGACAATAGATGACATGATAATCTCAGGTAGCAGCCAAAAAGGGAAAGAGAAGGGGAAGGTGCAACAGCAAAGAACCGAAGTTTACCATGCCATGTTTTTATCTATGGTCTCAAGCTAAACCCAGAACCAGGATATTTTGATTTGCAATAGTACACCATATTGATTCTGTACCCTAGGGAAGGGTCTACACTACATAGACCACATCTATAAAATAACACTGGCAGAAATCACACTGAAATGGAATTGCAAGTAAAGGTATGTTATTTCACTGTTCATACTTACAGGTAATTCCTGATTATTTTCTGATTCATTTACTGGTCCATCTTGCAAGTATCCGAGTAAGAGTATTTCCACTAAACTTTTACTTCAAACCCATGACATTTACTGTGTATTCTGTATTACATCAAAGTAAAGAACTGTAATAAGTCCATTCAAACACCTTAGCAGACTTGCTGCAAAGCAGCCTGTATTATTATAATGGGTATTTCACTTAATTGATTGCAGGCAGAAAAAAAATCAGATTTTGCTTGGTTGGCTAAAACAACATTACTAATTTGGACTTGTTTCCTGTGTATTTCTCAACACACAGTAAAAATGGTCCCTAAATTTATATAATGTGAATTGTCCTATTCAGCACACGGTGCTTAGGGAAGTGTCTGGATCAAGGTTTAAGCTTTTATTTTTTATTAAACATTGATAGAAAGTGAGTAGCTTCTTAAGGCAATTTAAATTGAGTCTTAAGTCTCAAAGACAATTTAAGCAAAGAGCCACTCATCACCCAATAAACAGCCATGAATTTAGAGATCAGGCCACAGAACTCACCTAAGTTGCAACATATTTTTGAAAGTATTCCTTTATATATCACTTTCTTCATTTGGACAGATTCAAAATGAAATACTGATTCAATAGAAATAATTAGTTTCAGAGGGTTTGTTTTTGAGATTTTCACTCATTAACTTATACATAGGTAGCCCCAGAGTTCTGGATATATATTTTGGATTAATTTATTACTTCTTTGTGTAGTCTCCATGTCAAGAAGTATCTACTAGATGTTGTCTTATGTGAAAGCTTAACAAGTGGCAGTAAGATAGTGCAGAAAAGCCAATTCAAAAGCATAAATAACGGAATTTCTTGGGGTAATAAAGAAATAATCATATTACATAGCATAGCAGATTATTATTCTGAAAATCAGTAGATCCAAAGTCTTCATAGTAAATGGAGCCATTCAAAATCATGTGCATTACGTAGTAAGTTTTTTATTCCTTGTGCATATAATCATATTTAAAGAGAAAATAATTCTTTGATATTGACTACTGTATTTGGGATAAGTGTTTTATGCAAATGGGAATGAACAAAATCATTCCTATCCCAAACAAATCTAATGCACTACTTCACCCCACCATCTGTATAATGAATCACCTAACTCTTCCTGCTGAAGAAAAAGAGCAGAAAAATGTCATAAATAGGAATGAATATGACAATAAAAAACAACCAAATATTTTGTTTGGAATCATTGCATCATTGAGAAAATTGCATCTTTGTTTCAGTTACAGTGACCAATTTTTTCTTGAATACAGACTTGCATGCACTGGGAACGGCCTTTAGAAATGTTTGCTTTACTTTATTTTTTTCCCAAAACATCCTGTTCTCTGAGATAATGGATATCATAACTCTACTCCTTGGCTTTCTTTAAAGAGATTGAAACTTTTATTTCTTCTGAAAAGTATCCACCGAGTGCAAGGGTAGCTGATTTGGGAGAAAGAGGAAAGTTAAGTCTGGTTGTGGCAAGTAAGTGAAAAGAAGAAGGTGATATGACATTCTCTTTATTATTTCTAACTCTACCTACACAATCTGCTGTCACTTTGGGGTGCCCCAGAGTTCAGGCAAAAATTTTCTCAGTACAACTTTGAACATTTATCAGAGCAATACTGGAGGCTCCGAGATGGCAATACAAATATTGCCAGTAATTTTAAGAGCAACATGCACCATGAATAAGCAGCAAATCATTATTTTCCAAAGGTCATTCGGCACAATTGAGCTCTGCTATCTTACATCAAAACATACACAGGATGTTATTGTTAAGAATGTTAGATGACATTCAAAGCACAGGCTTGCTATAAAGGGAGTGAAATGATGGTTATTTTCAGTACCTTGCCATTTAGTCATCAGTGATGAGCTGCACAATATCACAGGACACCCATTGCTCCTTGTTTTGAGCTGGATGCCCAGTTCTGAAATGTACCTAAAATAAAATGAAATGAAGCATAATTAGGTTAATTGCAGAAGTACCTTTAATCTCAACCAAGTTTTTCAGCAAATTCCATGAGGTTTGCACCAGCCCACCTCTCAATCCTGCCAGGGTCCCCACGGATGGCATCCCCTGCCTTTGTGCCTTTGTGTGCCAGCAGCCTTGCTGAGGGTGCCACTGCCCATGCTGCTGACTCTAAACTATTAACAATTAACTAATAACTACTAACTGTATAAAATATTAACTACACAAGCTATTAATTATAAATAATTAAAATTCCATTCTGCCTGTAGTTTTCTTAATATTAATTTCAAAAATAATTCCTCTAACTACAGCTAATAAAAGTACTCATGGTAATAACAACAAAGAATCCTGCTATAAACTGCAAATAACATCAAGCACAATTTAATAGATTAATAAATTCACTCTTATTACTCTAAAATATTAACAACAAGTCTACTACACTGATTTTTTATTATAGGCATATATATTCCACTTTGGAATTCTTATGCTAGGAGAGTCTTGTTCTTTATAGTTTGACAGTGGGACAGGTCCTGGAAGGCGAGGCCCTGTGCAGCTGCCCTGCTCCCCAAATGCTGCCCCCAGGGATTTTGCAACCTGACCCTCTCTTAGTCACTGCACTGTGGTGAGGAACAGCATATCTGCTGGTTGTTAAAGAAATAAAGATGGATAAAAAAAACCCTAAATATACTATGGATAATTGCCAAAATATAGGGATTTTTTTTCCCTTCTGGATCCCTTGAAAATATAACATGGCTTGGAATTTTAATTATTAGGCTCTGGTTATTTTTTTTTTTTTTAATCTGAAAGGTTTATTTTAAAACTTATCAGACAGGTCAGTCTCTTTTATTCTTTCATAAGTGATGCAATTTAAAGGCTACTAAACTAATATGAATGCACACTACTGTATTGTGACATCTGTACTTTCAAGATTCATTTTCTGAATATTAAATGCCAAAGGACATCAATCTGAATAGGGAACACATAAAAAAACTCAAGTTTGTCAGCTCAGAGTATGGCATAACACTCTTATCATAGCACAGAATAAAGATTACACTCAGAGTACGGGGAGAAAAAAATTGATAAATTAACTTAGAATTTATTCTTTCTGAAAAGTTTGGTTTAGAGTGACTTCTGGGAAGATTTAACATTTGTTTCTGAGAATGAAGTACTCGAGTTGATGGGCACCACTAACTTAATTTTTCTGGGTCATTTAGTCTATTTCTCCTTATGACTTATTGCTAGCCTCTTGGAGTCGTTCTGAACAATATACTGTGCAATATAGAGTGCACTGTATCTCACCACTTTATGACTTTTTATTGCTGCTATATTTTCCTATGACCTTAAAATGCATTAAATGTGACAAATAATATGGCTATTTCATAGAACTCTGTGAAGCACATTTACATTTCTGATGTGCATTATAGGTAACTCCCAGTTCAGCTGCTTTGATGGCTTTACAATGGAAATCCAGTTCAAACCTTGCCTGAAACCACACTGAAGTTAATTGTTGTCATCCATGTGTTTTAATAAGCTTTTGGTTACACTTTAATGAAGCTTGGGAAAGCTTGTCAGCATAAAGCCAAGACCTACAAATGTTTGGTCAAAATAATCATGTCTTGCCCTGAAACAGAATGAGCAGTCATCCACAAAAGAGTGGGAAATACGTGTAATCAGTGGTTTTTCTCTTCAAGCTACTACTTTCTATGAGTTATTTATCACAGTGCTGAATAGGACTTAAGCCTTTATTTGCAGAAACAGCAGCTTATACTCAGAAGTTATTGGGCTGTTGGAGACATTAATCTCCACAAAATGCATGCATTTAAATAAAGTTGCTATTAGGTATGCATATTAAGGTACATAAGGAGATTAACACCTAGAAATTTTAACTTGGAGGATAAAAGTAGCCTTAGTCAAGACGAATTAAAATTTCCACAGTGAAATGAAAGATCTACATTTAGCTTTTTTTTAGCACCTTAAATGGTTTTTAGTACTAAATGTTTCCAAAGAATGTCAGGTATGTGCATGTGTTTGAATATGTTATAGTTAACATCTTCTTGTTGCACCTCCAGAACAACGTAGAGAAAATGCTAATTCTAAAATAGCAGCTATATTAGATACAGATGGAGCTATCACACAAAACCACATGATAACACATTCATATTTCAAAGCAATTATCCATTTCAATTGACATTGTTTTTAACTGATACCAATGGAGATCACAACATTGCTTCAATAACACAATGCTATTATTAAGACACGCACAGATAAGTAGGATGGGCTTTTAGAAATATTAATGCTGTATTTAAGTCATCACTGAATTGAGTGGTCATTGAATTCTAGGGTGTGTATTTAAAGAAACAACCCTCCGTGGTGAAATTTCTTGTACAATGCAAAGGGTGATTTCAGCTTGTATCTATTGAAACAGGCCTAGGCAGCAAATCACTGTGGATTCATAATAAGCTTTAAGAATATTAGTGCTTCCAGTCTCTTAAGAAAAATAAATACCAAACATACTGGATTTTATAATCTCAAAAGAGCAAGAGAACTGAGCAGGTATGTTCTGCAAAATGGAAAGATACCATCAAGGAGACTGCAGACATATTTTGGTCGTTTTATTTATTCTGCTCAAAATATGACCTTCATTGGCATTTTGACTGTTTGAAGCACTTCTGTAGGTAATCTCATTGCTTTTTGAACTCTCTTATCTTCTATATTCAGATATGCTTTATTTTCCATTGGCAAAGAGAAAACATAGCAGCTGCCTAGCCTTTTAGTCTCAGTTTTAGTTTTAGAAGTTTGGAAGTAGAAACAACCAAATGCACGAAAAAAGTAGTAACATGCTAAGGAGCTACATTTCCTAAGCATATGTAGACTCATAAATTAATATCAATTTTTTAATAGGAGCCCACTTTCTGCAGGATCTAGACAGTAAATGATAGGAGGGATGGCTGAGGGAGCTGGGGATGCTTATCCTGGAAAGAAGAAGGCTCCAGGATCCTTAGCACCCTCTAAAACTATCTGAAAGGAGGTTATAACAAGGTGGGGGTTGGCCTCTTCTCCCAGGCAACCAGGAGAAGTTCAGATTGAGGAAGAATTCCTTAATGGAAAGTGTCATTAAACATTGGAATTGGCTATCCAGGCAGGTGGGGGTGTCATCATCCCTGGAGGTGTTCAAGAAAAGATTGGATGTGCTGAACTTTTAATACGTTAAATAAGAGGAATTTCTGTAATATGTAATATCACACACCATATCAGTGAAATGGACTACACAGAAAAAGATGAGTAGAACTATGAAGGAATGATAAAATTATCAACAGGGGAAAAGAATGTTGATGGTGCTAGAAAAATATGCCCTGTGGCCACCAATGCTAATACAAAAGAACCACTGACACAGAGGAAATATTTTCATTAGTCCAATATATCCCTTTCCTACTACTTAGAATGTAACAATTAGATTTATTTTCTGCCATTAAAAAACACATGCAGGTGTATATAAACAGAAGATAGAAATACAGGAAACGTTAAACCAGTGGCCTAATATGTTGAAAACACATTAGAAATTTAATACTGAATAGTAAGGGGTTTATAATTCACTTAGTTGCACTATTAAATGTCTCAGTTAAGACATATTTGGAGATAATACTGCAGAAAATAATCTGTATGAGAGGTAGACCTGAAATGATTATAGTTCTTGTTGTTAAAACAAAAGTTGCAGCTTGGCAAAAAAAAGAAGTCTGGTAGTTAAGATTCTTTTTTGTGTAAGGTTTTCTCTGTGTCCAGCTCAGCATAAGGGTTGAAAATCTTTCATAGAGAGTTTGCCAGACTGACTTTTGTCTATTTCAGATTACAGGATTTCTGTACGAAAACAGAAATACAGAATCTAAGAAATGCTAAGACAGACAAATTTCTCCTGGCAATATTCTGTGGTAATTTGTGTCTCTGAAAGACAATATCCCCTGGTGCCCAGCCCTTCCAAAGCTTGGTCCTTCAGGAGAGAGATGGGAGGGAGTCACTGGCACCAAGTGCTGTTTTGGGATGTCTAGTCTCCCAGTGCCCTATACAGCCCTAGAGAGTGTCATTTAATGGCTGTGTGCTGTCTTTGCCACGCTGTATTTTAGGAGGACTTTAAGTGTCTACAATTCTTGTATGAAAATTGACCGTGATAATTTTAGGTGTCATTCCCTAAATTATAAGCCCATATTCATTTTACTATGTACACTATTTTTTTTGCAGTTAAGGACCCATTACTAATGAATATTTATTTTGTTTGGGAGCACTTGACATGAGAATTTGGATTGTAATTACTTGTGTTTTACAATAATAGGTCTTGTAGTATAAGCAAAGAAGAAAATATGCACTGAAAGTATTTAATAGAGACAAGGTTCCTATAGTGAGTTATTACTCAACCATAATGCTGTTCCAATGTGTACTCCTGGTGATATTAAATGTGAATAGACATAAAACCAAGCTCTTGTGGTTGGGAAATATCTGCTTGCATTTAAAAATAAGAAAAAAATAATTTCTCTAGCCTGTTCAGACAGATGAGAACTTTCACATTCTTTGCATTTTCTCAAAACAGGCAAGATGATCCTGAAACAATGTGGAAGAAGAGTAAGAATGGTATCTGGAATAGAAATACAGAAACAGAGCCAAAGAGACTTATGAACAACATAAGAGTATTGAAAAGACAATAGAAGCTAATGAGAGAAAAAAGAAAAATTCTTAGGCCTACCGTCCATTCCAGTCCTGTTCCAAGGACTGGGCTACTGCCTGCTGAAAGTCCGAATGGATCAGGACTTCTCCCAGGCCTATGCTGCAACCAGCTAGAACCCTGGCTGCCCTGGGAGGGCCAAACGCCTCTTCCAAAATGACTCCAGGAACCTTGGGGGGCGGGGCCACGTGATGCAGGAGTGCTCACCTGTCTGGGATTGGTGCGGCCACGTGACACCACGGCAGTCACGTGGGGCGGGGCCACGTGACACCCCCAACAGTCATGTGGTAAGGTGTGTCCCACGTGACAACCACGGCAGTCACATGGGTGGGGCCAGGGCCACGTGACACCCCTGGCAGTCACGTGGAAGGGGCGGGGCCACGTGACACTTGGATGGTCAGGGTGCTGGGAATGGGGCATTTTTATCTGAAAGTGCTGTGGCACTCACTGTACTAAAGATAAGAATTAATAAACAACTGAATCCGAACATGAAATTCCATCTCTCGTTCTTTTAATCCCGACAAAAAGAGATATTCCAGTTGTTTCCAACAGGGATATTTGGAGTGACTGGTGATCCTACTTACTCAGATTTAGATAAGCAAGAATGTTCTGCAGCAAGTTTCTGTATCCTCCAGTGGTCCAGAGATATTTTGACAGACATGAAAAATTAAAAACTTGATAAACAAAGAAAGAAAAATAATCGTGTATGTTGCCCTTTGAACAGTATTCACTGAGACAAAGTCTTTTTTCATATGCCTACAATTCAGAGCATTTTTTAAGACCAGAATTCTTTAACCACCTGGGCTTAACACTCCGGGAATGATTTGTTATAAATTTCATCTGTTCTTTATGCAAAAGAGTGGGAATATTGGAACAAAGTTGCCCTTCAGCAGCAGCTGTGTTCTATATTTTTATTCTTTTTTTTAAGGAGTTTGATATCCTAGTTTCTAACTGCTTTCCTTACACCATTTGCATTATTATTATGGACCTGATGCTGTAGATAAGTTGTTGCAGCTGCTTCCAAAAACTTCAGCTGAACACCTGGCAGACAGGGCTTGGGTGTGTCTTGCATCCATGTAATTATCAATATATGTCTTATGTTCATACATTTAGGAAAAGTGAATAATTAAAAAAATAATTTAAAAAATGCTTCTGATGTTAGCATTTTAATTTCCTGATGTAATTGTATTAAGTCTATCACAGAGTACTGGTGGGGCTTCTAAGATAAATATATATTTTTCTGATATATTTTCTTTGAATTAAAACAAAACAAAGAAACAAAAACCTCAAACCAACAAAGCTATTTAGACTAATGGATTTCATAATAATGGTATTCAATTCTACTTTCATTCCTCAGGCACATTTAACCATCTGCCTTAAATAAGTTTTTCTTTTATTGGCCAATGACTTCAAAAATTTAGAACAGGTGTCTTGAGACAGTCTTGCATTGATTAAGGTAAGCCATTTGGAGAGACTGACATTAACTATTTAAGATAAGCTGTAGTTGGTGAATACATGTAAATTCCAGACCCTGTCGTAAAAGTTACTTCATTTTTTATCCCTCTCTTGTATTTAATTCAACTTGAGCTCAGTACTATTCCCATTAGGGAGCCCAAAACCTCCCACTGTAGCCATCATCCTGATTATTGCTGATAGTTTAATGGTACTCTTCTCATGATCTGTAATTGAATATAAATGTAATGTGCAAAAGGTTATAGTGCTTGATGTTTATATTTTTCTTTCTGTTCTGTTAGTCTCCTTTGAATTTTATTTCAAATGAAATACTAAAGAAAGGTAGCTATTTTCTTGCATATCTTTCCAAGTGCAGCAAGATGAGATCATATTATTTCTGGCAAATAGGTGTGATCAGAGGGCAGTACTGAGTTAAATGGTTGAAAAAGCAAAGAAAGGGAAAAGTTCTCAGTATAATAAATGGATTCTAAAGGCAAGATTAAAATGTACCACTCCCATTGCAGGGTTCCCATAGGATCAAAATCCATAAGATTCATAAAGGGTTTTCATGCACAGAACTTCCAGGAGAAAGCAAAGCTACGTGCCTATTGCATTCCAGAAAAGGGATTTTCACAGGTAATATAGTCATTTATTGTTTCTAAATAAAGGGGGTGATAGATAATATGAGAAGGGAGGGGGCAGATGTGAAAAGTGGTTGCCCTTGTAAGAGGCAGTGAGTAGAGATGAATTCTTGAATGCACTCAAGTATGTCATAGTATTATGTAAGTGTTGTAATTTGTATTGACAGCATCTGGTACTTGTCATGGCCCAGAGGGTGTCAAAGTAGACATAAATTTGGAAATGCAAATATTATATCTTCCATTCAAAGTTAAATTTTCACTTTATACTGAAACAATGAATAAATCTAAGGTTTACTCTTTCCCGTCTACCCCAGAGCACATACATTAAAACAACGTGCATTAATGGTGTGTCTTTAGAGATTTTAAGGATATGTCATGCATGCATTTAACAAATGGCTGAACTGCAGGGAAAGCTGACAATCTTACTCACTGAACAGCAATCTTGATATCTAGGGGATTACCATGACTATCTTCTCATTACAACACTAAAGAATGCTGCAGTGTTCCCCAAACAAAAATAATACAACAAACAATGAAAAAACAAACCCAACAAAAAAATCTTATCAAAACAAACAATTTAGAAATGCCTTGGATTTCCTCTCTTAATCAAATGAGACTGAAAAACATTTTCTTCAATGTCCATATGAATTAGGAAATTAAATTAATAGACAACATGAACAAAGATCTGAGATTTATAAATTATCTACTTTACATTTGAATTGTTTTGTTTGCTGTCCTTTCAATTAAAAACAGGCTTACTTCTTTTCACTTTTAATTCTATGGACAATTATTATTTCCTCTACACAGATGTAATCTTTCAGAAAACAGCTGATTCCAAACAAAATCCTTATTTGCCTTCCGAGATACTGACTTGTTTATTAGGATATTGATCTAGTTACAATGAGAGTAGTTTTCTTGTTTCTGACAAATCAATGTAATTTCTTATTACCAAAACAATGTAGAATTTATTTGTTTTTACATGTAGATATTGTTTTGCTTTTGATAAACTAGAGAAATGTTCCATAGATAACTTTTCAGCTAAGTGGCATAAGTTGGACCTCAGTGCTACCACATTGCTGTTTCTCATCAGCCTGGATACAGAAGGTGTTCAAGGAGAGAACCATCGGGCACTCAGGTCATAACTCTCGGAAAAAAGTTTTGGTTTAGACCTCGACTTTTTTGTTCTCTGATCTCACAGTGGTTCTGCACATGGCAGAGTGAACACTTTAAAGCACGTGGGTACATTTTAGCCATGGTGGTTAAAATGCTTATGTCATTGCTGCTGCAACTTCAGTTTTTCTATTCATCCTTCTTTCTGATGGAACAATTACTGGCTTTAGGAACACAATTGGGCCTGTTGTTCTACACTCCCTTTAGTTTATCTTGGTGAATTTGCATCTTTCATGAAATTAGAATTGAAAAGGTGATGTATTTCTAATTTTTTAAAATAAATTTCACAAGTTGTTTTTTATGGTTTTGATCCTGCATCTTTTTCCAGTACAATTGGTGACATACGGTGTTTGCTATATTTGTAACTGTACTCCAATATAAGTCATGGAACTCATTTAGCTAATAGAAACAAACTATCTTGCTATCTTATATTTTGAGAGTGTTCTTTTAGAATCTCATAGTTAAAATCAAGCTTGTAAAAAGAGACATAACCCCATAAAAACATAAATAAAACCTCATCATATTCAAATACTTATTTAAGAGTAGCATGACTCAAAAAGGCCAGTTTGCTTTTTGTGTCTACTTGTGAATATTTGGATCCACTAAAAACCAAACCCTTGCTTTAAGAGACTTATTAATAGGCATCCAGATTTAGAAAAAGTCAGATCTAGAAAAAAAATTAGAAAATTAGAAAACAAAATCACCATGGATGTGTACCAGTGAGTATTAAAAAAACAGTGGAAAGAATAATGTCTAATCAGTGGAAATCCATTAACTTCTATCTGATTCCAAAGCAAAACTGAATGTCCCCTGCTTGGCTTTCTTGGCTTAATCAGTTCAAGGCATCAGTCCAAGAGTGTCACCTATGCTGCCCATGAGAAATGGAAATCCCACCCTTCAGGGGATAAACACTAGAGAGCAGTCTGGTAGAGAGTTACAGTATTTCTATATAATCAGTATTTCTATAATATAGTTCCTAAAACTACTAAAAACAAAATCACTATAATTTACGAAAAATGAATTAATTTTCTTACATCTGTTCTACATGCATACAACTTATGTCAGCATAATCATGAGTTTTTTATAATTCTTTGACTTAAAATGGCTGGATACATAACTCTTGTTTAAACTTAGATGCATGAAAGGGAATATAGCCCTAAAATGTAAGAGATAACGTTTTGTTTCTATCTTTTTCCATATCCCTGCATTCATTTTCCTATAAGACAACACAGAGAGAACATGGTGGGATTTATGCTTTTATGTTTTCTTACACGTTTAAAACGCAAAGCTCTGTTCCAAAGGACTGAAAGTATTTGATTATTGCTGATCACCTCTGTGCTGTTCAGAAAACCACAGCTCAGTGACATTTTATTGACGTGGTAAGTACACACCTTACATAAATTGCAGTGCACCCCAATGTTGTTAGCCTTGTGCCATACAAAGAGCAATATTAGCCATCAGCTCACCAGCATTTCATGAGGAGGAGTAGGTCTGAGGAGGAGTAAATTAATAGCAGCTTAATCTCTAAACCTATGAAATATAACTTTCCTTAGTCGTCATGTGGTACACTTTCATATCTGGTCTCCAGCCTTCCTGACAGTTATTGAATACCCTGCCATTTGCCTGTATTTTCCTACACTAATGAAGCAAATACAGCCAAATGGCATGGCATTCTCACTTACACTGCTCTGCTGTACAGCACCAAGAAATCTCACTATGGCTTTTCATTTATGCCCTTTTAGGTTCTGCTTGCAATGACAATTTGTTTTTCTGAATATGTAATGTTGTTCTTCAGTGACCTTAGGCTTATTCTGTAATTGCTCTTAATTTAGGACTAACCTGACAAACACATAAATAAAAAAAATTAATTAAAATAATCAGTGCATTTGCCTCACTCATTTAATAAGAACTTCCCCCCCCCCCCCATCCATGGAAACCAAAGAATTCAATCTTCTTCAGGCTTTAGCTTTTCATTGTATCATTCCCTTTCACTCTTGGTCTTAATCCAAGCTGGAACATAAGAGGCATAAAACAAGCATGAAGGTAATAAGAACATCTTGATTATAAATCAAAGTAAACAGACTGTCATAAACCTGTAGAATAGCTTAGTCTACAGACAACATTTGTTTTGTGAAAGCAATTATTTTTGTTCCTTAGATCAAATCATCTGTAATTTTGAGAGCCAAAGGAAGTTGCTGTTTGTCTTTCAGTTGGCTCAGTTAACTGAAAGCAGAAATCTACAGGCTAGTGAGGAAAGTGGTGGAAAATAGATGTCCCCATGCACCACAGAAAACACTGCTTATCTGTACTAATCCTTGTTGGATCAGAATTCATTGTAACAGTTGCACATTTTATTTGTTTACCATGGCTGCATTTCCTCTCGAATTCCTATTTTTTCTCGTTGAAAGAACAATAAGAAAAAGCTTTTCTGATGACATTTAAAGACTATCAGCCACATTAATATGGAGATGCTGAACATACTGTTATCTGAAATAAAATTTTGCATGTATGCAATATGCTGATTTGAAACAGATTATTTCCCAGCTCATTGAAGTGCTGAGAGAGGACAGTGTGTTCCAAAATCTATTCTGGTTTTTTTTGGACACAGCAGCCAAGCAGTAGGGGTGGGAAACAGAAAAGGTGTAAAACTCTCAGAAAGCTGTATGAAAGCAAATCTCAGGACGGAGAAATGCAAGAATGCTGAAGATGCAAGGAAAAGAAACAATAAGGCTATGAGCTGTGTAGAGATAAACCTCAGGAAAATGTGTTAAGCAAGACAGTAGAAATATGTAAGCTTAATAATGAAGCTTTTAGATGATTATCTAGGAAATGAGGATTGCAGGTCACTGTTAGCAGCCAGTTCTTTCCCCTGCTGAGTGGGTTTAATCGTATCCTAAACTGCCTTAAGAGAACAAGCTCAGTATCACCACATTCTTAATAAGGGATTTCTGAAGCAGGCAAGAATGGAACATCTTAGGAGCTGGGGAAAAAACCCAGAACGAGCCCAAAGCCAACATGCTGTGCATCCCTGTAATTTCCTTTGAATGCAAGTTACAAATTAGAACAATTCTCACTACTTGCTATTACCCTATGAGGTGATTGAACAAAACCAAAACAAAAACAAACCAATTCTCCTAAGGGGTTTACTCTAGTTGTACATCACAGTATTTCTGATAGATCTCCCACTGTTTCATGGGATATTCATGAGCTTTAAATCTCTTATTCACAATGAAGCATGATGTACTCCATGTTGCAGAGACATTACCAAATCCACTAATAAATCTGTATGGATATTTATTAAAAAGCTGGTGAATTTGTATCACAGACATGCTTCTGTGGCAAAATGGATCTCAGTATTAAAAATCCCATCAGAGGTACATTCAAAGGATTCCAGAAAAGGGTGGACAATTCCTGTCACATTACTGAAATATATCTATTCATCTCCTTTTCTGGTCTATAATGATTTGATAATGCCTCAGGTGCATGGTCAAAGTTGTGGAATTTTTTGTTACCTTAGCAGTCACCAAATCTCCATTTTCATAAATTAAAGAGCCTATAGAGAGCTTTTTGCTATTTACCTTAATGTAATTGCTTCTGGTGCCCTATGGACACAGATGACAGCATTTAGACTCAGAACAAAAGTTAAAGGCAATAGAAGCTAAAGTTGCAGAATGAAAAGATACCTTTTGTAATCCTCCAATGAAACTATAAACTATCAAAGGAATTGAAAACTAGTATGGTAAATATGCATGTATGTATATATATATATACACACACACACATATTTACCAGTTTTATATCTATATGTTCTATTATATTTTTAAATTATATTTATGTTTTTATTATATCTCTACAATACTAGAAAAATGCATTATTTGTCATGGATCACTCAGAAGGGGTAATATTGCCCTTCATGATGCCAGCAAGGATAGAAATGTGGTATCATTTTCATGAGTGAATAAATACAAATCACTTCTGGAATGAGATGTGTTAATTGGATTCACTAAGAGTCACTCTAGTTTTGGGGAGTCACTTCACTTTTGGGGAATTCCATACCTGGAAAATACAAGAACTGTCACATCAGACAGAAGACAATTCCAGTGAATAGAACTGTATCAAACAATTTTTTTTAAGTTCAAGTTGCATCATGATAAGAAAATTGAACTACCAGGATATCTGGGAGTTCAAGAGCACCTTGAGATCTGAAAACTCTCAGCCCTGAAGCTGAATCCCTTTGGTAATATAGAAGAAGCATAGTTCAGTGCTCCAGCCATAAGGCACAGAGGTGTTTGCTGTGTTAAATCACTTCTGTTGTGTTGAATGGCTTTTGAGTAGCAGATTTCAGCCCCTTCTATGGCAGCAGGAAAGAAAAATCGTGGCCAAAGAAAAGATCACCAGCCCACATAAGGAATGTAATCTAATAGGTTCATCCATGTCAACAGCTGACCTGAAACAAGCTCAAAAATATTAGGTTCCAAATTTCTGTGAACTTCATTAGTAACAGGAGATGTAGACTCCCTGAGTGAACTGGGCTCTATCCTGCATCAAATATCACCAGCAAACTTATATGTTCTGAAGTCATTGTTTATGTAAGAATAAAAAAAAAAACAAACAAACAAACAAAAAAACCAAACAACTTTCTGTTTTCATAAGAACTTTCAGCTCTGGATATTAGAAAAGTCATGGATTGGCTTGCAAGTCTACAAATTTATACACCAAAGAAATTCCTGAATGCAAATAGACTATGATAAATCATAGCTACAGCATTCTGCTGTTATGGTAAAAGTGCCCAGATTCCACAGGTATTAAAAATGCTTAACCATTATAAAAATGTAAATTGAACAAGAACAAGTATAATTTTTTTCTCAGTTTGTTCTGTAATTGGATTCTGACAAAATGCTCACTAGCAAACTGATTTAAATCCTAACTCTCCACTTTAGGAAACGTATTAACTGAATGCTAGAAAAAAAATTCCTTCTTTTCATCTTGGGGAAAGAAAAAAAATAAAATAAAAAGGTGTTGACAGCTTTGCTAACTTGACAAGAAATTTTGTTTATAGAATGGCAATTTAAAAAATCTACTTTATCAGAATCTATTAAAAATAAAACCAATTAAATAATTCTTATGAAAATACATCAGTAATGCTTATGTAATACTAATGCAATATGACAGCATTCAATTCCATGTCATATTTTCAATTTCTTGAATCTTTCCCACCTTGCTTTTTCAGCTTTACATAAAAAAGCTTAACACCCGCCTTCTGGTGTGAATTTTTTTTCTTAAAATTTCATCACACTTTAGCTACCCTTCCTTTTTATAAATTTAGCTTTAGGTAAACTTATCCATAGTTTAAAAAATCTGAGCTTAAGGTAGGCACTATATACAACCCAAAATTCCTGGGATTTTTACAGAAACCAAAAGGCATGAAGGACTGTAAAATAAAAAAGTAAATATTTTAAAGAGGTTTCTACGAGTAAGCAAGTTTTAAAAATTTTGTGCTGCAGGTCATGTGAATTGTTTGGTGCAGCAAATACCTGTGTGATAAGACAGATCCTAGTGCAAGTTTTCCATTGCTACTTGGTGGTTGGAATGATACCTGGGAGCTGCGAATTTAGACTGCACACTTTTGGAATTCAAGAGTGTGAATGACTCTCATTTACTGGGATATTTTCCTCTAATGCCATTTTTACAGTCTAGCTTCTAGATTCATTTACAACTAGCAATGCTTAAAGGTTTAAAGGAAGATAAATGAGTGGGAGGCTACTTTTATATAAACCCCACATTAGAACTTGCAAAAACACCTCTCCAGCTCTTCCTCTTTCAAGATACTGACATTCCAAGTAAAAATGGCTTGGTTTGGTAACATTCACCTTGCTGTGCATTTAGAGAAACAGACAATTAGGTGTTGGGCAGAGTGAAAATTACCAAAGACAGTCATTGTTTCTCAGGGTTGCTGCTGTACTGCAGTCACAGGGTTCTCTTCTGAAAAGCTCTTGGAAGTACCAGAAAAGATGAGAGGAAAGAAAGGAAAAACATCAGCAAGACCATGAGATAAAGAGCTTCTAAGGAAATAGAATAAGAATGAACATTGTGTTTCTGGCATGGAAAGAGCAATATAAATGAAATGCTGTATCAGTGGAGAATTTGTAATGTGGCATTAGACTTCTAAACTTGCTCAATATCAAGAATATTTTATTCAGAAACTCTGGGCAGTTTGGCTCAAATCTGCTCCACTGAACACACTGCTGCAATTATCTGCTGGTTTCAGAAGAGGAACGAGGTTAATGCTGAGTATTTTCGAAAACTCCAGCTTAGGTATTTGCAGAAGCCTGAAAATAGTCAAATGGGGTGGAGTGCTAGCACAGCTAATGTAAGTAACCTGATTAACCTGTCAACAGGGAGGTGCAAAAGGGAAGGGAAAAAAGTGATGCTGTGAAAATAAACCAAGTTTTGTGCCAGGAAAATAAAATACAAAAAAAATTCTTAGAAAAAGTTACTAAAGAAAAGGTGGAAGTATAAGCTAACATCATATTAGTGATGGAAATTCAGAGATAATTGCTTTTATTTTCTGAATTTACAATTATTTGACCTCCCTGCTCTACAATACCAGATCTGGGTAGCTTCTGTTGCAGTTATCTTAAGGATTTGCATAGGCTCTGGGAAAATAATGTACTGAAACCTGTAAAAGATTCACAGGTATAACATAGGGAATGCTGGTTAATTTGCTATTTGGTGGCTTAAATGGGGACTGTCAAGAAACCCCTTTTAATATTTTACAGGAGTCTTTTTTTTTCTTTGGTGGGGAGGGTTAGTTTTGGGTATTTTTCCTCCTCTTTAACAGGGATACAAACAAATCCAGTTCAACTAAGTCGTCCATTTAGAATACCAAGTGCATCAATAAACAATGCAGGAAAATTTCAAATATTTCTGATAGGAGAAACTATATAATGAATGTAATTTTGGTGACCTAAAACTGCATTTTCCTACTAAGAAACATTTTTTAGGAGAAAAATGTATGTCTTGCTAAGAAAGCTAGATCTTGAATGATAAAATCTGCAAGTTTTTCAGATCAGTGGTTTAAGGAATCACTTCTCAATTTCTTTACTCTTTTTCAAGGGCAGTGAGTTATAGCTCTGACAGGAAGAACATGAGTATCACAAAGCATTGCTGGAGAGTTTTGGGAGCATATTCTGCTCTGCTAACACTATTGGTCAGAATTACACAATCACAATTTATTACAACTCTATTTCATATTTAAAAACCCCAAACATTTGGAGATACAACAGTGTGTTTTTTTCAATTTAAGTTTTAAACTAAGTAAGCTAGAACAACTAAATTAAAGTCCCAAACCTTTGATTTTCTGACAGACCGCATACTTTAAAATGGAAAACAATCTTTACCAAGAGAGCAGGGTTTATCTAGTTTGCTGAATTTTGTTTTACTGGATTTAAATTTACATGTTAATTTAAAGCTTTGACAATTAAATTGAGCATTAAGGAGCAATGCAATAATTAAATCACTAAAAAGAAAAAAAGCACAGCAGAGTTATTATTTATCATATTCTTTTCTGCTTTGTAATCTGAAATGCAACATCCATGTTAATTTCTCTCAGTAATTTGTCCAAATGCATATATTAAGCTAATTTATTTGTAGCCAAGGATTTAGAATTATATGAAATAGAATCTGTGTTTTTCAAAATGCTGTGATAAAATGTGCAAGCAAAACCATTTGTGGTTTTTTTTTTTTTTCATTTTTTTTTTTTTTCCCACTATGTGACCTCAAGTTTTGGGAACTGCAAAATAGCATGAAACTTTATGACAGCACGTAAGATCATAGAAAGTTTTGTAACTTCCAGGACAATTATAAATAATTTTGTGCCTCAAATTTTAATTATCTCCTTCCACATAAACAGAAGTCATGACAGAGGCACAGAGGCATGTTCTTCACATAGGAGCTTTCAGATTGGTTTTGTGAGACTGCTATCAGAGAAATGTAGAAGGATAGAGAATGCAAGTTTTGACAAAAATACTGCTTGTACCAAAATCTCACTTTTCAGAATTAAAACTAATTTTAAGTTTTGGGGTTTTTTTAAACAGAATTCAGTAATTCCTGGGTATTATAAATTTTTGTCTTGGACTATTACAGGATGACAATTTTACTAATTTCACAAGAAATAATGATGGAATACAAACTATGTCATTAATCTAATGAAAAAGTCTAGTTCAAACAGATAAACAAAAGAATCTACAGTATGATAGCAACAATCTTATAGAGTTTCAATGTTCAGCAACATTTAGACATGTTTTAGCAATTCACTCTCTTAATGTCAGAGATACGGGTCTTTGTTCTGTACTGTCACAGTGTCTATCAAGATTTGCCCACCAAGATTAGGAATTTTTGAATGTTGAGAGCTTTTCTAGAAATGAGAATATACAAATAACAAGTGAAGTACTAAACTCAACAAACCTTCATTCTGTGTGTGCTCTCCTTATGCCGTCAAGATGAGGCAGGAATTTCCAAGGGCAAACAACATCACACTAAACATGATTGCTCCTTTGAGCCACAACAGCATTTCAGTAGCTTTTTGAAACACTAAAATAAGGAAAAAATACTCCAGTTTCTTGTAATGCTTGACAAATATCTCTTGCCAACAATAGCATGAAGCTCCTATATTGTGCTGTGGTTTCTCAATGAGGAAATGGTTTTCTGCTTGATTCTCCTGTGTATCTATGTTTTTCTCAAGCATTTTGTTTGCAGAAATACCAACTGCAAGAAATACTGCAGAGGTGTAGGGAAAAATAGTCAGAAATTACAAAACAATTTGTTCAGGGACATGTAGCTCTCTCCCTTCTCAAAATTTCTAAATGGAGAAAAACTGTCTCTCAGACTACTCTGTGCTTTGTTGTTGAATGTGCCTTCCTTTTTGGTTTGGCTGAGATGGAGATCATTTTCCCCATAGCAGCCCCCACAGTTTTGGGATGTGTGTTGGTAACATCCCAGTGTTTCAGCTACTGCTGAGCAGCCCTGTGCCCCCTACGTTCATCACACACACACCAGTGGGCTGGGAATGGGCAAGATCTCGGGAGGGGACACAGCCAGGACATCTGACCCAAAACTGACCAAAGGGACATTCCATACCATGTGTGCTCAGCAGTCAAAGCTAAGTGGAAGAAAGAGGATATTCGGGTTTTTTTATGATGCCCATCTTCCAGAGCAACCACTGCACATCTGCTGAAAACCAACTTCCCAGAAAGTGGCTGCACATTGCCTGCTCATCAGAAGGAATAAAATCTTTTGTTTTACTTTCCTTTCATGCATGCAATATTTTCTTTTGCTTTACTAAACGGATTTTATCTTGACCTATGTGTCTTTTTCTCCATCTTATTTGCTGCTCCTGCCTTCCTGTGAAGAAAGAGTGGTGGAGTGGTTTGGTAGGCACCTGGTATCCAGCCAAGGTCCAATCCACCAAATCAACAACTTTGTAGGCGTGATAATGTGTTTTAGTATAGTAATGTCTCTTTATTTAATGCATTTTTAAAGCTGTGAATGAAATAAAAAAACAAAATCAACCAATACACCAAGATTTTCTGGAATACTATTTCTTAGATTCTTTTGAACTTCACAGAAAATTATGATGTGCTTTAAAAAGACCTAAAGAACTGCCCTTTCCAAATGTGACACCATCAAACTGTAATTCAGCTCATTTTCTTAATAAATATTAAATCTTTAAATATACAATAACTTACTGAATAAATTTTGATTTTAAAGAGATTTCTTGTTGGTTATCTTCATCTCAGAACAAATTGTTCTTGGCTTTCCATGCTTTCATATTAATCCAAATTAATATAAATAACAAATACAAAGAGATGTTTTTAAAATTAGGCTTAGCTTTAAAAATTAGTTAAGGCAAAATGGAAGCCTTACATTTCCTAATAAGTTATAAAACTTTGAGAGATTGCATAAACATATTTGTATACTTGACACATAATTGTACTTTTGCTTTATCCCCAGCTGAGAAAACACAGAAATATTCCAGATGACATTTATTTCAGCCTGACCACTCAAATAAAACAAGCAAGAAAAAGCAGATATCTGTCACTTTCAAAATCCCAAGGTAATAAACATCTTAACATTCTGTACAGATGAAGGTAATTCTGTCATGACCTCATGCTGTAATAAAGAGATGTGAAATGACATCAGAACTAACTTCTAAGGTAAATTATCTGTTCTTGGAATTTCAAAGTCAATGATACATGTTCACCAAAGTTGATCACAGTAATATAGAGGTAACTGGTTAGGGCTATACAAAATCCATTGAGATTTGTAATTTAATGGTCATTTTAACCTACATATATTTGTACTCTAGAAAGTGATAGTGTGTCTACACTGTGAGACAATTCACCTTTTCATAGTACATGAGGAATGGAGCCAAAAGCTAATATTTTTAAAGTTCTAGTACTGTTTTGGTCCTTGTGACATGAAATGATATCTCAAACAAATTTATCTCCAGGAGTCAATAAGTCTCTATGCATATTTAAAAGGTCTCTTGGGCTTCCTAAACACAGAGAAACCAAAATATACTTGACTAAATTTCATAGCTATTTTCTCACTCTCTATTTCTACATTACAAAAAAGAAAGAAACACTTTAAAAATCAAAATTAATAACAGTAAAAAATATAATTCTTTAAAGATTATAATTGTAAATACATATTGTTTTGATTTTTTAAAATCCCTGACTAGATATTCATCTAAGAAGTCACATATGGATTGAGCTATGGACTAGCCCACTAGACCTATTGAACATGTTTCTATTTGTATAGCAGGTGGGTTAATAACAGGAAAAAAAACAATGAAGGCCTTCCTGTTTCATCATAGTTCTCCATTTTCAAAAGGTTTTCTTTTCTCTCACAGAGAACTCAGAAAAATGAGAATAAAACTCAAATATGGAGGAACAATATAGCTGCTTTCATACAGCTCATTGTTGCTTAATAATATGAAATCAAATGGAAATAGAAGGCATTTTTCAACTGTATACTCTTTAAACTGAGTTTAAACTCTAGTCTTTCAAGTTCTGATCTTCCCTTTTCCTACTGTTTTCATCTCAAATTTTCCTTTATCACTGACGACAGGAGAACAATCCTCTTTACTCACACTTCTTGTTTTAAACAGCCATTGGCTAAATTCTCATCTCCCATAGTAAATTAGACTTCTTGGTGCCTTAACATGTGTCTAAAGAAATATTTACCTTCCTCTTGTATGAGTTACAAAATAAATGCCAAAGCTTATCTTGGTTCTCAGTGAACCAGAGGATGGTGTCACAGATACAAGGACAGCCAGCCACGAGCCATACTCCTGTATGAGAACAAAAGACTTTGGCACTCTCTGGAGGGAAGATAGTCTGAAACATGATTTATTGTTGAAACAAAGGCCGATATGAAACCTCTGCCAATAGCAGGAAAATTCTGCACAAGCAACAAAGATCCTCACTACATTTAATCTATTAAATCTGATATTTAATCTATTTTTTTCCAACTAATGCCTGTAGCAGACTCTGCCAAAATGCAGTCCTGTTTAAAGTCATACTGCATAAAGGGCAATAAAAAAGTAATCTGTTATAATCTCTTTCTCTGATATTATTGTAGCTCTACCAAGACAAATGCAAGCAGGAAGCAAACACTCTATGATTTATACTCTACTATATTCACTTGCTTGAGATGCCCTTGCCTTACACAGAGGAAAAAACAGAAAAGTGAAAATGTGCACAGATAAAAGCAGACTAATTTGGAAGCTGCCTTGCCATGATGCCAAATTAACTCTGTGCTTATTACCAACACAACCAGACTTCCTTGCTTTGTTATAAAGATGGAGGAAAGTATTTATGCAGTAAAGTTGGTACATAACTAACAGAAAACTCAAAAAACCCCACCAGTATAAAATAATAACACATTTGCATCCCACAGGTAAAATCCACAAAGGCTAGAATTGTCAGTTAGCTTTGGATATGTAAACTATTCCTGTTAACACAAATTCTCTTCTGGAATAAGGGGGTCTTAAAAATCATTCTGAATGCACAAGACATTCTCCAGTCAGAAAACAGAGGAAATACCATGAGACAAGTTTTTTCCATTAAGTGATGGACTTAAGACATACTATAAAAATTATCTCACAATATTTGTATGTTAAGAAAAATTCTCAACTTGGATCCTTATATTAGTAGTGAAATATTTTATACATAATAGTAATTTATTTAAAGTACCTTGGATGCAAAAGTAAATAAATCTTGCCCATAATACCTTCTTCTAGAAACAGCATCATGCATATATAGCACATCTCTCTTATTTCTGAACACGTAGCTTGGGTAGTATTCATAATCTTCATTGTTAAAAAAAAAAAAAATACACATAAGTCATTCTTCTGCAATAGCAGAATGAGCAAAACTTAGTTTTCCTGTAGGTTTGTGTTGTGTTCCTGTGTTCTTCCAAGCATTTCCCACCCAGTTCACTCCTAGATACACTTCATAAGTTTTTACATGTCTCTTCTTGTTCCATACATATTTAAGTATGCAAGTATGAAGTACGTGCTTTAGCTATGAACTTAGGAACTGGACATCATATCTATCTTCTAACCTGCTATTGACTTCATCATACTTGAAGGAATGTAAATTTTTAACTCCTTTCTCTTTGGCAAACATGGTCAATGCCAACAGATTCTAGACTTTTTTGAGGATACGGGTATGGTGGGAGGAAGAAGAGAAGACCATGGTATTTGTCTCTTTCACTTAGTTGTAAAATCTCATGTGGTTTAAAAAATTTTGCTTAAATGCACCAAACCTCCACATATTTCAAAAGAATAGATGGTGAACTAGAAAAAAAAATAAATCCAAGCCCTCTGTCTTTTAATTACTGAACAATCATAAAGGCTGCTCTATTTTTTTTTTCCCAGTAATGTCCTGATGATGTCTACATGCTCACTGCAAAAAGTTTATTAGAAATGCTACCTTGTATACTGCTCATTACATATGTCTCTCTTACATATGTCATTTGGGACTCACAACAGTTTTTATAACAGACTGATTATGGGTATAGCAGAATTAAGATTTGAAAAGTATGTAAATGAATTGAGTTGTCTTTAACTTATGGAAAAGCATCATAACTATTAAGTTGATACATTTGCTAGTAAATGAGTACTCAAATAACTCTAGTTTCACAATTCCCAGCATAATGGAGCTATTGAGCTAACAAAAGGCAATTTTTCAATGTTTATAAAAAAATATTTACAGTTACAAACATTTTCTTGAGGCATTATGATAAATTATTCAGATAATTCATCATTTATGGCAGTAGGGTTTGAAAGCTGACTACCCACCTGGACATAAACCCTTACTGCTAAACTGCTAACTTTTCCTGACAACCAGAGGGCTTTATTAATTTCCTCTAATCTGTTTTGAATACTTATCAGGTTTTCTAAAGAGAACATTGATTTCAAAATATAAGCTGTTTTTCCTCTTACTAATGACTAGAGCCAACAGTCTTTTTTCCAGCAAATTGCCCTGCCTGGGAGATGACTTAGAAGACATGACAAGGTCTTACATGTGATCAGAGACAGAACTTTGAGGGCTTCTTATTCTTAGTCTCAAAGAGCCAGATGGAGAGGGTCGATAACTTGTGCAGACAAGTGGATTTGGCTGCATTCATTGCACTTGCCACTCTCTCGTGTATGGACTGGCTTCTGAGTGGGCAGAACTAAGTGTGTGGAATCCCTTTAGAAAGCCTAGATCCACTGCAATTTAATTCACAGAGGCCACGTGAATGATATATAAATCCCCAGTTTTAAAGAGTTGCTTTTCTCCTTTCTATTTACACAGATCACTTCCAGCACTAGTAACAAAAGTATTTGCCTGTCTGTGTCTTTACACACTAAACTGAGTGCCATTCTTGAATTACATCATATCCATAAACTTTGATAAATAAAATCATACCACTAAATATATTTACACACAGGAAATGAACTGGACAGAATGCAGACAGAATAGAAATAAAAATATGTTTACAGGTATGCTAAGGCACAAACTTGTCCCTAATCTTAACAGGAGAAAAAATAAAAATCTATTTCAGTGCTGAAAGTATAATCCAATAATGAAACCATAAATGGCAATACAATGACTGTCCTCTACTCTCAATTAATATTTAGAAAATTTCCTTATTTTCATTTATTTCTCATTCATTCCATTCTCTGTCCTACTGGGACCTACAGGCTGTCACAGTTTTTCTTTTGCAGGACAGACTACCACAAGGCCTAACAGTAAACAGTGTGGGAGATCATTTCCACTTAGTAAAACCTAGTAACAATTTCAGATCTAGATATAACAGCTTTATTTTCATGTTAAACACTTAGAGCTTCTTTAACATTAGTCTGGATTTACTGAGAGAAGGAAAGATACTAGTTTTTAGAATGTTCCCATTATGAGCACAGGGAATGTAGATTTTTCTTGCCAAGGTGCTGCTGGGGATTCAGAATTTGTCATAATGCAGCAATATCCATCATGAGTCCATAAACCACTAAAACTCAGAAATTCAGAAAGCATTTAAATAAAATTCATCATATTTTTTGCATGCAGTAATTTGTTTGCACAAGTTTTATAAATCCAGGTAACCAAAATGAAAGTCTGAGTGCCATCAGTGCAATGTTTCACTCACTTACTAGAGCACTTCCTAAGTACAGCAATACATTTCAATAAAATACACACAACATTCATTAAGGAGTTTTATGGAGTTTTCTTTCTCTATTCAGAACACTAACATTTTTGTGCCCACAAGAGAAAATTCTAAACAAAATAGTTACATAAAACAAATCAATCTTAACAGTGAACATTTGAATCTGAAAGAAAGGATGGGTCCTCATTTATCAATGAAACAGATACGGCCATCATACTTATCAATGTGTTCATTAATTTAGATTATTGCCTCTTTTATAAAAGACATTTAAATGCTTACAAAACAAAAGTGCAAAAGCATAATTTTCTAACATATAGCTGTTATATATCTCTGCTGACATTTAATTTGAGTAAGAGCTAGTTTAGCATTTTGAATGGAATGGAACA
Organism: Sturnus vulgaris; assembly: GCF_052056855.1. Classification (NCBI taxonomy): domain Eukaryota; kingdom Metazoa; phylum Chordata; class Aves; order Passeriformes; family Sturnidae; genus Sturnus; species Sturnus vulgaris. Next base: position 6,063,880 of record NC_142248.1, on the reverse strand, counting down.
GATTACTTGAATTGTTTCCTTATAGAAATGAAGAGCAGAGGAAATAAAATTAATATTCTTTGCTTAATTTTTTAAGAGTCGTAAAAATTGAAGCAGCTGTATAATTACAGCAACTATAAGATTTGAGCCTCAAACAAGATAAAATATAACAGAAAGAAAAAAAAGGATTGAGAAAGTGAGTATATAGAAAAGCCAAAAATCACCAGCTTGCTTTCAGAAGCTCTGCACTTTATAAAGAAGAGGGATATTAAAAGCATAATATGATGATGATGAATGCATTCATCAAATGCAGTTTCTGATTTACGGGTTAAAATATTTTAAAACTCTCCTAAAGGCTCAGAGTGATCCTAATAGTCTGGGACAACTATTTTTTGTGATACTTTATCACTTAAGTCACAATGGCAAAACTATTAGACTCATTTGTAAGAAATAGAGTGGTCTTTAATTGTTAGCTTCAGAGGAATTTCATTTTCCTGAGAAACACAGATTGAAGCATTTGTTTTATTTTGCACAAGATGCTAAAAACAATATTTGAGGAAGAAAACAAAAGGAGAAGATAGGACAGAAAAAGAAGAGCTTCAAAAATACTCTTAGATCCTCAACCTGAGAATATGTAGCAATGGCCAATTCAAGGGCTTTCAGCTCTTCTGTAACCTTCCCTGCTCTCTAGGGTTTTTTATTTTCTATAATCTTGCCTTTTCCTATCAGTCACACACATCCCTTTCTTTGGTTTTGGCTAAGGTTTTTCTTCTTTTCCCTCAGTACTTCCTGTAACTTAACCTGTCCTAAGTAAATGCAAAGAAATAAGTAGCTATTTCATGGCACCAGTTTTCCACTGCCCCTCTTACTTATTTTTATGGGAATAAATAAGTTTAGAAATGCCCAGATGAGAGTAGCTCTTTCTAGAATCATAAGAGTATAATATAGAACTGTTTCTGAATTATCAGAGATGTTTGCAAAAGCTAATATCTGTTCACTAATTACCTTTTCCTTTAGCTGTTGTAGAAAACTGACTAAATGCCAAAACAGGAGTTGAGATATTCAAAATTCAACCTCACTTGTAAGTGTTGAACTTTGAAATTCTCTTCCTGGTCCTTTAAAACTTGCCATTCTTTGAGGTTCACTTCATCTAATTACCATATGTTAGACTGCTCCTCCAAATCCCTGATGGGATATTTAGCTACAAATCTTGTTTATATTCATATTAATACTTATTTTGTATTATATTTTGTATGTTTTCTAAATGCTGGTTATTTAAAAACAAGTGCAGAAAGCCCTTGAGGGCTTCAGGAGGTGAGACACAGACATAAACAACAGACTAAAGCCAGGTGGTTCAGCAGCACCAGCAGTAACAAAGCACTGATTGTTTTTATCCAAAACCAATTCAAAGTGCATCTACATTTCTCTCAAAGTGAAAAATAAAATTGTGTCTGACACTAAGGTCTCTGTAGAAGAAATTTATATTGAAACCCCTGAATATAACCTTTTAATATGAAACTGTGTGTAGAGTCTTGGTCACTTAACATAATGTAGGGGATTTAAAAAAAACCCATTATTTACTCTTAGGTATTACAATGCATAACATTCAGAAAAAAAGATTTAGTTAACATTTAAATGGGGCTCATGCTCAGAGACTGTAGGATAGAACCCACACACTCCAATTCCACAAAACTCAAACATTATCTCCCATGACTGAAGCAAGCTGAGACATTATTTGTGAGATCCAATGCTGCAGTGTAAGATCAGGTAACACAAAAATTAGTCAATATTCTTTTCATGGATTATAATCTCCAAAAATAAGAAAATTTATTTTAAAATCTCCCTACACACTGACACAGGGTAAAATTTGAATTAATCGTGAGCTACTTATAATTGATATTTACAATTGCAGTCTCCTTTTTTCCATCCTGCTCATAAAGACTTCAAGACAGGACAATGAAGAAGCAGAAATGAGATTTCTTACAGATTTGTTTTTCATTGCATGATGTGATAATTAGTTCATATAAAATATTTTTAAATATTTGACACGTTTTCAGGAAAATAATAATAATAGGTGTATGCATTTCTATGTATATATATCTATATGCAGAATTTGCCAGCTGCCTCATCTTTCCTTTTAATCTTCTGATAAGGATAGGTATAGCTCTTCAGATAAACTCAAAAGAAAACATGTTTTTACACATAGGCAAAATCAGAACAAATTTGAATAATTCTCACATGATGAAAATTCAGTTCAGTTTACATTTCAAAATAATATTGATGGTTTCTCTTTTCTGACAGGACTTGAGAGAATGGCCTGAATTGTGTCAGGGGATTTGAGGTTAGTAAATGGCAATCAAAAGATGAGCTTTGCTCCCTTAACTCATAAATACTTATTACTTCTCGTGTCCTTGCATATGCTAATGAGTAAAGTTACTCTAACCCTACTGAAATATGAAATTTAGAAACACAAGGAAAGTAAATAGAAACGATGAATACTCTCAGTATTGAGGTGCTGATGGGGAGGCGATTTTGAAAGATCTAAGTCTTCATCATTTCATGAATGTCATATCTAGAGAAGACACCACAATTTTGGCATAAAAAATTTAGGACTCTGGAACAGTTAATTACTTTTAGAACGTGTAGGATGAAATGCTAATTATTGGCTTCCTTATTAAAGGAAACTTAGCTATAGAAAAAAGTGCAAGGAGATAACTGAGATTTAGCATTCTCTACTTTTCCCACACAGGCATAGACACCCCCAGAAATATATATTGGTCTATATTGTAAAAAAAGAAAAGGAAATAAAAAAAGATTTAATCTCCCAGGCTACTGGGAGATAGCAAGAATAATGGACATCTGTGGATTCCAGAAGCAATTGAAAGAGAGAAAATGGAAGTTGAGTAGGTAATTGTTCCAAAGTGTAAGATGGGGACCTTCCTTGAAAAAAACCAAGCTTTTTTCCCCTTTGTCTGCAACTAGTGATGATATTTTATTTTCTTCATCATTTCAATGGCCCAGCCACCCTTAAATGGAAATATTTTTGATCCGTTGAATCTAAGGAAAAGATGATAAGTCAGTAATGTTGCATCACATTTGCAATTGCACTGATTGCCAGTTTGAGTCTATAAAGCCTTTTTAATTTTATGGTATTAATTACCACTAAGTTCAATTAAATCTGGTGTAAGACCTAGGAATATTTAATAGCATTGTAAAAGAGTAAATGGAGGGAACATTTGTTACTAAAATGCAGAATAAAGTAAACAAAATATAGATGCATTTCAGGAGAGTTTGGGGAAATATAGAACCCATAGTTATCACAAATCTAAAGTAAGTTTCTTTTTCTCAACTTCTAATTTCTCTTTTAAAGAAAAGAACTGTGCTCATGGACTGTAAGATTTACAGCTACTATTTTTTGCTACTACTGTTTTGTATCCTTTCACTATATGTCATTTGCAGATTATGTTCTTGTCCTTTTCCTCATAAAAAGAAGCAATACAGGAGATATAGGGATGAAAAATGCTTTATAAATCATGTGTGAGATCATTACTCTAGAGAACTTGCTTACATTAATATCACACTTTAATACTGATGTTGAATATTCTCCTTCTGTTCTCACCCCTTGCACCCTCTTTAGAATTCCCATGGATGAGACAATGGAAAGGGGAAAGTCTCTTTCTTTTATTGCTTTTTGTTTATCAGCAATTTCTCATCCTTACACAAAGTCATCATTCTTTTATTTGGATTTGCCCTGTAACGAGGAAATATTTTTGTTCTATGACGTATATACACATTTTAATTAAACTCTCTTTTTTTAGTTAACACCAAAGCAAAAAAGTCAAAGGAACCTTAGATTTTCTGAAGAAACTTCACTTTAAAAAAAAAAAAACAAAACACAATCAAAAAAAATATTTCTAGTTACCCTATTAAGCTAACCCAAAATGAGGGTAGTTGCATCTAATATTTTTTGCATTTTGTTAATAAAATTATTTATCTGCCACATAAGGAATTATGATTACACAACTTTCTGGCTGCTCCTATGTACTGTACTATTCAGATGGCTGGTGGTATTTTAATTCATCAGAGGTGATCTGAGCAGAAGCTTCATAAAAACACAAATACACCAATGATACTCTCTGATGATTTGTTTGCACTGACAGGTCTCTCTGAGGATAGAGGTGAAAAAAGTCTTGAGAATAAATGGCAGTTGGTGACATCTCAAAAAAAAAAATCTTTTGGTGAATGCAATGAAACAAACATTTACAGGCATTGGCCAAACAGACCATATCAGAACTAAACTACCAGATTTCTAGGCAGAAAAGAGCATTTTTGTGTGCGTGTTTTAATTTAATCATATTAATCACTACTGCTAAACATTGCAGGAATTGTGGCATTTAATAAGGCAACACAGAGAATACAATTTAATATTCACCCTTATAAGTTAAAGTAACTTCTAAAGAAATAATCTGGAGCATGGGAAGTTTGTATATGCACTGTATGTGTACTGGCTCTGATTTCATATACATAATACTATTATATATGTTGACAAGAAGAGAAATATTCCCAAACATACTGTGAGCCACTACCTTCAAAATTAAGTACTGAATTTCACCTGTGATACAGTGGCCAATAAAAGTCTGAACTCTTATGAGAGAAAATAGTGCATAATTCTACAAATTGTTTTCTTGGTGATAGTTCTGTCTTAAAGAATTCTGTTTTGCCTGCCTCCAAATATTTATTTCTAGGCCAGATATTTATTTCTAGGTTAGCTTTAAAGGTGAGCCAGCACAGGAGTTTGTAATTCCATCATATTGCACACCCGTGTTTCCCTGGTGTGCAAAACAAGGAAAGAGACCTGTTTGGATGAAAAATAAAGACTCCTGTCATTACTCAAACACAAGCAGGAGACACACAGAAGGTGGAAGGAGGAACAGGCAACTTGGAATGAATATAGACATGTTTTCAAAGTAGAAATATGGCAAGAAAAACAAAGGCTCATTTAGAATTAAAGCTGCCCAAGGCTGTAAAGAACAGCCAGAAGGGCTTCTTCAAATACATCAATATCAAAAGGAAAACTAAGGATAATTAATAAATTAGCAGGGATCTGGTGTCAGAGAGAGGATGCAGAGAGGGCAGAGTTACTGAACATTCTTTGCATTGGTTTCACTGGCAGGAGCAGCCCCCAGGAACGTGTGAGCCAGGAGAGCAGGGGGACCCCTGTACCCAGGGGTAAAGGAACAGGGAAAGTGGAGCAGCAATTTGGGCTACAGCTTGTGTCCAGTCTGGCCATTCACCTGTGACTACCCTGGAGACTTTGTGCAACGCATCACTGACACTGAGATTCTCTCTGGAGATAACATTTTATTTGTTTGTCTCTGGTGTCATGCATTTGTCCCACATCCTCTCCCAAAATTTAGTGCCGGTATAATCCTATGCAGGCAGGAGATTAAACTTTGAAATTAGATACTGAGAAAGTATCCTTTTTGAAATGAGGGGTTTTACAGAGGAACATGCATACATCCTTTCTACATGATTTTCAACTGAGACTCTTCCATTTCCTTATGTTTCTTTCCAAAACAGTTACATCTGTTCTTCAAGCTTCTTTTATTAAGTGAGTGGCTTTTCAGGTTTTTTTTTTTTTGGTACTCAGACACTATATTATAAAAGAAATTAATAGTTGCTGTAGGTCACTTGATCTCTCTGCATTTTTCCCAGCAATAAAACTAGTTGATATTCTTCATCTGCTTCACAAAAATGGATTGTGCAATATATAATTTTAGTCCAGTGAAGCAGAAATCACAAATCTCTTATGTACTTATTTTATTAGTCTGTTTCTAATCCTGTGTTGGCAGAGCACAAATGAAGTTGCAAGGGGGAGGAATTCTGTAGAGATGAAGAAATGGCAAATTTACAGAAGATATTAATGTGGTCCTTTCCTGGCAGAAGACATACGTGAGAAAAACCATGTGATCTCTCCATGTCTCGTAGCCTTTAAATCATACATCAATAATATGTACTTAGGAAAATCTAGGAAATATATGTCACATATATGTGCATAAGAAAGTTAATAAACCATTCACATGGAAAATTTTTAAGACTTAATATTGCTGCTATGTAATTTGTAGAACTATAAAACATATGTAGCTAAATTAGTTTTGCAAATATTGAAAATACAGCTTCTGTGCTTTACAAATTTCTGTTTTACCACAGTCTCAAAAAGCTGCCTTTCTTTTGAGTTCTGTGGTGACATCGTTGGGGGAGAGAAATGTTTATGAAAAGAAGTCATCCTCTTCAACAGAGTTAATTATAATACTATTATAATACCTGTACCTTTTCTGCCACAAGTCTTCAATGAAGTATTATTAGAATTTATATCAGATTCTACATGATCTGTGTTTCAACAGAATAGATTATCACCATGGTCTGGGCTAACAATACTTAGTTTTCCCAAGTAACAACAAATAGTGTCTTAAATAATCCCGTATGACATTCCAGAGAACACAAGTGAAAACCTGGTTCTTGCAGGAATTAGTTCAACATCTATTCATTTTAATGATAGAAAAAGAGAATGTATTCTTCACATAGATATGTTTCTTTTCATTTCACAAAACAAAAAAAAAAAAAGAAAATAAAACAAAAACCATGATGCAGTGAGCAAAAATACTTGAATGGAAAACTGGTGGTTTTGTTTGATACAGAAACCCTTTATTTCTCAGACTGGCAGGGAGTATTTATTACAATGACCAAGAAACATCAAGAGTTTGCACAAAAGATTTCTCTTGGTTACATAACCAGTCACACATGTAAATTCACTGGTTCTAATTTTTTGGCCAGTGTCTAATTCTAATGATACTTTTATCACCTTTGTTCAAAATCAATGAGCACTATGGATGTATTAAATAAAATTAGATTGTCTTTATAGAAACATTGAATCTCCTCAGATAAATAATGTCAGCATATCACTGTTTGCTGTAGTATTTAGGTGACTGAGACATTTATTACCTGAAGATACACTGTTCATTTAAATCACAACAGCTTGTACTGCAGGTACCCACTGCCTTTCATTTCAGGCCACTTACTATATGAATAGGCAAAATGGCTTAGTGTATTTTAAAACAGCTAAAAATCCTCTTTTACATTTTACATGAATAAATATAAACTTTATAAGGCCTAAGGGGGCAAAAAACCTGCCAATCACTGGATAAATGTTTAAAGCTCATCTCATTGTTTTGCAGCTGTTGCCCTTTGCTGAAGGATATTTCCTGTGCTGCAGACTCTGAATAACAGCATTTCATTTTAAGAATGTAATTAGAAACACATCTGTTGTTCTAGAACCTTTAGATTGAGCAAGCCCTCTGTAAACCAGACAGGAAGATTTTTTTAAAAGCAGTTTCAGCATACTTAATCTCTCTGCTTTCTAGCACCCTACAGGAAGGAAGGGAAAGAAGAAGAAGGGAAAGAAGAAGAAGGGAAAGAAGAAGAAGGAAAAGAAGGAAGAAGAAAAGAAAGAAAAGAAAGAAAGAAGGGAAAGATTAGGTATCCAGATTTCTGTTTTGATCCCACAGCATATGTGACCTAGTAACCAGTTTGATTGATTTCAATGAGGTCTGGAAACAAACAAGCAAATTCTTTTTCAGATGGCTTGTTACTCTAGACCTTCAAAAAAACAAGACTTTTGGCTAGATGGTAGGAGTTATAGAATCATGTCCTTCATCTTTATGGAATTTCAAAAGAATGGTAGAAGAAAAATGAGCATCTTGAATTTCAATCCAAGAAATCTCAAGTTTTGACAGTCTCTTCACAGGCAAGTGCAAGCTTTATCTAAGACTGGAGTTTATCTCAGAGTTGGTCTCATCATTTGTTCTGTGACTGGGCAGAACAGAACTCTATCAGTTAAACTACAATAATTAGTAAATAAAGGATGAGTATGAACAACTTCCCAACATCAGCTGCTAAAATTGCCATGCAGCCTATACCTAATTTTGTGGACATAACTCTGATCCACTTTAATGACACGAACTAGCCTCAAAGGGCTTAGCTGGTAGAACAAGGTGGTGTTTGACTGAAGCTTGGGCCCTGCTCTGTACATAGAGTGAGCACTGCAAGACAAATTGCAAGGTAGAAAGAATCTGAGTGATCTGAGCCTTCCTGATCTAACATCTTCAGTTTAATGCACCATTGTAAATACTAGTGCAGCTTTGATTTCTCTTTGTGCTGGTGCTCTTCAAAAATCACTGCATTGATAACAAAAATGAACAAATGTGGAAATTGTACAGTGCTATTTTCACTTCTTAGCCATTAATTATGTTCATTCCGGTGACTTCAGGTGCTCTCCAGGTAAACAATGATAAGAATCCAGTTTAGGATAAGAACTAAAACTTATCTTAAGAGATAAGAAGCCAGAGATAAGAAACCAGTTTATTTCTCAGAACATTCATGAGTTTAGTCTTTTCTCTTTTCAGCTGTGTATTAGTTAAAAAAACTTCACTAGCCTTAATTATTTGTCCTAAATGAAACCCCTAAAAATCCACCACTACCAAAATTTGTCCAAGAAAGTAAGGGTCCTGGTACATCTGATTAATGATTCCAGTTTAGAAGAGGATATCAATGAAACAAGAAAAATTGTTGTAGAAAATGAATGTGCTTTCTAAGCATAACTGAACAAAAATAGCCTTTGGGCAGTGACAAATACTTTGTTTTCACTGTGTAAGATGCTAGTTAATCCAAAAGTGGTTAAATATTCTCATGTTGACTAACATTACCAGTATAGTGCTTTAGGTATTAGGGGTTTACTCACAGATATTGTCAGACAGCTTCTTAAACTCTGAAGTCTTCCAAATGTATGTGACTTAGGATAGATAGTCACAGAATTATTTTTCATAAAGTGATCTGTTAATGAGGGCTCTCTATACTTTCATTATGCTATTTGATTGGAATACAGCTAAAAAAGATCTAAATAATTTAAAAATAGCTTGCAAAGAGTTTAAAAATATTTTTCTGTTATTAAAAAAAAAATCAATCAATATTTGATGAAGAATTTTTAATGTTTTCTTTTTAAAGTCAAACTACTTAATCATGAATGCATAAACTTTTTTCTATAGTATTTTAACTAGTAATTCAAGTCCTACTGATATTTCTCCAAGTCAAGACAGTGAATTTGTGCAATGGTTGCTACTCAAAATTTATAAATAAAAGAATGGTATTTTGAAATAGTTTGGTGAGAGATTTTTCCTAAGCAATTCCAGAGAAGTATGCAGTGTGTTCACTATTAATATGACTTCAGAGCAGAAGGGAATAGCCAGCCAATAGATGAAAACTTGTGTTGCAAGATGGGAAATATTGCAATATGTAACAAAATGTTTATGATTTTTTATTGTAGGTGCTGACATTCAAATACTGCTTACTATTTTTTCCACCGTATTTTCTTGCTTTTCTCCAGTCACACTGTTAACATTCTGTTTTCATACTATTTAGTATTTCTAATATCTGTCTTTAAAATAAGTTCACTTCTTTTTTTTTTTTTTTTTTTTTTTTTTTTCCCCAGCAAATACAGTCCCATTATCAAATTTAATTCTTGGCCTAAGTGTTCCAAAGACAAAAGAAACTTTTATACTGTTCTGCTAAATAAATGGTCCTGGTATGAGTGTGTCTGGTAAGGTTTGGTCTCTAAGTGCTGAAATGAGGGAGTGTGAGTCACCAGAGGACAATGATTCATGGCCACAAATGTCAGTAACTCATGTACTGTATTACAAAGACATCTGACTGTCCTGCAGGTTGGGGTCTAGGAGAAAACCCTGAGCACTGCATAGTTGGTTGAGCATCTATTCACTCCCTGAAACACTCCCAAGAGCAATGTTACCTACCTGCATAACTCTTCAGACCACATAAACAAATGGTAGGTAAACAAATATGTACTTTTTCTTTCAAATCATACACATAAACTCTAAAATCTACAGAAAATATACTTAAAATATCCTTATTGCTTATCCACTGAAAATTAAAAAAAGAAAACAAAAAAGAGCAGTATTGAATAACTTCTTAATAACTCAAGTGATATTTCTGCCATTTGCTGAGCCTGAAAGGAGCATTCCTATAGAGTCAGTGAAAATAGATATTTTCTATTCCACCAAGTGCAAACCTTATAACATTAAATGTGCTAGGTAAGGCATGAATCCACAACTTTTTACACACATCACCAACAGGTGTGAGCTGATGTTCTAGGACTTCATCCCTGGAGATCAGACAATAAACTTGTCTCACTGTCCCTTCAGACAACTTACTGTTTTCCTCCTGTTGCTGTATAATTTATCTGTGTTTACTATTGTTGCATTGTAGTGAAATTAAGGGTCCAGCTCTGCTTTAGAATATGCACTAGGTCAAAAGGAACATACTTGCTTCCTATAGTCACTATCCTGTGATGTTATAGAACAAATTAAAAAATAAAAGGGATATTTTATTTTATTTTCTATCCGAACAACAGATTTGAGGGTTACGAATCTTCTGACTTCAGCATTTAGCAATCCAGCAAAGAAAAAACCAAAAATTATATGCATTTCTAGCACAGCTGAGGCAGTTGAGGAACATCAGCCCCCATGCTGATAATAGATACCAGTAAGTTTTGTCTCCTCATCCTTCATTTCATAATGAAATTCTAGCAAAGAGAATGCAAGAAATGTTAATAGATGTTTGACCACCATCGTTTAGACCAACAATGCAAACTGGCAATATAAGATCAGTTTCAACTGTTTGTAGGGGATCTTCCTTTTTGATTTAGCACAATGCTATGAAGTATCTCAGAGATGCAATCAAAATGCAGGCAAATACCACAAGATCTCGTAGTAATGTGTAGTTTGGAAGTGATCACTAGTCAAAATACATACTTTCTTCTTTGGACTGATTTCCATCTAGAAATGTATATTTCTAAAAAGCTTCTTAAAAAAAAAAAAAACAACCAACCAACCAAACAATGGCCTTCTTGCTTCTACTGATCCTAGAACTAAATTTCCATAGGAGGCTTAAAAGAATGCCTTCCAGAACCTGCTACCTCAGGATGTGTGAATCAATCTACCTCAATTAACTCTAATTGAAGGGAAGCCTCAGAACTTCCTTCTTAGTCCTGTTTCCTAGGTAGTAAAGATTGTAAGGAAATTCAAACTCTTGGCATGAAAGTTTAAAATAAAAGTATAATGATAAAAAGCAAGGGCTTTTAACTATTTCACCTACTGAACATCATTTCCCCTCAGAGAATTTTTTTCTGAGACTAAGCTGCCAATGCTCCCCTTTAACTTCAGAGAGCTGTTCTCTCCCTTAGATATAAATAGATCACTGCAGACACCCAGAGAGATAGAAAACCATCAGCCTGCAAAGATTTACAGCAGAGAAAGGCTGAAACTCACCTTTCTGCAGGCCCCCTTTCCTCATTCCACCCAAGGGCCAGCTCTTTCTCCTCCAGATAAGGCCAATTACTGTATTGCTCTTCTGCTTCTGGTAGGTTCTCAGTCAGCTGCAGCCCTACCCAAATCACAAATCTCCTCCTTTCTTATTTAGCAGTGCTTTATTGTGAGCAGGAACCTGCTTGCACTTGGTAATAACTCCATTCAACACATAGAAGTGAATCCCATTCTTCCTTATTCTGATATAGCACCAGGCTTCTATATATTTATTCTTGAGGGTAATAGTAGTTCTTATGGAGCAATAAAAATATGTACAGTAGGCTTGCTTGTTTGCTGCTCACACTGTCAGTTATCTATCTATATTGATCACTTGGTGTCTTTGTTTCCATCTTTTTCACAGAGTTGTCAATTTTCTTCCTGTTCAGCAAATTTCTATATTAAACTTACCTAGGGAGAAGTGATTGCAGTTCTTCACTGTCAAAACTGTGTGGGTAACTAGTGTGGATTTTTTTGTACCTTTCATTTTTCATGGCAGGCTTATATACGTGCATATAACCACTAAATATTTTCTCTATCATGAGCTAAAAAAACATCCTGACTTTGGAAAATGGCCTCATATGAAGCAGAAAGCTGCTTATTTCCATCACTGCAGGACAGCAGCTGTTTGGTTTGTTCTTTGGCATAGGAAGCCTGAAAATAGAATTTATTAGTGCTAAGACTGTATGCATCTTTCCAGAATATATCTCATTATAACTCTACTCTGATAAGCAGCTTACACCCATATTTACCATCATTTGAAATATAAACCTATTCTGATAATGTTGCTCAATGTTGCATAATCCTAAATTTAGAAATTCCTAGCAATTATGATTGTGATAGATGTTTATAACTTGCAAAAATACTGAATTATGTTATTTTTTCTGAACTGTTCTATTGTTCTACATATAAGCTGTTAGTCAGTTCATGCATAATTTTTCTTAGATTACAGAAAAACCAATCCTAGAAATCTTAGCTCAATATGGGTAACTAAATATTGAATATAATTTTTATCATCTTTTAAATATCTCTGGACAGGTTTTAAACATCTCTGGACAGGTTTTAAACATTCATTTTTCAATGTAAGTGATGGAAGATGAAGCAAACAGAGAATATGTATCTGCCTTTCTTATGCATGAGACCTAGAAAAGGTCCCACATATCTTTGTCATATTTGGATGCCCTGTTGGGAGAGAATTGTATCTACAACTTCTTTGAGTCCAGTGTCTAGTTTTCATATGGGAATATAAAGTCACTTGAATTTCAGGGTTTTTATCCAAGGAAGTAAAAAAAATCAGCTATCTTTCAGAATGACAGAACTGTTCTTGCTTATTGTAATTTCAAAGTAAAATTGCTGTTCTCTCTACTTCTGCAGTGGAAGAATGCAGAGTGCATAACTATCATTTCTAAGCCAAGAAAATATTCTTGTATCACAAGTTTGTGGACTCAACTCAGCCACAAGAAATCACATAAAGAGAAAGAAGGTATTTTAGGGCTTATTCCTAGAACAAAACCTTTGTCTTACTGATCTTGATGGCAAAATTCCTGCAGATTGCAAATGAACATGACTTCTCTGGGAGCCCTCACTAGGTTGGCTTTCTGCTCTAACCATAAGGTCACATGTCCTACTTCATTCCAAAAAATCACGTGTGTAATTCTCACAGCTGCAATAGTTTAGAAGGTGAAAATCCATATTGTCCCTTATATCAAGCATTTTCTTGTCATGGTTTTAAGCCCAGCTGGAGATAAAGCACCAGACGTTGTGCTTGCTCAACAACCTCCTGACCCCAGTGGAATGGGGAGGAGAATCAAAGTAAAACCTTAAAGTTGCCATAAGAATAGTCTAATAATTGAAAATTAAATATAATAATAATAATAAAATTAGTTGTTATAATAATAATAATGGAAAAAACAAGTGATGTACAATGCAGTTGCTCACCACCCACTGAATGATGCCAGACCCCTCTCCCCTGGCCTCATTCTGGGTGACCCTCACCATTTCATGTACCACATTCTGTGGTTTGGAATACCCTTTTGGTCAGTTTGCAGCACATTTCCTGGCTATACTCTCTCCCAGTTTCTTTTGCAGACCTCTTCACTTGGCAGAGTGTGAGACAAGGAGGGAAAATAAAGACAGGAAAAAAGAAGAGGAAAAAATTACTTGGGATAAACACGATTTAGCAAAAACCAAAACATCAGTGTGCTATCAACATAATTCTCTTTCTAAATCCAAAACACAGCACTGTGACAGCTACTGAGAAGAAATTAATTCTACCACAGCAGAAACCAGGACACTTCTCTTGCAGCATTCCATTTTCAAAATCCAATCAGAAACACACCTGTATTTCCCAGGTACTTTTTTCTGTAGCAATCATAAACCAAAGCATTCCACAGTAATTCACTCACTCCTATTCTCCATGCAAGATGTATTCAGAGTCCAAAGCAGAAAATGTCTTATTAATTCCACAGCAAAACCTTCTTTCCTTTTCTTTTAAAACTATGTCAATCACATTCAGATTGTAAGCATAAACTGTTGGGAAAAAGAATCCTACTGAATGAATCTATTTATGAAGAGAGAATCATCAAATTCTCTGATGTTTCACCAGAAATATCTATCAATATATGGCTTAGAGAAGCCAAATCAAATGCCACAAAAATCTCTGATTTTGGGTGGAAAAATACCAGATAGAGAGAATTGCCACAAGAACTTTCAAATAGGTAAGATTAAAAAATGAAATGACAAAACGAATATGTGTTTCTTTTAAAAGAAGGGCACGAGTAACAGCAAGCCCAAAAATTTTCCTGGAAATGCAAAAAAACCCAAACTTGCAGATGTAAAAATGATGACTGAAGACTCAAGTACAGTTTTAGATGTAAAATTTACACTAAGCAAGTTCTGCCTTTCTTTTGTGGCAGTTTGGCCCCTGGACAGCCTTGGAAAAGATTTTCTTCCTTTTTGTAGTGGGGCTACTACAGTATATTCTTCCAATGAGACTTCCTCTACTTCAGATATGAAACAAGTGTTTTTATTAGAACATTTTAAAACCTAAAATAGATACATTTAGGCATATGCAGTTATTATAGATGCAATTTCCATGGAGGAAAAGAACAGATAAATATGAAAGTAAACATAATGTAAGAGTGTGCTTCTCAACATCAACTTTGATCAACAAATAACTTATATATTTCCCATACTGAGGTCAATTAAATATCCTGGGCAGAAAAGTCAAATGGAGCAGGTGAAGGAAGGCACTGATAATGTTGGACAACAAGAAGCATAATAGTCAATCAGTGATAAAGTACTGATGGTCTGTCTTGCTTTAATCTTGACTAGATTGACCCTTCATCCAGTCATTATCTTGATTAATTGCCAATAGTCACTTTAGTCAGCACATGTAAATTTTAAATAAATTGTAGGGTGAGCATCATTCTTTTCTCTATTTCTAATGAGCTTGATACAGAGAAGACTCATATCCTTGCTGCCACAATTCTAGGTCAAAGCACATTTAATGTAGATCAGCTGTAAGAGCTGGAGGCTGTTTGGAGAGAGTATATTAATTTCTCACCAGCCACAAAGAATATTATTCTGTTTCCACATCCAGTTGTCCACCACTCAGCAGTGAATGCTATTGGAAAGAAATCTCTACATACAGACATTTTGCTGATGTGGATGTGTATTTAGATTTTTAACTTCTTATTCTCTGCAAAGAATGTACTAAGATTTGGGCATGTACATTAAAATCTTATATTTTGAAAACCTTTTTTTTTTTTTTTAATCTAGTTTGCAAAATATAATGCAAAAAAACATACAGGCAAATATATAGAGAATATTTTAAATTTGTATTTTTTTCATTTGCTGTAAGAATGCTTTCATATACTTGAGTGTTAAGAGTTCTCAGAGGTTTTATGCTTCTTTTTGCCATTTCATGTCAAAAGCTGCTTACAGGAGAATTTCTTCAGCTTTCCTTTGCTGATTAATGAGAAACCAATCTACCAATGACACATGTAATGATAGCCAACACATTGTGTTTATGGGAAAAGAATCTTACCAGTCAGCCTTCAACTGCAGTACCCTGGATTGTCTAAGGATCTAAATTCTAATGTTTGAGGACTGTGTTACTCTCATGAAAGATTGCAAGCAACTTGCTGAAACAAGGTAGATGAGCATATCAGAATAATTAATGAGACACATTCTGTAATGTCTGTTTACATAATTTCATATATAATTGGTGGGATACAATTGGTAGAACAAATTCCCACTTGTCTGTCTCTAAACAAAATGTTCATGAAATCCAGATGTTAAGCAATCTTCATAGGACTTTGTCATGAATAGGCATTTGATATACAAATGACAGTAAAATTATTACTATCTTTCAAAACACATTTTAATATCTATTTTGATTTGCTAAACAATTATCAGTGACAGCTGAACACGTAGACAAGTTAATCTGTTCCCTTTTTCACTAGATTTAAGTCACTCACAATACAAGGCCTCACTAAAAATTATAGCCATTGTTTCATCTAGTACTTATTATCAAATTTCACATTATGACTGAATTTTCAATGACTAGTGGACAGTGAATAGAGTGGGGGAAAAAAAAAAAGAATTTTTTTTTGAAGTTGAAGTATAAACTGATTTATTTTTATTAAGGAGATTTTGTGTGGGTACCATGAGACTCATTCCTGAGTCTGCTCTTTGTACCTGGTCAAGAATTCTCAATTTTACTATTTTCTTGCTCCAGATCTTTTGTTCACCCAGTTTACAGGCCTTGGGAGGAATACTCTCAGACTGTACTTGCACTTTATCTTACTGATATTCATTGCTTTCATAATATTAATATCTGGTTTTGAAAAATAAAGTATGAGTGCTCAACTAGATTCTGATAATTCTATCTAATTTTCTAAAAATAAGCATTTCTGTCACTTCCTAAAGTGACATGGTCACTGAATGGCGTTTTAACACTATCCCACTTTTTACACTGAACCTTCAACATGCCAAGGATTTCCTCTGTGAGCTAGAGGGGTGTCTTCAGATACATAAGCTGGAGTTAAATAACATTCCTATGAGCAGGATCAAATTTTAAATGTAAGTCATCAATCTTTTTCTGAAAGTTTGCTGCTTGGTATTTGGGAGATTCTAGTAAATGATCAATTTAGAGCTTCACAGATTATAGTAATTAACATTTATGAGTCACAAATCATCACATTTTAAAAACTGTTTCTTTCTTTTTCCTTGCAGGCACCAAAGACACAAAACAGAGGCCTCCAACATGAACATTGCACAGGTAGCATACTTCAGTCCAGTAAATACTCTCATACCTTGAATTTGGAATCAAATCTCTGTGTGCTACATAGGCATTTATATCTTTCTTCTTTCTATGCCGTCTATGACTTTTCTACTGATTTATTCTTTATATGTATTTTACTATTTCCCTCCCTTTTTTTTTTTTTTCTAAATTGTGTCACGGTCTTTTTTTACCAATTTCTTGACACTGAGTCCTACTGCCAATACAAAAAAATAATTTTCTTTCCCCTACCACTCTCCTTACCTATATCAATGTTGTTGCCAGTTGTAGGACACTCACTTCATTTCAGAGCCTATTTTCTCCATCTCCCACAAGACTGACTATACCTCATGAGAGCTCTTTAAGGATCTAGAGGTTTTAAAAGTCTGTTTCTGTCTCCTTCCTTCCCCTACCTGTTGTTGCTGTCTCTGAACTGTAGTGTTATTTGAGGTCTTTCACCTCATGGTAATTAGTTTCCCAGTCACAACAAGTGTTCATAGGGGAACACTGAAGGAATGTGTTTTGGTTTATTTTTTTAATACATGAATTAGCTCAGTTGTAAATAATTTTAATAAGAAAGATGGGGAGGGAGTGGTAAAATAGAGAAAAGCAAAAATCAACTGTTTATGCTTTTAAAATCTCAGGAGAGTAAAACAAGAGAAAAACTCACTTCCACATTTTTTAATAGTTTCATATGCTCCAGCAAAGAAGCAATGAGTGCACACATACACTATCTGTCTTCTCTGTGTAATGAATAGATAAATATGAAGCTACTCACTGATTGCAGTAGCAGGGTTTTTATTGTGGCAGAACTGTAGGGACCCTGGGGCATTCTGTCACTGTCAAAACTCTTAAGAACTTGAGTCTCCAAAGGCGTCCCTGAAATCTCAGCCCTCTCTTGCAGAGACAAAGGCTTGGGACCACTAACATAAATAATAAATCAAACTTTAGCAAAAGAAGAATATGTCAAGAGACAAGGCATGGATGGAAAGTTTTTATAACATCATGTGAAAACTATCAAGACTCTCTGAAAGACATTTGTTTATTATGCTGCTTTATCAAAAATAAAATTCCATTGTTCAACTCGAGCTTCATACAGTCTCTGAAGAAAACTCATCCAAGTATATAAATGAGCAAGAATTAAACTCTGTCAGCTCTTTGTATATCAAATATAAGAAACACAAGGGGAATCCTACTTGATGTAATTTTCCTTTAAGAAATTTTTCATCTTAGCATATAATCCGTTATCAATGGATTATAATGGATCAATTTTATATTATGGTTTTGTGGATAAAATTCACACCTGATTAGATAAAACCAATAAAATACAGGAAGCTTAAAATGACTATAGACAACAACCATCCTCTCCCTATCCTCAAAAGAGAAGTTCTACACTGGGTAATGAAACTGAAGCAAAAGGTTTTATGGGAATTAGAGATGCACGATCCAGTTGTGCAGGCCGAGTACACAGACATGGAAACTGAAGGAAGTTTTTTGTATGCAGAAGGAAAGGTTTATTTCTCAGGACAGTGAATTCTGCTTTCTGAACGCCCAATATTTTTATTCTCAGATAGTGAATGTTCATAATAACCCTCCCTTCTCACCTCCCTTACCCTCCACTCTTTTCATTTCTTGAAGTTCATGGCTAATAATCTGCTCTTTGACATTCAAGACAAACAAAAGTTAAGAATCCTTGACCACGAATGACATTGTTATCAAAGAGTGCTGAGATTTGTGGGTCTTCCTTGGAGACATAATAAACTGTTACAGATAGATGGTTATTAATGTTACTACTTTTTAAAATAAAATCAAATTATAAAGGAAGCAAAGAAGATTATTTGTTGAATTGTAACTTCAGAGAAACTTTTGCACATTAATCACAAGGAAACTCTAATATTGCTAAGGGATTCACTGAAAACTTACCATCCTTTGCAGTTTGTTAAGTTTTCAGAACTTGGTGAGAAAGTCTCATTAGAGTCCATATAATGAATCTTACGTTATTCATTTTCATTTACTGTCACTCAAAAGATTACTGTTAAACAAAGTTATAATCTCACAGTATTTCCAGTCTAATCAGAAATGGGATAAGTCTGAAACAGAACCCTATTTTTGAGATATTCTGAATCTTTCAAACTCAGTTGTGTGCTCAAGAAGCTAAAGCTTATTCTCAGAAGGGAGACTGGCTCTCTACCTGCTGTATTTTTAAGTAGATGAAATTTCTTTCAAGCCCCTCTCTGACAAATCAAGTGTTCAAGTGTGTCAGTGAAACCGTGTCAGTAGGGCCAGTGACAGACAAATATATCAGGTGATATTGAGAGTCTCTTGATATTGCTGCCTTAGGTTCTTTTCTGGCAGCTCAGAAAAAAATATTTCACTATTTTTGCAGTAGTGAAACTACTGCATGGGAAATATTTCACCACAAAATACAAAAAGTGAGAATAACTTAGGTATTTCTTAAAAATTATTAATGCTTTATTATATTTTTGAAAATTATTCTTAAGATAAATTAAAATTTATCCAAAATTAGTCCAAGATTTTTTGCCAGTTTAGTGACCATCTATGCCCTGAGCAAAGATGTATTTCTGATTCCTTTCCCCAGCCACTTTACAGATGGCAGCCCTAACAGAGGAAGTACAGAACTATGCTACATATACAGAACTATACTACAAATGCATCCATCTGTAGCTCTACATAAGTCTCACAAGCTATGACTTTACAAGAACCAGAACAAAATTTTCAAAATTGAAGTACCTTTGAAACCTCTGACAGGTATGTACCAAAAATATGTTATTTGGGCTAAACATCTTATCCTGGATTTCTGAATAAACTTTTTAAATTTATTTCTTTATTTTTAATTAAGAGCAAGAAATGCTAGTTTGAACAAGCCAAAACTCTGAATCTGTTACCAAGGGTATGCTGGGTTAAGAACAATCGTTTGACTGTACATTTTGTTCCATAAGGGAAGAACAAAATGAGGACAAGTGAGAAAACACAGCTCCATCGGACTGCAGTTACTAATGAATTTAGTGTTCAGGTTTATTAATAGGAATTTGATAACCGCGACTTAATTTTCTTACATTGAGATGCAATTCCTTTATCCAATACTCTTATTCAAAGTTTCCTCAGCTGAAACGGTCATTAAGATTGTTTCAGAGGATATATGTAATTATTTCCTGTATTTCTTGGCTTACTGACATTCTTGACACTGATTTGAAGGAACCTCTATGCATATTGCAACATGAATGACTTTGTAAGACTTTAAGGAAATCTACAGTAGCTACAGAGGATGCATTTAACAGACCTGGCATCTCTTTCTCTGTATCTGATAACTGAGTTCTTAATGTTTAATTAAATATAGTGCAGCAATTCTGCTGTCAACATTGTGTACTGCACATAATCTAAAGAAAAATATATTTTTTCATGCAAGTCAATCTAAGTATGGTCTAAGTTTTCAAATCAAGATAAACTTAGTGTTTAACTGCTTGTGTGAATATAAACTAATGTTCTCGTGATTTACACAAATTTAGATTCGAGTCCTGCCAATTCCTATTCCTGTACATATGATTTTTATTGAGTTATTACATGATAAAGGTCTTATGCCTCAGGGTATGGTGATGAGTTGTCCCACCTTTAACACTGAGCCAGGACTCGAGGGTATTAAACAGAACAGCATGGCTGCAAGAGTCACAAAATCTTTCAAAGACAGCCACTACTCCTGACCATTTCACAAAACCTAGAATTCAAACATAGGGCAGGTATTTGAAGGAGAAGGAATTGTCTTGTGATTCATCCTACTTTTTAATATTTGATTTCATATCCCAATTTAAGTTAATTAGCTACATCCATGGACCTGCCATGTATTTAAATTCGAGCAGATGTAAAGCAAAGAATTCTTTTTCACAGATAATTTTTTGTAGCATTCAATTGCTTCAGGAATTTATACATGCCAGAACCATAAAGTGATTTCAAAATGGGATTAAAAATTTCACAGAATAAACACACTCTTTGGCTCTCCATTATTAAGGACATCAATCCATTTATAGTTTAAGATTATGGCTCTAATTAGGGTTAGTACATCAGAGGATGGATCATATTAAATACATCCTGTACAAATAAATCCTGTATAAACACAACAAAAGAAGTATTCCCAATCCAATAACGACTCCAGTTGGACACACGTTGTAAGATAACCATTTGATCTAAAAATAATTACAAAGTATTTTAATTTTAAAAAATGAATGCACTTTCGCTGTGCAAATTGGTTTCTAAGAATGCTATTTTCTTCCTGTAGGCCTTTTCATCCACAAATAGCATAAACACAAATTTCATTCAATAATGTTTGGAAAGTGACTCCCCTCCTTCACAGAGAGATTAACAGATAATTAGAAATTGTCAGATATTCAGAAACAAAGAGGTTAATAGGAGTATTAAGTAATATAATATTCAGCTATATTGTTATACAAAATAGATAACCACTTATTACAGTAAAGATCACAATAGAGTCCATTCCAATGTCTCCAGAAAGAGATTGAAAATTGTTTTTAAACAAAAAAAACCCTGCTTCTAACTAAGGAATCAAAAAATGAAAAGCTTAAATTTCTTGTTAAATTCAGAAACAGTAGTCAATTTCATAAAATGAATATATTCATAATTAAACAGACTTGTTTCTAATTTCAGAAGTTGCTCTCAATTTTCATTAATGAATCTTTTTTCTCCTTCCTAGTATAAATCATCATACTGTTATAATAAATTATGCTGCTTTTAGGTGCCTGCTCTTGGTTTTGTTGTTTGGTCTTAAACAAAACACGTTCACAAAAACAATCTTTGTATTTATTTTAGTGGTGATGTTGCCTCAAAAATGTACAGGTGAGTGGCACTTTCAGGTAGGTGACAAGCACCACAGAATTTTATGTCAAAGGCTTGGACTCCAACACACACATTATTGCTCTTTGGGTAAGGGATTTCCTAGAAGTGCCAGACTTCACCATCTTATTCATACAGAGTTAAATAATATTGCATGCACACGAAATTAAAAATCAATATTTTTACATCAAAAGCAATTAACATGATGAATCTGAAATTTTGCTCTAGGGGTACTGTCCTCCCAGGAAAATGGGTTTTTATAATACTATCCTGATCGTCCATAATTAATTCATCCTGGTAAATTCTAATGAAAGCTGTTATGCTTCATTTATAAGGCATCTACATTATTATAAAATATGACTCTTTTTCATTAAAAAAGTTTCCAAATTTATCTTGGCTTCTTAGAAAGAAGTGTTGGACAGCCGGTTTTAGATTGGAGGAGAAAATAGAGAGAAAAAGGAGATCCTTGGGTAGGAATACGAAGAGCCCTAAAATGAAGAAAGAGAAATGAAACCTGGAAATGCAATATGGGTAGTAGAAGAGAGAATACAAAACCATAGAAAAACCTTTGAAGAGAACAGGGTGACATTCAAGAATGATGATTCTTCTATTTTAGCATGAACCAGCACATCACCAAGGCACTGCTGAATACAGTCCTCACAACAGACCCTTTACTCAGGAAGGTATTTCTTACAGAGTATAGAAATGCCTTTAAGGCATCAAAAATGGGATCAGCATTCTACTACAGCTTCAAAGTCCTACTGGTCCAATCCCTCTGGGTATATGCAAAAAAAAAAAAAAAAAAAATAAAAAAAAAAGCCTAAGGCTAGTTGGATTTATGAAGAGGTTGCAGCACTAGAATCAAGGAAAGATAAGGCTGATGCAGTAAAAATTGGAAAATTGGAAACTGTCACTTGTAGTGATATCCTGGCCTAGAACCTTTAGCATTTTAACAATCTACATTATGAAAATCCTCATTAATCTTTAATGCTGCTTGCTTAAAATTAGGGTAGGATCATAACTAGGACATGCCTGCACTGCACAAAGATCCTTGAGCAAGTGCTGACCAAGGCTGGTATGGCCATGCACGGGCAGCCTTTGCACTGATTGATAGCAGGAGTCCAAAGCCATTTATTTTCTTTACAATAAGCATGAGAGCTTGGCACAGCAAGGCACTATAACCACAGCAGGGCAAGTACAACGCTCCTGTGTTGTAGCCTTTGTAGTCCCTGATTTGGAACTGGTGACAGAATTCCTCAACATCCATGTATTGTGGTTGAGAAAGCTGCAGACAGCAATTTGGAAAGAGTGAATATTCAGAGTACAAGAACCAACTCTGTCACTTGTGCAACATTGTGCAGTTCACTTTTTTTTTTTTTTTCTGATACATGGCTTACTGGGATTGTTTGCATGGAAAACGGATCATTTATTATTATTTAAAGCAGAGTGATCACTGGTATGTATGCATAGCTTCTTCTTGCACTTTTAGTGGAAAACAGCTGCTCTGAAAACAAATAATTGGAAGTTTTGTGGGCAGTGTGCTTGTCATTAAAAGCGTCAAATGGTGTAATTTTTTTTATTCAGCTTGTATCATATCTATTAGTTTTTTGAGGAAATATTATGTTCTGCCACTTGCAAAAGAAGGGATGCACATATATCATCTAGCAACTTAATACAGTAAATTAAGAATTTAAGAACAAGGGACAAGCTGAAATGTCCCTACTGCACAGATTATCACAGGCATACAGATGTGTTTTTTATTAGTTTTCTACAGAACCACTTTGTTCAATGTATTCATTGGACAAAATATATTTGTCATTCCTGCAACCATGCTCTGGTGGCATAACAACACATCACTGAGCACAGTGGGCCCAATTGTAAATCACTGCTGCATGAATAACTAGTAAAAACGGTGTCTAGAAAATCTCATCTGCACCAGCTGTGTATTTTTTCCTTCTGTGCATATTTCATTAATAACATTGAGTTTACGCAGAATTTTACTAATTTGACCATATAATTGCTACCAGCTTTCACCAAATGAAAATTGGTTGTAAATACAAAATTGAGTGAATTTGCACTACAAATTCAAGCATCAAACACATTTTTTTAAAAGTCCCTCTATTTGTCAATGAAGCAGATTTGGTAGCTCTGCCATGAACAAACAGTGGAACTTGTCAAATTTATCTGTAGTTTGCACTAGAGACTTTCTTTTACCATTTGCTACTGCCAGAATATACTACAATTCCTTCAGAGCCACCTAAAAAGAGCAAGTGTACTTTTCTTCTGAATCAGCAGTTCCTGTTTAAAAGATATGGAGAACACCAGGAAGCAAGATATCAGACAGCTCAAAAACATACTCACTATTTTATGTTATGCTGGACACAGAATTTAGCATATGCATAAATGCACAAATGACTGCTCAAAATACTGTACTACCTGTTTAGCCATCTGAAACTAATACAGTAGAAACATGAATTAAAAGGAAATAGCTTCCAGTGTGCTCAGCTATCTGCCTGGAGATTTGCACAAAAGAAAGCATCTTTCATTGAGGAAATTAGGAAATAGATTTGCAAATGGAATTTTTAATGTCAGTTAACTCATTGCTTTTCCAACAATCAAATTCATTTGGTACTGCTGAAGCACTGGATTGGCAAAAGGCATCAAAATCCATCACCAAGTGGATGTAGATATTTTACAGCCTGTTCCATTTTGCTGCCTTTTTTAGAGATGCAGATCATTTTACAGACCATGAAACCATTAATTTTAGCTTTACTTTGTTGGAAAGGCAGAATAAACACCAAATAACACCTTCAGCCAGCTTTTGATGAGTCTTTTGAATTGTAAACACTGGAACATGTCACAAAGTTCAGACAAAATGTTTAACTATAACTTTCTGGATAAATTACTTTTTGGATAATCTTTGCACTGCATCATTTAAATCTCAGGCAGCCATGTAACATTTTTACTGTTATCTGCTGTTATCCTTGTCTTAAGCTTAATCAACATAAGCTTTCTCTTCAGGAAGCTTTGCTGCTTCTGCAAAAGTGATAGTATTAGCTTTTCCTATGAGTGCCTGTAAAGATGCCAGTTAGTAGCAGCTGGGATTTTTTTTTTTCTGCAGTACAAACTCATATGGGAAGCTGACTGAGTTTGACCACTCCAGAGTGTGAAATACCATCTATGGTAACATCAGATTTTAAAGGAGTGGGCTGTCTTTGGGGCCTAAAAAAAGGAATCGATTTCCTGCCAAGTACTACCCAGCCATTAATTAATCTGAGATCTGTCCTTCTACAACCTACTGCTATTAACTGTTATCTTATTAAGTAATGAGGCCATTTGGGATGTGAGCCATATGAGAATAAAAATTTCCTCCCGATATTAGCTCAATATTAATTCAATTTAGAAATTTTGTTTATCTTTTGCAGTGCTTTGCTTTTGGAGCAATTTGGGTAAGGTTAGTTATTATTTGACACATGTCCAGCTCTTTGTAGCATAGCACTGTTTTTGGAATTTACCTGTCTTGAAGACAAAACTGCTTTCTTCATTCTGTGCATTTCCCAGGCTTCTCAGCTTTGCTAGGAAAGGCATGTTAAATAAGACACATATGTCTTGACCCTCAGTACAGTATTTGCTTCAATCTAATTAGTGGTAATATGCAACTGCTAGGATCAGATAATTGGATCTAAATTTGGTGAGGTCCCCAGATAGTCTTTGCCTACTGCCATTGTTTCTGTAATGGGCTGAGGCAGCGCTGGGGCTCCTCAGCTCAGACGTGCAGGGATATTTCGTGTTGCTCAGCTCTCACTGTCAGAGATGATTAGGTGCCAATGCAGCTGGAAAGAAGACAAACAGATTTGGTTTTCAGATGAAAGTTAGAAACTACTGTGCACTGATATTCACTACTGAATAAAAGGCTGCATGGATTTCCTTATTAAGTACTCATTTGGCTCTCAGTCAAGGAACCTGATAGATTTTTTTACTGTTGGTGAGGAACTAATTTTTGTTTACATTTTTTGTAATGAAAATCTTATGCTTGGGTCTTTTAAGTAAGAACTAGTGAAGGAGAAAAGAAGAATAGTAAAGATTTAAAATATCAAATCAATTAATACTCCAAAGAAATTTAGACCCATGTTTGCTCAGCCAGAATGGTTGAACAGACAACAGATGCTCATCGATGGCGGAAATCTCAGGACTGATTTAATTAACTTTTTTTTAAAATTCTAATTACTTCTAGATCATCTACTGTGTTATCTCAGCAATTATTTTTTTCTTTTTCAAGCAGCCCAAAATGTAATATAAATAGAAGCTTTATACTTATAATGAGACTAATTTTTGTGGTTTTAATAAAAACAAGAAAGCTTTCTTTTTTTTGGTTTTTTTTTAATGAGGAATTCCTCATAAGTTTTAATAGATATAGAAAATGAGGAGGAAAGAATAAAAGAGAAAAATATGGTGAGAAAAATATGATGTGACTTTTTCCATATTATTGGACCAGCTTCTCCTGGGTGGTTTCCAATCAACATTGTACATGATTTTTAAGGCATATAACTGTCTAAAGCAGCAATTGGTTATGGTGGTTTAATTCCAGCCCACAGCTAAGTTCCACACAGCCACCTGCTCACTGCCAGCCAGGGGGATGGGGGAAAGTACCAGAAGGGAATCAGAAGAATAAAAGTGAGAAAACTCATGAGTTGAGATAAAAGCAGCTTAATACCTAAAGGAAAAAACATACACACAGGCAAAGTAAAATATTAAATTATTTTACCACTTCCCATTGGCAGGCAGGCATTCAGTCCTCCCCTGGAATGTGTAATGCCTGCTTGGGAAGACAAACACTGGAGTTTCTGAGGTCCTTCCTTCCTTTGTGTTCCTTCAGCTTTGCATGCTGAGCGTGGCACCCTGTGGCATGGGGTGTCCCTTTGGTCAGCTGGGGTCAGCTGTCCTGGCTGTGTCCCCTCCCAGCTTCTGGCCATCCCTCCTGCTGCCCTCACTGGCAGGGAAAGCACTGGCCAGCAGTAATGAAAACATCCCTGTGTTATCCACACGGTTTCTAGCACAAATCCAAGCACAGCCACACAACAGCTGCCATGGATACAGCTGTCCCTGGAATGAGACACAGAGACTACAACCAGATCACTCTGCCATGGACTGGGAGCTGCTGTGGTGGCAGTAGCTGGAGGCTGAAACAACGAGCAAATTTTAAAATTTGCATTTGCAAACTCATTAGGCATGAGTTTGTTTATATGTATATTTAATTACCAAATTTAATTAATTTGATTAATTAATTATCAACAATTGAAAAAAAAAGCATACATAAAGCCAACATACTAATTGAGCCTTGGAAAATTTATGTGTTTTTTGTTTCCAACAGACTCTGATACTCATGGTGTTTGATGTTCTCAGCCTGTGACTGAGAGGGTTCATTCAACTCATCTTCAAAGAGGGCACTTAAAGCCAAAGTTCTGCACTCCTTCTTCCCCAAGTTCCACTCTGTATCCCTGGTATTTATATGAAACTGTTCCATGAGCTGAGACCAGTCTGGTTCCCCTTCTCATGGGTTCTGCCTTGTGCAGGTTTTATCCTGCAAATGATTGTTTCATTTCCTTCAAATGGGTGTTGCCTCTTTAGAGACTCACTCATGCTGCAGCTCATATGATTTCTTCAAGAAACTCCAGACTATGAAATGTTATCTTAATATTTTTTTTAAGCCAATATCGAAAATTTCACCTGTCATCTAAATCTATCAGTTATGTGGCATATCAAGCTCCAAGACAAGAAAGGTAAGTTTGTTAATTGGTCTTCATGCTGTATGTGTTTTAGATAAGTGAAATTCCAGCTAGGATCCCCAAAACTAAGATTCTTTACAACATTTTAAATGCCATATGTTTATTTGTCAAGTGTATATCACCTGAGTTTCACAAATTTTTTAAGCGTTTTATGTTTCTAAAATCAAACTAAGGGCATGTAGGAATGTTTAGAAAGTCAGTATTGAGCTACTTTCCTTTTCCTTTCCCTTCCTCTGTCCTCTCTTCCTCTTAATCTCCCATTTTAACCTCTCCTTAGCATTTCCCTCTCCTCACACTTGCAGTCCTTCCTCTTCTTTCTACTTCTGCCTTCAGTTTTTTGCCTCTCTTCTCTTTCTTCTCCCTCTGTAGCTATTACATTGATGCTGCAAACTTTCCTAAACATTTGGAATCCTTAAGAAACAAACAGCCTCCTCTTTTTGAAGGAAGCACCTGCCTGAGATAAAATTACATCTAAAGAACTTAAGACTCCTAGAAAAAAAAACAGAACACAGGATAATTATAGCTGGAGTAATGAATTCATTCAAAACAAACTCTCACACAGTTGTAGCAGAATGCAAAGATTAAGCAACTCACAGATAAGGTATGTAGGAAAGGCAAATAGTGAATGTTATGTCCCAAAAATAAAATAATTTGGTTTGGGGGTAATAGGAAATGAGCCTGTTATTTACAAAGATCCTGGTGTGAATTATCTGCCATGCATTTTAGGACATTTTTTAGAATTTTTCTTTTTTTTTACTCAGATGAAGCTAATTTCATGTACATATATGAAATAATTTCACATATATTTGATGTTATCAAATATATTTCTTCTAATTTATGACTTTCTTTTCAAGAACCAGATAACCAAACAATAACAAGAATATCCAAACAGATGCTTCCAAGAGCTTATGCCATTTCTGAATTTTATTATTTATAATTGATTTTAAATGTTGTTTTCCTCACATTTTTGGATGGAATTACTCAGTGTTATTTACAAGTTCTTTACAAGCTTAATGTACAACAACACAGAAAAGCAAATAATGCTCAGCATACTTGTAGATTTAACTGAAAAGGTTTTACTCGTGCTTCATACTCAGCAAGTTTTATGGAGTTGATTGTTAGTATAATGTTGGCTAAACAATTTTACTTCTTGAACTGTATAATTACCACTAAAGAGTAATATATTACTGTTATTAACCTATGAATCTGTGTGAATGTGCTTAGGAGCATCTGCTCATATTCAGTGTGCTAACCAAAGCAAAAGGCTTGCAAAAACAATGACACTGGAATGAAATTAAAGGAAATGAAATAAGAGAGTGTGACAGCTCTTTCCAGAATGTGTGGTCTCTGGCCATTTAGAAACCGATGCTATTGGAGATAAAATCATCATAATATGAACATCAATATAACATGATGAATTTTTATTAAATTGAAAAGGGATTATTCTGAAAGGGAAAAAAACCCCATTCTAACTAATAGAAGTCCACTCTTCTACTCATCAAAAAATCTGTATTTTGGGGACTAACACATAGCCACACAAATGGAGTATGAAAGCAAGATAAAACTCAGAGGATCCAGCTAAGAAGTTACAAGGCAGGTACCATTTTTTTAGGTCTCATATGAGGCAAGAGAATTCTTCTTCCCTCTTAGTCTGGAAAAGAGAATAGGAAAAAAATCTATTCACTAATTGAAAAAGCAGCTATCTCTTTACTGAAATATTTCTAATAGTATTATTTTTATTTCATATAAGAAATTCAGAGCCCAGTTCAGGGACAGAAGGAAAATTGCTCCCACCCTTAGGGTTTGAGGAGCTGATTTAGCTGCCATGGAAGATGGGGCAACTACATGAAACACTCAATTTTGTGCTGCAGTTTTGGAGTATAGCCATGCTGTAATATTTCTAAGCCAACATGCTCCTGTCAGCATTCCTCTGGTTGGGTTACCACGGTGAGTGGGCTGGTTGCCAGTGCAGTCAGCTCTGAATTCCTCAAAAGGCTTCATGCCCTCTGCATGGGAAGGTAATCTCTACTTGGATAATGCGATATTAACACTGCTGCACTTACAGGAAGAGCTGCAGCAAACACTTCAATATCCACAATTCCATTCCTCGTTTTTCTTTGGGCACCTTGCAGCAGGCACCACCTTGTACACCCCACTGTCACGGGTCTCCAGCTCCTCTTTGTGGAGGACAACAGTGGCTGCAGCAGGAACAATCTGAGGACTCCCAGCATTTTGCCTCAGCACCCCTTCTGTTTGCTCCTAGCAATCCAGAGGCTGTGTCCAGTGTTGGCTTCAATCATGGATATGTATTTTACTTTCCGTGTGCTTTCTACAGCTCCAGAGGTCCCAAAGACTAAAGTTTCCTGCTGAAATTATGGGAATTCCTTGTGTGCAGTTGGGAACAAAAGGAACCCTCTGCAATAATTTTGTTATTAATAATTCTGCCTTTAAGCAAATCCAGAAGAAGGAGAATAATTATATACTCTCTGAGATATCTGCACACTAATGCCAAAAAAATATCAGAAAATCACTACACTAAATCTTGTGTAAATTTTCACAGAACCACAATTCAAGACTTTCAGAGAATATTTATGTATCAAATACATGCATTTGCAAGCATGAAGGCTGTTTTGTATATTCATTACCAAAAAAGGTAACAAATTTCTCAAATGTATTCAGAGCAAAATTTCCAGTCACAGTTACTCAGGGTTCCTTTTTTAAATTTTTGTCCAGAAAGCACCAGTTTGTGCTCATTTCTGACTTTCTTTTTCAAGTATCTTGCTCTATTTATACAGTTAGTCAGGGTCTAGATTTCATCTGGTACAAACCCAATGTTGCTAATGTCATTAGTTTCTGTCATGTAATTTCATATTCTGTTAAGAAACATAATTTGAAATTAGAATGTGTGCAAGAGCATTCAGAAATGGAAGATTTTTTTTTCTCAGCTGAAAAGGTCAAGTACTTGTAAATCTATGTCAGAACTGAAGTGACACAAATGCACTGCAGTGGCATAATGCAGTGCATTTATTGCCAAGGTAGTGCTTGAGCCTCAATAGTGTGAAAAAGCTGCAGCAGCTTGTAAAAATCACAAAATAAAAAAGTATCTGTAGTCAACAATGCAACAGATGGTCCAGGTAATCCTGAGTAATAAAGTAATGAAGGTAAAGTTTTATTTGGAGTATATACTGAGGCATCAGAATATAAACAGGCAAAAGGCAAGGTGGCAAAAAGATTCTGGAAAACCTGAAAAAGGGTAAATCTACTCCATGGATAAATAGCTAACTAATGTTATCATCCCTACCTTATTATCCATACTATGACTGTGAATTTTTTCTTTGAGGTGTTTTGAAATTTCTACTGCAGATGTTCAAAATGAGTTAAAAAATCAACACCACAGGTCTTTAATCTAGAAATAATCTTATCTTCTACGAGTAATACAGAAGAATCACATGGAATCCTAGAATATGCTGAGTTGGAAGGGACCCACAAGTATTATCCAGTCCAACTCCTGGCCCTGCACAGGACACCCCAAGAATAACACCAAAGGAAGGAATCCTACATCAGGAATCAGGAAATCATTTGTTTCTGTTTTTAAATCAGTAGATTAAATGAAAAACAACTTCTCCTCTTGGAATTAGCATGGCTGATATGGCATATAATTGTGATCAGAAGTTTTATGTAAGTTTATATTTCCTATTCATGAATTAATCGATAGAGATCTTTTAAAATTATGTTTCTTAAATGGCAAAGCATAGCAATAAGTTTCAGTATCTTGTTATATTTATTTACCTGAATAGTAACTAAATGTTCCTCATTTTGTTTAAATTAAACTTAAAATACAATTGTTTTGTTAATTCAACTACTGCAGGTATTCTACATGTTACAATTTATGTTTTTCTCTGAAATATCTGTCATTGACCAGTGTCAGAAATCAGGCAGATAAAATAACTGGTTTGCTCCACTTATGAATAGCTAAGCATTTTCACTGTCAAATTTTGAGATGCTGAGACACCACAGAGACTCTATTCCTGAAGCCATTACCCTACATTTTCTTCACATTACACACAGAGTAAAAAGGGGTCTTAACCCATGTCTTGAGAAGCACTCATCTTTCCACCATCATCCTGAACATTTATTTAACGTGGCATATTTGTGATGCTTGTACAAACAGCACAAATACTCGGAAATACACTAACTCCACTTGTTTTCATTGGAAACCAGATATTACATGGAAAAGCACTGAGGAAGGAGACAGTTCCTTCTTGTCTCTGTAGACATTTTCAGTTTAGGAAGCATGAGAACCATTAGTGTTTCTTCTTTATTTCTCCTGAATAAACAGATTCCACTCTTACAGATGTAATTTTCTTCTTCTGTGCAGACTTTAGCATATTCTAGAACTTAGAAACTGTCCACTCAGATGGTGACTGGTGCCTAAGCCAGATGTCTGAACTCCTCAAGCACTGCTCTAATTTGCTTCCAGGAATGGACCATCCACAGCTTCTCTGGGCAACCTGTTCCAATGCCTCACCACCCTCACTGTAAAGAATTTCTTCCTAGCATCTAAAGTAAACGTGCCCTCCTTCACTTTGAAGCCCTCACCCTTACACATTCTTGAATAGTTAGGTTTCTATTTTAATTCTTCTGTGACTGATAGAATATTAGTAATGCTTAATGTTCAAACTATGTGATCCACCAGCTGCAAACAGGTAATTTTGTTTAAATAATAAATGGGTTGAAGTTAATTGAATTGTAGAAGTAACAATAATATATTTGTTCAACAGTAGCTCCATTTATATTTTATTTTTATAGTAAATTCACTTAATCTCTTTTCATTCATTTACTCTCCGAAATAATTGACAGTAAAGACCTCTGCTTCCAATAAGCCTCATGAAGAAAGACTTTACCCATAAACTAAAAATTGTTAAATATTGCTACATTTTTAGTTATCTGACTGCTATAAGTGGAAGTAAGTTTATAGAGGATATATTGCATCAGATTTCTAAGTTACAGACAGTATGACATAATAAATTGTTTCAAATGTTAAATGAGCAATAGCTCCACCTCTCTTTTTGGTTAAGCAGAGTAAGAATTCATTCAGACTTGTTCTGTATTACTCTGGAACAAAATGTGTTTCACTTTTATATAGCCATTTCCCACAAGTTTTTCTTATTCACTGCTCATTTTTTGTCAGTAATTCCCATAAAATCTGAAGATATTTTTTCTCAATATGCAGATGTATTTTCATAGTAAAATAATCTACAGAGAAAGTATAATTCTTGCCTATTCCATTCTCTTCCATCTAGCAACAAGTAGATGTTTGTATTCATTTATAATAAATTGATATTATTGTTTTGCTGCCAGTTGTGTTGTGCTTTGATTTGCCAGGTAGGTACAGCTTCTTAACTTTTAAAAGGCAGAAATATTATCTTTGGATATATTTGCAGAATATCTGGACAATTATTATTACTGAGGATGTGTTTAACATTCTTGAAAAACACATGTAAAAAAGTTTTGGCATCGAAGAAAGACCTTACACTCATTTCATATTTTACCTAAGGGAAAAAGACAGTGAAGAGCAACCTACTTGAGAATAAAAGCTTTGAAAAATGACTCCTTGTTTTTCTCCATTTTTCATGCTTCCCATTTATTTAGTTTGCCTTCAATTAGAACGCACACTGCATGCCCATGAACAGGCCTGGACTCAACACAGGATTTATAATGAAGCATTCTTTACTGCCAGATATCCTGGAAATCTTAGACCATCTGGTTTCACAACATACTTGTAGCTGATTATCTGCTTAAGAATTAATTAGGAACACATGTTAAACTGTCGTGATAGCAAAATTGTTAACATTTGTCTTATATGTGTTTTGAAAAGCAACCATTTTCCAAATCAGCTTCCAAAATAGGATGAAGTAATGAAATAAAAAGCAGACTCTACTAGAATTAAAATGCGTGTTCCTTGGCCAGGAATGATACCTAAAAACATTATGTTGTATTTTTCAGTGTCTGAGTATAAAAATATGACATAGATGAAGCTCCTTCCCATATCCCATATATTTGTCTCTCTCCTTCGTATAAAAGATAAGTGTAGCTTAAAACTGGGAGCAAAAACAAAACAGACAATGAAAAGTAGGAAACACAATGAGAATTCAGATGCTTAAGGATAACCAGAACATATATTCATTTTCTCAGCAGAGTTAGTCGTCTTCTAAATTTTAAATTGAATATATGCTCATGGAGTTTATAGTTAAATAATTACCCAGAGAAAAACACCAAATACAGAATTTTCTAAAAATTCCACCTTGACTCAAAAGTTACTTGTTCTTTCACTGGGGCTTTGTCAAACAAAAACTATCAGTAGCTTGTGTGAGTACAAACCACAAATTACTGTGACAAAATAAGTTATTGCACATCAAATGGGTGACTGCCATAGACCACTTGTTTATTCTGAGTCACTGAGAAACAAAATGCCTGAGCAGCTTCAGCTATCACTGGAGAGTTGGGGGGGATTTTGTGAATATTTATAAGAACATAGCTCAATTAGAATGAAATATCATGAAATTGTAAGAAACAGGAAATACTTAAACTATCTGATAAAGAAATAATGCTTTCTATCTCTGATTCTAACCTTGTTCAACAGAAAAAAGGCAACATGAAACATTAGAGTTTAAAATTCAAAGGAGTTTTCACTTCTGTTATTTGATAAAAACATTTTCTCCTAATAGTGTTTTGATATCTGGTGTTTTGCCTTTCAGTCTCTTTAGTCCATTTCATTCAAGGAGTTAAACCCTTTGAATTTGTGATTATATAAATGACCACAAATCAGAGACTTTTAGGCCCTGGTTTGTGCAACTGCTTGCTGATGTATCCTTAAGTCTCTGGGTACAATATTAAGCCAGAAGGGAGCATGGCAACTTCTCTTTGCAAGGCTGGATAATTTCTGCAAAATGGTAACTCTCGTGGAGCATTTGATTTTGTACACCGTGCTGAAGGTCTAATTTTTTTTTCCCTGAGCAGCCTGGGATAACGGAATGGCTATTTTCCAATTTACATAAGTCTGCCTCCTACCCTCTTCTCACTTCCTTGGGTGCAGTATTAGTGCCTGACACCACTAAAATATCATTTAAACATAGAGAGAAACATCAAAAGTTACAACTTATGCCAAGAACTTTAACTACTTTTGAAATGAGTGAGAAGAAAAATTCTGGCATTTTTTACCAGCCTTATGTAGAGGACAGCACAAAACACAGAACAAAAAACCGAGTGCTTTTACAGAATTTATAATTCATCCTAACTTGTGGTTCCAACTTGAGCAGCATTTACAACTCTGAAGATTAAATGCAATCTATAAAGACATTTTCACCTGCTATAGATATTAGTTAAGGGCTGAAGAAAATAAAGGAAAGCACACGTATACATATATACACACAATTTACAATTCCTTATAAACTCAATAGGGATTTATACATTCTAAAGAAATATTAATTATCATACATTATCTATATTATCTGATTAGTTACATGAAATATAGCACTCTCAGTTACATCAGGCTAAATACACTTAATTTCCCTACTCAAACAAGTCTAAAGCATCATAAAACATTGTATCAAATCTTTCCTGGTGCCTGATCTTCCTCTACCATTGGAAAGATGTCACATTTTGTTAACTATACATAAAGCTACACAATTTCCCAGGTATTGATGACAGCTGTGATATGTGGCAAGACCTCAACAGCCAAAATCTACAATCATTATATTTCTCAGGTAAGGAATAAATTCCTATCTGGCCAAATATAATACAAGCTTAAAAGAATGAATACGACTAAATATTATGTGGGCAGATGGAGAAAGATCTATCTGCCAAAGAGACACAGGAACATCTGCATTAATAGACTTGCCATCAGAAAAAGAAAAAAAAAGATATTCACTTAAAGTCTGATGTCTTATAGGCTGCACAGTTACACTTGATATTACACTTGATATAAAAAGGATTTGGTATTTTAAATGGATCTATGAATGACCATTAGTACTAACTGTCTTTTTGCTGACATTTTTACTGTCTTTTTACTGACATGCTGACTTTTTTTTTTTTCTCGTTCTCTCTCCAGAAAGAAAAGTAATAGTGTCATGTAGTATATGTCAAAGATTCAATTCGAAATAATTTCTCCATTTGATTTGTCATAATACAACATTAATGTTTTCACTGAAAAAGCTGGATAGAGAACAAGAAAAAAGATGTGATGAAGTCCCACTTCAGTCTTCCTAAGTAAAAGTCCATTATTGTAAATTGATATTTCTCTTTCACCAGTGCCCATCAAGTGAAGGCATTCTAATCTCAAGTGCAGATGAAGGCACTTCTTTCCTTTCAACTGTTATTATGCAGCTTATCATCATGATTATTGTTGAAAGATACTATAATTATAAAGATTAATTAGTAGTCAGAACAATAGAACCACATATCTTACATTAACACAATATCATTTCCAAGAATGAAGCTTTCAAATACAGCAAATCACGGTTTTTGATAAGTCAGACAAGAATATGAAAATGTATTTTTTTTTGTTATTGAAAAGCCTTTCTGTTAATATGTAAAAATGGCAATGAGTCATCTTCTGTCTCTGAATAAGGACATCTTTTTATGTTTGTAAAAACTCTTTAAGTGTTAATTAGGTAAGGGCCCATCAAAAGTCAAATTAGGAACAATTAGCACTCATTTTTACTGCTAAGAAGAAATAAAAGAAGGAAACATTTGGCAGCATTTAGACTCTTATTGAGGTGTTTTACTTGAAATAAGGGTGCATTGCAGTGCTTCACTGTGAAAGTATTCAAAACTCCTGAGTTATAGCTTTTCCTTTTTATAAATTAATCATTATTCAAGCAGAGATGAGAAGTTCTTATCAAGCACAGCTGAAGATAAGCTGTAGTGTGTCATTGTTTATTAGAAACAAATATTTCCTAAGCAAGCTAAAACTTTTGGAAATACTGAGCATTACAGTCACAATTACTATCAAAGATCAGGTATGAGTCTGAGCATGTCTTTCCTTTCTTTTCTTTGTTAATACCAACACAAAAGAACAGCCAAACAGTGACAGTATGTTGCATTTCTGCTGGTTTTTCTTAAAGCTATTTGCAAAATAATGTAGTACCCATCAAAAATTTGCTACATAAACTCAACAGGCAAAATAAAAAAATAATAAAATGAATCCAACACAAATAAAATTACTTTTGCATGTCCCCTGTAGCAATTTGTTCACATTTGTGTATGCTTCTCAGCTAGCTGGTATGATGAGCAGATTGATTTTGAGAAGACAATAAACAGCCATAAGGATCAAGAACACTGAATTTCTTAAAAAAATTATTTTACAAGCCAGAAAAGAAATGTGATTCTTCGCAATTTCAGATATCTGCTTGTGAGGACCTAGCAATGAGACATTGCAAGGGAACTCGGTAATTAAATCAAATGCTGACAATGGATTTTATATCATAGAGGGTTCTGTAGCAGGAAAAAAATATAGAAGAAAACAGCTAAGAGCCAGAAAAGATTATGATTGATAGAAACAATTAATAATTTAATACATGGCCTTGTCACAGTTTTATGCAAGTGATTCCTGATATTTCTAATTATAAGTTCATTTTCTCTTCCAGATATAGCTCATTTTCTTTGCCACTTACTGGGCTTCATATCCAATACTGGGTATTCACTTAAATTAAGTCAATTCTGAAATAATTAGTACTATTGAGAATATTTAACTCTGAAATCTGCTTTTTGTTGAAAACTGTTCTATTTTGTCAAAGGATACATTTACACCTCCTGCATATTTTACAGAACCATATGTCCTACAAAATACACATTTATGACTTAAGAGCTTTCATCTGCAGGGCTCTGGTCAGTTGGAGTTTTCTAAAGTATTTCTTGAAGTTATTTGTCTTCTAAACTTAATAAGACTATCCAAATAAATTAATACCTATAGAGCTTTCATGTCTTCTTTTATTTTCCTAAGGAGCCACCAAAGGTTGTAGATGTTTTAAACCTACCTTCAGTTAACCAGTGATGCAGGTCCAAGGACAGATGATAGCTATCTACATTTTATAATCTTTTCCCAGGAGCTCTAGCCATTCTCACTTCAAAGTTCCACAACTGCAATGCATTCATTCCCTGAGCAAGCTAACAAGGAGACCTTCTACATGCAACATGACATCCTCTACCTGTATATATTCATTTTAGATCAAGTATTTATACAGAGCTTGATCAAAACGCTGAAACTGCCACTTCCTGAGAAGCTCAAATAAAAAGTTCAATTACAATATGAAATACAGGGATTTAAAGTAGTTACTGAGTTCATCAAAAACAAATCTAATACTTTCTTCCAACCTTCACTATCACAAATTTTATATCAAATGAAGCTGAGCCTGAAGGCAGCTGTAACTTCTCTCTCACCTTAGAGGCTGGGTTTGACAGTGACAGCTGACTGTCATTGCATCAAAATCCTCGGAGATTTTGCAAATGAGATACATTTCCCTGCTAAAAGCACCTGTGGAGACAACAATAAATTAGTCATTCTTCAAGAGGATGGGGGGAAACCGAGCAATTAAAGGTAGTCTCATTCTTTCCATGATGAGAAAATAAATAAGAATTATATTAGAGTTATTG
Organism: Sturnus vulgaris; assembly: GCF_052056855.1. Classification (NCBI taxonomy): domain Eukaryota; kingdom Metazoa; phylum Chordata; class Aves; order Passeriformes; family Sturnidae; genus Sturnus; species Sturnus vulgaris. Next base: position 6,025,886 of record NC_142248.1, on the reverse strand, counting down.
CTAAAAACAGTAAATCTCCTTAACTGTTTACTTGCTGGGTTGGATAGATTAACTGTCCAGATACAGTTGCTATTCAGTTACAGTTTTAAGCTCATAGTATTTGTATTTTCTGTTATGAAGACAAGAAATCAGAAAAACAGGAGAGAAGTAGCAGCAAACTGCAGGATGGAGTCAAGAACAGCAAATGCATTTGTAAATAATTGGACTTCTAGTACTCTTCCTCTTCATATTAAGTTTCTGTACAATCCATATCCAATGCTTAGCTTAAAAGGAAACTGAGTGCATCATGTTATTGTGTTGGAGCTTCCAGAAGATATTTGTTCTACTTGTGCTAAGTGAATTTCTGCTCAGACTAAGAGTGCACTCTGACATTATGAGTTCATATAAAAGCCTAAACAGCAGATGACCAGCTTTTCCAAGACTCGAAAAAAAGTCTTGTTTGTGTTTGAGACAAACCAAACTACTAAAGGAGCCTCCTATCCTAGATTTTTAATAATGATTTCTTGACACTAGCATGGGATTTCAATAAAGCTGCATTATAAATATCCAGTTTTAGCATTTCTCAGGGAGAATTAATTTCTGGCTTCAGTTAGGGAGTTTGCATGGAAGAAATGTGTCTGAATGTATTCAGAAAGTTGTCAATCAGATAAATTTTGAAGAAGTGTAAGGTTTAAATTACATCATATATTTGTGTATATCAAATCATCAGTATTTAGAGCTATAAATACTTCTGTGTCAGCTGTCAAGGTCTCTTCTGAAGTTTAGACAAGAAATAACTGAGGAGCAGAAGCACATCTCCAGTGGAACTGTTTTACTTCACAGCCTAAATTAAAAACATGCTTGCAAGTGAGCCTGTAGGGGAAGGGACACAGGTGCACATTCAGTATAAAATATGGTGACATTTTCTTCTCTCTCTTAAAATTGTTATATTATTTTACAATAAGGACTCCTCAAAAGATTACAGAATTATTTAATTTATTTAAAAAAAACCAAACAAACACACAAAACCCCCCAAAAACAAAAAGAACAAAATAAACAAAAAACTCAGTCGTATAAGCAAAAAAAGTGTGCTTAAAGATGTTGAGAGTGCATTAAAATTTTTGAAATTGCCTTTGGCAAGAAACACTAGAACATTCCTTTCTTGGGGAACTCAATGTATGCTGTGAAGACCCCTAAAAGGACAATGAACCCTGGAGACATTTTTTTGTGGTCTGTATATTTCTTGGTATCTTTCCTTACATTTCACACAATGGTTTGGCCAAAGATATCCATTAGCTTGTCACCTGGCTCCTAGAAAATTTTAATGCATTATGTAAGTATATGAAGAAAGGAGTGTCTGCATAATCAAAATACAAACCACCATTCAACCACCCTGTCCATATTAGTACCCTGTTCTCATTCTTCCAAATCATCCCCTTTACTTCTAGGTTTTGTCTCCAAGATACCCAGCACAGTTGGTTGATACAATTATAAAATCTAAGAGGAATCAACAGGCTGAAAGGTTGCATTCCACTGCCTTTTCAAGCAAGTCGTTCATACAATCTGATTTTAAGCATATCAAGATTTAGAAAGGAAAAACAAAACAAACTCTCCTGATTCTTAGTGGATTTTTATGTCCCAGCTACCTGGACAAAATAGCTTCAACAGGTAACCTACCATCAAAATTTTATTTTCTAGATCATTATGTATTTTAATATTTACAAGCGAGATAAAATATTCTTTTTTATTGTGTTTGGCTGGATGCCAGGTAACACTAAGCCACTCTATCATTCCCCTTCCTAAACTGGGCAGGGGAGAGAAACCACAACAAAAGGGCTGAGGTAAGGACAGAGTGATACCACTCACTGCCTGGGAAAAACAGACTCAGCTCAGAGAATTTGTTTTATTGCTAAAAAAATCACAAAAGGATAATAATAAGTAAAAATAAATCTTGACCTGCTCTCCTTCCATCTCCCTGTTCTTCCCAGGCTCAGTGTCACTGCCACACGGACAGAGCTGCATCACCACAGTCTTCCTCACAGGCTGCTCTGCTATCTGTGGCACCTTTTCCACCTCCTCCTTATCTGACCTTGGTGTTTGCAGAGCTGTTTCCTTCACATATTCTCACTCCTCTCTCCTGGCTGCTGTGATGCAGCATTTTTTTTTTCCCCCTTCCTTAAATTCTTTCCCTACAGGCACTGCCACCATCACTGCTGGGCTCAGCCCTGACCACTTACAGGTTCCTCTTGGTGCTGGCTGGTGCTGCCTCTCTTGAGCACAGAGGAAACTTCTGGCATTTTCTCCTGGAAACCACCCCTGCAGCCCCCACTGCTGCCAAAATCTCGCCATGCCAGGTTTTTGTAAACAGACTATAAGATTGCTGCTATAACTGCAGAAGGCAGTGGCTTGCCAGACACAGATACTTGCTAGCCTGAGAGAAAAAGCGAATGGGAATGAAGAATCTGTGGGACTTTAGTTCTCTTCAGGGAAAGACAGTTAAGTATAATCAGTTCAATAAATGCTGTTCTCATATGGACGTAAATTGAGTGAAATTTGTCAATTAAACAGACAAACTGTGCCTTGAACAACCTAAACAAAGAGAAACTAAATCAGGTCCACTGAAATCAGGCTCCCTAAATAGATGACTAGGATAATTAATTTCATTTTATCTACAGACTTTGTTAAGAATTATCCTTTATTGCATTGTGCACTAGCGATAAAGCTGTCTGTGCTACCAATCTAACAAATTCATTTCTTTCAAGGCTTTCACTTTTCTCTGGTCAGAATTAAAAATAATGTGGGAGATCATCCTCAGCACTTTCCATTCGAACTGCCCAATCTGAAAGAACATTAATCTGCTGTTAATATTGAGCTGCTCAAGTCACAAATTAAAAAAAAAAGCCCTTAACTGAGGCAATGGACAGTGGATTTTTAGGAAATTCCTAAGTCCTTGTGACGGTCATTCCATAGCAAAATGATTGTCAGTTAGAAGCTGGAATGAAATTCAGACTGCCACCATAAAACCTCCATAAATCAGACTCTTGAGTTTCAGAGTAGGACAAATTGCAGAGAGGTCCTCAGTGAACTGACACATCTACATTGCACAGCATTATAAAATGTTATAGAACAATGGCTCTGCACAGCCTGCCCGGAACAAGAGTGTTCATGAATATTTGTTTTCATTTTCAAATGCCAGTTTTGAGAGATCTATTACATACTGTAGCAATCATCTGGACTGCCTGAGTGATTCTTTCTTTAAAGTAAGTGTGCTGACTTACACAGCAAGCAAGAAATTTGAGGTCTGCTCAGTAAAAAAAACCCAAAAAATATCCTTTGAGGCCATGATGTTACAAGAAATACTCAGCATTCAGTGTAAAGCAAATACTTTCTCCCAGCCAACTCTCCCTTCAATCTTTTTTTTTTTTTTCTCAATCCTAAATACCTGAGTGCCAAATGCAATCCATTATTTTACAAGAGCAGCCACTGACTATGCTCAGATGTTACCAGTTCTTTTTAAAAAAACCTGCAAGTGGAAAAGAGGCAGACCTCTAGAGAAATAGAGATGATGTCAAGGTAACAGCAAGGATAGTCAATGTCCTTGGACATATGTGCTCACATATAAACCTATATAATATGTGAAGCTTTGGAAATTCTTTACAAGGCAAAAAATCACTGGATGTTAATGAAAGGATATTTTGGGGAGGCCTGGAGAGAAACAGAGTCTGAATTCTGGAAATTAAAGTTTTAAAAAGGTTAGCAAATTCTAATTAAAGCTTTCTAAACTTGTGGAAGCTTTGACATTTCCCAATATCACCATTGATCACATTGACATTGAAGCAATCCTGAAATGAACGCAACAATTAACATTGCTTTAATCACTATTATAAACCTCCTGAGAGCAGTCACTGCAATAAAATTGGCATATTAAATATATGAAAAAATAATTGCAGGTGCAACTAAACATGACTAATGATCAGACAACAGCTTCCACATGAAAAGAATATTAAATAGTTTTGCACAGTTGTCAGAGCCAAGATTGTTAACATGTTGGCTTGTTTGTTGGAATAGAGCACAGGGCAGGGGGACATAGAATCTCCATTTTAAAAAGTAATTTTTAATGTGCTGTTTCATAAAGTTTTCCACACATGATTAAAACCTAGGTGTTTACAAACTTCGCTGGATCACAAAATATATGGAATGACAGAGCCTGATAGGGATCATCTGAGACTCTGTGTGGCAGTTTTCTTATGAACTTTAATATACTACACAATTTCCTTTATAAAGATCTGGTAGACTTCTGTTGGAGCTTATTTTGTAGAAAATGCCATCTAATCTCTTCAAGACTGCAGACAGTGTTGTAAGCTTCTATTTTAAGGCTTGGACTTAGATGCTATAGAATCACAGAATGGCTTGGCTTGGAAGAGACCCAAACCCTGCCATGACCAGGGTCACCTTTCACTAGAGCACATTGCTCAGAGCCTCATCCATCCTGGCCTTGAACGTTTCCAGGGATGGGACAGCCATAACTCATCTGGGAAACATGTTCCAGTGCCTCACCACCCTCACACTGGGTGAACTTTTTCCTAACATCTGACCTAAAGCTGACCTCTTGCAGTTAAAAGCCATTCCCACTTGTGCTGTCCTTCATGCTCCTGTAAATAGTCTCTCTCCAGCTGAATCATAGATCCCCTTTAGGTTCTGGAAGGCCACAATAAGGTCACCCTGAAGCCTCCTCTTCTGTGAGGTTTGTAACCTCCTCTTCTGCAAAAGCAATGCAAAACAATGGCAAAAGGTAAATGGCAATGCAATGGCAAAATGCAATGGCAAAATGCAATGGCAAAAAGCCCTGGCATAGAGCACCAGCTGTCCCTGATGCATGTGCTTTTATAGAAACTTTCCAACAAGCTAAGACACAAACTCGGATCACTACTTCTTAACTTATTAGAATTCTACTTTTCTACCACGCCAGGCTACACATAAACTACATACATGGTCTGTCTTGTTCTAACTGAAAAATGTAAGCAATATTTTTAACTATAACTTTATTATGTTTGAAGTTAGGTTCTTGGAGCCTCCAAGAAAATACTAGTATGTTTTTCAACCTTCACTAGAACATGTACTACTTTTCTGGCATTTAAGACTTTTTACTTACTAAAAGCACTTAAAATTTATTCTACTTACTTACTTATTTACTGACTTGCTCACTCATGCTAAAACCTAAACTTTCACCTCTGCCTTATGTGTGAGTGGCTTAACATACTTCAATCCATCCAAAGGCTTTAATTCAATCCCTGCACTCTGATCTCTCTCTGAAAGATTCAGAGAGATCCCTGGATTACTGACTCCAACACTCTTCTCCAGGCTGAACAAACAAAATTATTTTAGCCTTTGAATATGTGTCTGATTATCTCGTGGCAAGGGTTTTTTTTCTATATAAAATGATGAAACAAAGAAAAAAGGTAAACGTTTCTGCCAAAGTGTAAATGAAAAATCATGAGATGTTGTAAAGTTTATAATTTTTCCTCTTTAGAGAAGTTTATAGGATGAAAGAGAATTTTTTATAATAATCTCAAAAATAGTTTAAACAAAACCAAAAATATCTATAGAAGTAACTATTGTCTTCTGTTCTCAATTTTTGTAGTTCATAAGGAATTAGATATCTGATTATTTTTTAAATAATTTTGTACAGCTATTTTTTTAGACTGCTCAGTGTGTTCCAATATACACAGTGATATGAACACATTGCACTGGGCTTTCTTTCAGGCATGACTTCAAAATATTTATGAATCTCCTTTAGCAGAGATTACTTTTAATTAATATCAATACGTGGAAAACTTATCATGGTGCTTGATAAATGCTTTATATGTCTGTCATTAATAACATATAAGTAAGTTTTACAACTGAAAATAACTGTATATACTTATATTGCTATATGGGAATATAAAAGAAAATTCTTGTTAAGCTAAGGAGACCAACATTTTGAAGTTCTATTTTGAAGTTCTGCATTTTAATGCCTCAATGAAGAGAAACTCACTTAGAGCACCTAGTTCCTGAATTCAAAACTGAGATTCATGCTCTCATTCCATCTTACTCCTGCAGGTCTTCCTAACCATTGCCATTCTGATTTCAATTTTTGAACACAAAAGCAGATTTGAATGATTTATATTTTAAACTTTGACTGAACACATGCAGTTTTAGCACTGTCTCTAGGCTATTAACGTGTACAAGGGTAAAATTAGATGCAGCACTTGATTTCATGCTGACAAACTCTTACATTCCACAAACCTTAAAACTTATATGATATTGATACGAAGACTTTATTGATAATAAAGATTTATTTCCTTCCACTGCCCCTCTTTTTTTTTTTTTTTCCTGCCTACACCACTTCTGGAAGTGTGAAGTTCCTTATACAACTTAACAGTTTTAAAAGTTTTGTCAAGATCAAGGAGACAAAACCAGGATTTTTAAAGCAATTTAGAGGCAAGGGGAATTTACATTATTGTTTTATTTCTAATTATGGTCTTAAATTCCTTATCTTTCACATTTATTCATAATGCCATGTAATTTTCAATAAAAATCTTCATTTATAGAGGCCTTTTGCAGTGAACCTGAACCAGTTTTATTCACTTTGTGAGATGTAACAGGGATAAGAGAGGTTACAATGCAAATATTCCCATAGCAGAGATATAGATTAAATTCTATGTTTTTATGGACTCTTACAAGTGAAAATTAACTTAAATAGAGAGCATAGAGCTAAAATACAGATTATGATTCTAATTTAGCTTCATATTTACACTGTACATTACTAAATTGAGATTTTATTTACTTAAATGTGTAAATTCAAGTAATGTAATGTGGGATTGACAATCTCTATACTAATGACTTTTTCAGAGACACTGAAACAGTGGCTACATTTCCACCATCTCTTTATGCTGTCAGTCACACATTTTGAGATACCAACCCTCGTTGTTGAAAAGCTGTGTACTTTGTTAAAGGAAGAAATGTTGCATTTAGAGGACAGGGATAAAAGCAAGGGCTTAAGTAAAAAGGAAGCACATACACATTCACACATATACCTATGAATACAAATGGAAATGGAAAAACTTATTGTTAAGGAAAAAAAAAAGGATTGGTTTAAATCCTTGGCTGTGGGGCACTTTGCTTAGTCAAAAATCTAGAGAAGTTTGACATTTAAAAGCTTATTTGACTAGTGTGAAGCAGCAAGGGTTTTCCAGTTTTTGGTGAGTGTTTTATTCAAGGTATTGTCAACTTCCTCTGGAAAGGTGAATTATTGGGTCAGATTGGTACTTCTGGAATGAGGGGTCCTGTTTCTTCTTTTGAGGGTAGCTGCACATTTTGGTGAGGGAAGTTTCAGAGACACAGGGCTCACATAAGTAAATAACTTCTATAAAGGAGCTACAAATCCAGAGCTCATAGTGAGACAGATTTTGGAGAAAAACAATAGACAGGAGTGAGAAGTGATGTAAAGGAAATTCCCAAAGTATTGGGCTAAAGTTCTTGACACTAAAGAAGTCAGAGCTGGCTGAAACCAAGTTTGAAGACAAGGATCTCTTCTAAAAGAATATAGTAGGTAATGGGTAAGTTATTTATAAACTCTTTCTTTCTCTCTCTGTCTCTAGTCAGATTAGTTAAAATCAAAAAAGATAATTATTAGAATATGCATAATAGTAAAAGTTCTGTTTGATTTGTGGTCCTATTTTCCTACAAAGTTCTATCTACAATTACTTCCATTGCTATGAGTGTTGGCAAACTGACAGAACTGTACATACATAGGTGTAGAGATTTTTCCTTCTCTACCACTGAGTGTTTGGATCACTTTCTTTTCTCTTCTAACCTTGACTTCTGTTAACATGCCAGCTAACAAACACTTAGAATTAAGGGGATGATTTTTTTCTTTTTTTACTAATGTGATCATCTATGTGACAAATTTATCTGACATTTATACAGTACTTAATGAATGTCCATAAAATCATGTTCGATAGCTTTGTTATAATTAAGACTTTTCAATTTTGAATCGGTGATTATATCAAAGAGGAGATTATTTTTTCTTAGTTAATAATATCTCTTTCATGAACTAGCCATGATATTTTTAATAAAAGGAAAATATATAACCATATCCCAATAATGTTATGAAACAGGAAGTTGAAACAGGCTCTTATTAAAATAGACATTAATGGAAACAATTTCCCTAAAGGAATGCAATAAGATGAGGAAGGATCCATGCCTAAGACCAGCTTGCTTCCTTTGACAGAAAAACCATTAAAGGCCAAAGAGTATCTGATGTGCTTGTTTTATCAAAAATATTTTTCCTTTTTTTCTCTCTCTCTTTTTTTTTTTAATTGCACCAAGATTTTTCTCATCAAAAGTATCATCCAGTCATAAGCATGATGAAAACAAGGTAAAGAATTACACATATAATTGCTGCCAAGAGAGAAGATGTTCATTTACAACCCATAACAATTATGTAGATAGACTGTAGGCATAATAAACAGCCACAGGAGGGAGGGAGAGACAAACAATTACTCTAATGGAGAGGGAGATGTTGTGATTAACATTAAATGCTACCCACAGTGAGAGATCAGCAGTAAGAGTGACATACATGACAACTATATGAGCCACACTTGCCTCCTGGGGAGGCAAGACAGTGAGAATAAGAAATAGAGTATTCTACATCAGTAGAGGTAGTTCCCTATATTTATGAAGTTGTAAGAATATATCTGCTTTCTACCAAAGCCAGAGCAATTTCTTTTTGTTGAAATTTCCTTTTTAGTGTCTTCTTCAGTTAGGAAATAAAAGTATCTGACACTGCAAATAATAGTTGGAAAGGGAGAGAAAGAGGAATGGAGAAAAGAAAGAGAAGAAGATCCAGCACTAGAACTCCTAGACAGGCAAATTTGGTTTTGGCTGCTCATTACAGATCATACTGAAAAGTAAAAGCCCATCATTTTGTCATTAATCTGTAGACACAGACATATTTTTCCATGGAAATGTTTTCAATAATTGGTATATTATTAGCATTTCAGGTAGAACACAGTTGGTTTTAGAGTGAGGTTAAATAATGAGCATGCAATTAGGAAGGAAAACCTGATCCATTTGCATGTGCTTGTAATTGTAGGCATTTCACATCAAATTCCTGGACATAAAGACACTAAATAAATGCAAGATTAAGACATTGTACTTATTTAAACAGGAAATAGATTCAGCTAGGATGCATATATTATATCTTTATTTATACATTTCAATACAATTATGCACAAGTTCACAAATGTGGAAAGGAATCTGTAATGGAAGACAGAGCTGTCTTCCCCTACATAATAATTCACTGTAAGAAGTTAATGGAGATCTTTAAAAATGCATGCTTGAAGTGCTCTTCAGGTAAAACTGTTGTTATTTAAAGCAAGAAAAGTCTTCTTAGAAATACAGTTCATTCAACCCAGTGTTGTAGCTGATCTCCCTCACATGTAATCATTTATTAATTTGAATTAAATGTCAACTAGCCACAGCGTTCAAAGCTAACTTGAGAATTAAGGCAAAGTTTTTGGAACTTGATTTTCATTCTCCTGAAAATGACACCCGTATCTAAGACTAAAAGTGCAAATATGGGAACATATAACATAGTTGACAGTATTTAACCATTATCATTTGATCAAGATTTGATTTGTGTTGATGATAGATGCCCGTTTCAAGTGCTGACTCATCAAAAGTTTTGCTAGTTTTATTTCTGTGTCTCTAGACAGAGACAAAAGGCTTGTCTTCAAACAAAATAAAGTCTAAAGACTGGTAAAAACAAATTTGGAAAAATAAGGGGCTTTAAAAATGTAAGGAAATAGAGATATTTTTTGTTATATTCTAATATTCAACTATTGGACTTGAATTGATCGAGATGACTTCTCTGGCTGTACTGAATTGCTGATGTTGAGAAAAAGAGAAAATTTCAAAAACCAATCAGAAATGAATGCTAGCTTTGACTGAGTCATTTTACCTTTCTTTCACTTCTGTGAGCACCCTAAAAGTCCTAGACAGTGGAGCTGGATGGTTCTCTCACTGTCCTGTAAACCTGCAGTGTGCTTTTTTCTTGTTTTTACTGTTATTACATGCAGCTATTATAATAGATTATTCTACAGATCCCCACTTATTTTCTTTTGTGTTCGACTGGTGTGACAGAGTAGGTGTAAAGGAAGGAAAAGCTCATTTTCCTTCATGGATGCTATATCGAATGGATGTGCACCTTCCTTGGTTTGTTCTGCACATTGCAGTGGTGAGCAAACATCAAGATGATGTTCTAATAAATGTTACTGTCTTTAAAAATCTGGATTTTGGTTACTACTGCTCCTCTTTAGGGTATTATTGCCAGATAGCCTGCTCTTCTACATCCATAATGATTTAATTGAGTGAAGAAAGCAGATTTTGTAATCTTAGGCAAAGTGCATGTCTCAAGCTTTCCACAAAATGTTAAGAAAAGGCCAATACTGCCAAGACACAGAAGATGACAAATATAGTTTTAAAAACTGAACAGTGAGCATGGTATTGCCAGTTTTCTATTATTTTCTTCTTCAGGCATTTCTGTAGTGTCTGATTTTGAATTCCCTTTTTAAAAACAAAATTAAATAAAATAAAAATAGATCTGTCAGCTTTTGTTAATAAGGCGTTGATTTATCAAATTTGCTGCAACTCATTTTGCAGATTTTCCTCTGTTGAAACAGATCTTGCATTTAATTAATGGATGATAGTGCTGATAACAAGGACATTTTAATCACTGAGTGCTGATGATAGATGATTTCCCTGCTTAATTGAATTGTTACTTAATAGCATATTGTCTTTGAGAATGCTGTGGATTGGATTCAAAGACGGAAGGCACTTTGTTGGGTGATGTGAAAATCACGTTTATTTATTGGAATTGTTGTTAGCTTGTAGCAGAGAAGCTACTGACCTTATTTCTCTATTTCAACTGGAAAATTGCTCATTTGAATCTTATCCCCTTGCTTATCTGGAATTTTACATGTAAAAATACTGAGAACAGAGCTAATTTTAAAATTAATTTTTAAAAATAATTTTTATTAATGTATTAATTAATGGATGCTGTCAATGTTAGCTAATAAAAATACTCCATTCCACAGCCACGTAATTGATTCTGTTAGTTTCTAAATCCATTTGTGATATGTTTCAAAAAATGTAAATATTATGTATGGGTTAAATTATTTTATTCTAGTTCTTTAATATGATTTCTATTACCTGTTAGTTGTGTTCTTTCATAGGATGATTCCTAGCTGATTTTAGCTCTGTTTCATTACTATTTTGCCTAATTTGAAGAGAGGGTCTACATAGAAATAGGTGAAATTCTTAAATCAAAAATGAAAGGGGCATTAAAAGAAATAAATAATTGCAAGTGCAATTAAGGATCTGTATTAAACAATGTAGGAAATACAGAGAAAATACAACCAAAAATACTCAGAGGAATGTGGATTAGCTAAAGATTAAGACAAAGTACAAAAAAAATGTGGGGAAGGAATCCTCTTCTGCATATCTACGTTAAACTAACAAACAAGCAAATAACTTGTTCTAAATTCAGAAAAGTTAAAAGAAAACACACAAAACTTAGGCCCAAACCTGTTTGGGGAACAAATAAAATGAAGCATAAAATCTATTAAAAATGTCATTATTGAAATATGTTAAAGCAAGAAGCCCTCCAGAGAGTTTGTGTGAAGCCAGCAGACAATCCAGATATAAAATAAATGTACTACTGTGGAAGAAAAATGCAAGTGAACTGCTTATATGTTTATTTATGGTTCAAGAGCTTCAAAGGGATTCACCAGTCTTTATGAAGGACTCATTAGCTGATGATCCCTTCTAAATAAAGAATCAGTAGGTGCAGCCACAGAGCAGACAGACAGAAGTAGAACAATAATAAATAAATGGGTGCCAGGATGAGGGAGTATTTTACCCATGCTTTAAAGGAACAGACTAGAAAACAGATAATATGCTGCTATGCAAAATGAAACTATTGTTTTTCTAAGATTCTGTCAGCCTGAATAAGTGTAACTGAAAAGGCTGATACTTCTATCAGGAAATTAATAGGCTATATAATAAAGAACAGAGTTGGGGTGCTCATAAATGAGCAGCATACTGGGCAAGAGTTGTCAAGATTTTAAAAGTCATCTTGTAATTCTTCTTCAGTTCATTCCTAGAATGGTAGCAAATGGATGAACAAAGGAAATTGGTTAAAAATATCACCTTTTGAAGTATGAGTTAACTTTTGATATGATCCTCATTACCAAAGAGAAAAAGAAGATAAATTGAATAATAATGATCTCACAATGCTCCCATGAACTTCCAGCAGATCTATATTGTGAAAGGCACACATTCACCATGTGAAAAATGCTGTGCATAGCAGGGACAGAATTTGCCTATGATTTTGAATTCTTTGGGGGAGTAGAGGCAGAATCTGAAGAACTGAAGTATCTCCTTACACTACTCAGTGTTTAAGTAATAAAATGTCAATGTGAAAATTGAATGTAGTTAAATACAAAGTACTCCTCTCTCCACTCCATCAATTTTAAATTTACACACATAATAATGGTCTCAAAGCCTAAGTCTCACCATTTAGGAAAGAGATATTTCAGTTATGATAAGTAGTTCTATGAAAATACCCAATTGTGAGCAGCCAGAACAAACTGAATTCTAGAAACTATTGGGAAAGAAATAGGAAATAAGGTAATTCTTATGCAACCGTTTAAATAGATTGAGTCCATGAAATACATATACAGTAAACTTCCCTTCCTGGGTCTCAAGAAAAGGATTTAAAGAAAATGCCAAGGCTAAGCAAAAGCATTTAGCATGTTCTGTAGGGAGAATGATTGAATAGATTAGTTTGAAAAATTCATGAATGAGGGAGAAGACCATGGAAAGCTATTTAACAGTACAAGCTCTGGAGAACTGAACAGGGATAATGAACAATCATTCCTTTCACCTCATTCCTTTCTCCACATGAGGCATTTTCTCACTTGCCTCTTCTTTAAAATATTTTTGTACTGATTTTCTGCCATATAAACTGTGTAAACACATTTACTACATAAGCCTTCATACCACCAAGTTATAAGCCTGTATGATTTTCAGAGGCATGTTAGAGAAACCCGTTGATGACAGGTTAGAGTTTCTTTTTCTATTAACATTTACAGAACCATTATTCCATTATGACTGCTAATACTATTTTAAAATTTCACTTTTTCCCCTGATATTGGGAAAAAAAGAGAGGGAAAGACATACTTATGATCTTTCTTGAAGATCAGGGAATGGAATAGCCTTGAGTATATTGGAGAAACAACATAATTTTATTTTTGTTTTCCACGTTTGTCCAATGCTAATTAACTCATGAAAGCTCTCTCTGATGATTCTGTGATATGCTCAAAGATGCCATAAAAGGCATCTCACACCACAAAAGGACAAAATACTTTCGTTTGTCTAAACTCTCCTGACAAAAAAAAAAAAAAAAAAAAATACAATTGGCAGAGTAAAAATATTTATGGACATGTAGTCCTAAAATGCAGTTAGGCTGAATCAAAAAAAATAGTATTTTAGTACAAAGAGTTCTACTCCAAAGAACTGTAATTTATAAGGCTCTTGTTATTGCTAAATATAAAATAATTTAAAGTACTGTGTAAGCAAGTTTAAGTCCAAGCAGTGTTCATGATGTGAAGACTACACCATTGTTCCCAGGTCACTTATTCCTGTATTATCAACTTTGACTGATTAATTCCGATTTTGGGCTTTTTAAGCAAAGTAACAGTAAGTAACACTAAGTAATAGTACCTACATTTGCAATAATGGGCATTGATGTCCTAATACATATTGCTCCCAAGACTCAGAAGAAAATCTGTATTAGTGTGTTTACAGTTAAGAAAATTAATAATAATAATAATAGTAGTAGTAATAGCAGTAGTAGTAGTAGCAGCATATTCCAGATTAATTCAAAAAACTTTCAGAATTTAAAATTTGTGAGCATTCTTCGTATGGGCTACTCTTGCAATTAGGTTTTGCTAAACTTTTTATTACATGAAGGATCTATTAAAGGCAGGCACCAAGCAGAAATCTTCTGATTGGGGTCTGAAGACAATAAAGGCAATCTTGCTCTAAGGGACAGCAGAATGTTGCTCTCCTCTTTTCCCCATCTTTTCCCCATCTACATGAGCTGACAGTTCATTCCAGCAACCACTGATACCTTAGATCCAGTCTATTAAATAGTAAGTCTGCACATACTGCTAGTTTTATCTGTCTATCAGGGATAAATCTACACTAATCCGTACTGTAGAATTGGAAACAGAATTTGGAAAGGGCCAGGAGAATTCAGCCTATTGATTTACAGGCCAGGACTCACTGAAGTCGCTCTGCTACTAACCAGGGCTGATTACTTTTCAGATACACAAGGCTGAGCAGACATTATTGTTCTTCTTCAGCAAACTAGTATGAGGATTTTTGGGGCTTCTTGATATCTTAAAAAAGATTGACTTTCTTAAAGCAGCTTCTTTGGGTTTTTGTTTTTTGCTTTTTTTTTTTTTTTATTCTGTGGTCTACAAGAAACAGCAGTTTTAATTACAGGATTTAGTATTTATTTATTTCTCATCCATTTCCTCATTAGTTAAAACTTTGGTGCAATTGTAAAGAAAGAGAGTAGATACATTTATTATTTAGTATAATGTCTGACAGCAAAATATAAGATGAGGACTGCTAAAATATGCAATTAATGGTTTTGCTAACCATAAAACTTTTAGCAAAGATTTACTTGAGTCAGAATATTGGATCCAAACACTGCTAGGAAACTCGAAGTCAGGTCTGCAATCCTCGCTGGTGCTCATCTCTGCAAGGACAAGGAAAGCAATTGGAAGTGAAACTATTTGTTCTAAACCCATAGATGCTTTGGTGTTTGCTTGTTGTGCTAATGTGTTAAAGGCAAAATGCACATGTGCTTTTGCAAAGACACCTCATAAAAATTTGTAACACATTGGCTTATATACTACTTTAAATTAATATATTAAAATAGAATCTTGAAAGAAGTTACTACAAATAGGAAGATTTGACATTGATGTTGGGGGGAAAAAAACTGTTCATACTTAGCTAAATATGCAAGCAGAAGTCCCAAACATATGTCGTGGAAAAAAGTCTCAAATCTGAAAATAATATTTTATGGGAGCAATTATTCCTCTCTAAATTAATGATACTTTTACTGCTGAGTTTAATCTCAGATGGCAGGTTTACATATGTATGTTTTTTTCCATTTTCAATGAGAAAAAGCTTTTCTATATCTAATTAATTTAGGGAATGTCTGGTTTGAAATGTTACACTGAGTTGTATGTTTTTAATCTAGTGTGAACAGAGGAAGAGAAAGAAAGACATGAACCTTGTAAGTAGCTTAAGCATTTTAATTTCAAAGTGTTGTCATTCAAGATTTGTAGAAAAGTGGGAATGATTGCCTTATTGGGCCTCTTTTGTGGATCATTTATGGCTTTATATAGGATTTAACATGATGATACTACAACTTCCAAGCGTTACTGTCCTATTAGTACAGATATAATAATAATATCATAAAAATTTAGTTGGTGACTGTTCTGGGCCCAAAACATTAATTGCAAACAAACTCATACTTTTCTCCATGGAGAAGAGGTTCTACCAGCAAATAAAAACTCAAATTGAAATTTTAAATATTCAAAATAGTACTAAGCCACCCATAAACAGTTCAATTCCTGTTTCAGTTTGGGGAAAGCAACATAAATGAATCTTCCTGTATTTTTGATTTAGCATATTAAAAAGCAGAATCAAATTCCAAGGGCTTTTGAGCCTGATGAAGGCTAAAACATCTGAGATATTCAGTAGAACAGCTAAAGCTTCCAAACTTTTAAATGATTGGAAAAAAGACAAGATCTTTTCAAGATCTACCTATTGCAAATGTGCTCTACTTAGTACATTTCCAGGGTGGGTGAAGGTAAGAATATTGAAGGCTTCTTTTTTCAGATAATTTTTAAAGTTTCCTAATTTATTTCTGATTTTTAAATGCATTTTTCAGAGAACCCACACAGGTAAGGAAAGCTGGAAACCAGTAACAGACAGCTGTGTTCAGACCATTAAAACCAATCTGGGCATATCTATACAAAGGGACACCCTGTTGGTCTAGAAATTAGTAAATTGAAGTGAAATGATGAGTAATTAGCTGACACACTCTCACAAACCCGGTGAAAATTATTTTAAAGCATCTAGCAGCTGTTGGCTGATAAAGAGGAATAGTATAGTTGCAGCAGAACATTTTAAGTGCCACAAACAGAAATGTTAGAGGGCTATGAAGGGTGGCTGTAGTGACAGCAGCAAGGGTGGAACTGAAGAACGGGCACCATCCAGATGTGGGCAGCAGATGTGTGACACCAAACAAGTGCCTGTCCCCTCCTGCTCCTGACTTCCTCTAAAACCAAGGGACACAGTGGCTGGTTCAGCTCAGCTGAGCACTCTTCCCTTTCTTAGCACCTTGTCAGGTGCACCACGCTGCTGGACATACATGTGACTGCCCCTTACTTTCTTCCTTCTTGACAAAAATAAAATGCTGTTCTTTATGGCATTGATGAGACAGTCCCTCAGGCTGAAACTCTGCAGAGGATGCCAATATTCCATATCTTGATAAAGACTGACTGTTTTTTTATTCTTTTGTGTGAATTCCTAAGGAGTATTCTATGGACAATGCTGCATGTTAGCTGAAGGCAGCATATAATGATTGCCATGTAATTGTTACCACTGCTGTTTTAATTTAGAGTTTGTATTCGTCTTGTCCTTCCCTTGCATGTGCTAACAGCATGTTTATATCAGGAGTGAGTTCCCAAAATGAACAGTTAATTACCTAAACTTTGACATTGCTGTCCAAATCCCAAATTAAAACAATTCTTCTCACCATAGGGTTATCTTATTTTACATGTAGATCTTTAACTTAACTATTATTACATTTTTTGCTGTTTACTCTGAGGTTTAAGCAATGAGCTATGAGGGTGCATTAAGAATATAAATCCTGAGCATAAATGTTATATTCATTATTTGAAGCAGAAAATACTTCCTTTTTCTCCCACTAAAATCAGAAACTTTCCTGTACAGCAATGCTAATCTTGAAAGCAGATACAATCTGTATATAGACAAGAGTCTTTCTGTAATATGCTACTAACAAATTTGAGAAGTGTCTTACAAAGAAGGAAGCAACAAGGTCCTTCAATAACTTCCTAGTTGAAGCTGTTAGAATTTAATCTGTAATGTTTGAAATTCAGTCAAAAAGTGAGGTGTTTACACATCTAAGGATCATTGAAAGGGTCTCCCTGAAATTATGCTAAAATCCCTAGTCAGTGAAATGCTATTCATGATCTTACTGATGGCACTTCATTCAAAAATTCTGCAGAGATTGATTCTGTATTAGAATTCACTGCTATGGAGGATCCAACTCAAATCCAAACATCCCTCCATTCTAAACAATAGTGGAGTTAAATCCTTGTCTTAAAATAGAATTTTTAAGGTTGGAAAAGACCTTTAAGATCATGGAGCCCACCCATTAATCAACACTTCTGTATTAATCACTAAACCATGCCCCCAAGTGCAATTTTCACATGTTTTTTAACAGTTCCAGAGCCTGTTCTAATGCATCCCCACTTTTCAGTGAAGAATTTTTTTTCTAAAATCTAATCTGAAACTCTCTGGTGAAACTTGAGGACATTTTCTCTGGTCCTGCCACTTGTTACCTTGAAGAAGAGACTGACTCCCACCTTGCTGCAACCTCCTTTCAGGTAGTTGTAGAGAGTGATAAGAGCTGTTAGACAGTGGTTTAATTGGACTTTGAAATCTTTGATACCATATTTCTCTTCAATCCATTAGGGTATAAAGCTCAGTTGATGCAATCTCTTCTATATTAATATTTTAGCTGAAATTAATTGATAGGAATTGTGAAAAATGTTCTTTTAGTGTGTGTCTGTTATTAAGGGAGGACTGAGATTGCAAACACTCCCAAAACAAACAACTTTTGCATTTAGGAGAAAATGTTTTGAGATTGTGCTTGGACACTTTGTAGAAAAAGAGAGAAGGTTAAAGATGACTTTGGGTCTTCTGTCCATCCCTGTGTGTCTGAGCAAAGATCCAGTACAAACTAGTCTGATATTGGCAATGAAGAAAGAGTAAAAATTTTTGTTTGAAGGCAGAGTTCTTAATGCAATTCTTAGAAACAAAATTTCATCAGATGTCTTCTCTTGTAGTTCCTTTTTAATGCCTGGGGTTGGTGGAAATTCCACAATCACTCTATTAATGGCAAAATGCTTATTGTATTCCAGCAGAATCCTGGTCAGAGTGCCAAACAAAACACACTCACGCTGTGACTGCAAGTACTTCTATTAATTAGATGTGAAATTTGGAAGAAACTCACTCCTGAAGCACAGGATCAGAGTTTTTTCCAGCAGATGACATTGTATTTCTCTCTGGAGAAAACATCCTAATGTGTGTTCAGATTCACTCTGACATACAGAGAAAATGAGACATCTATCTTCTTGCTACAGCAAGATTTAAAAAAATATTCATCTCCTGCAATCTCTCTTCCAGGGACTGCAGTTAGGTGTTTGGGGTACTTATGTACTACCCTTCACTATGATTGATTGGCAATAGGCTAATATACATTCAATGACTGACAATAAGAAAAGCAACATTTCAGTTTCTGAGATACTTTTTAAAACTTTTTGAGCCTTTACTTTGAGCCTGTGAAAATGACTTTAACAACCTGAGTGGTTAACCAAGTACTACATCTCCACTTACAAATCCAGCTAAGTAAATTATTCAAGCAGGAAGCCCCTACTGAGGGAAGGAAGACTGAAAAAAAAAATTAAAAAGGTTAAAAACTGTCATTTCAATTTACAAAACCTGAGTGATCCGTAGTATTCTAGGGTACTTCTTTGTCTAGACAAAGATGTCCTCCTAAACCTGTGAGCAGTGCTGCAGGATGTTATTCTTCCTCTCTTCAAACTTTATTTTTCTCATACTTCAGTGACTGCACAGAAAGGTCCAAGTACGGGCAGGAAAATTAAGAATTTGACCACTGGTAAAAGACAGAGCAGCAATAAGATTATATAATAAATGCTAATCTCATATTTTCTTCATATTTACAGATATTCTGGATGTAGAGGCTGTGTCAGAGCTGGTGTTTTAAATGTTTCCTAGTCATGCCTTTCACTTACTCTGTAAATCTTGGGTTGAAAGAAAGTGAAACAAATGACTACATGCTTTCCCATCCAGTGCATGTATAGCAGATTGAACTCTCTTTTTCTTCCCAGATAAATTCCCTGAGCATTCAATTCTGTAAAACTTATCAACTGATATTTAGCAAATAAGTTTCTGTTTTTCCTTTGAGACAGGACATATAACTAAAAAACTCTGCACACATTCATAAAACATATGGAGTACTTCCAGTGAAACAGAAAATTATGCAACATTTCTGAGTGCTGAAATTCTAGTTCAAAGTGTGGACAATCTGCAGAAACTGAGCTACATCTTGGAAATCTGAAATTCATGAGCACCAATCCAGATAGTCTGCCAGAAAGGACAAAAGACAATTTTTTCTTTTCTTTTCCCCTAATAGTAATATGAAGTGAAAGACTATATGAGGTGTCTACAGTTAAATATCTATACACACATATGAGTTCTTCAACATCTTTATGAGTGACCTGAATGGAGGACCTGAAAGTATACTAAGCATGGGAAGATTAACAAAGTGCCAGATTCTGCACCTGGGACAGGGCAGCCCAGGCTGTGTGTGTAGATTAGGAAATGAGAGGCTGCAGAGCAGAGCTGTGGAAAGGGCCCTGGGGGTCCTGCTCCATGGGAAGTTGGATCTGAGTCATTGTGCCCTGGCAGCCAGGAGGGCCAAGCCTGTCCTGGGGACATCAGGCCCAGCATGGCCAGCCAGGCAAGGCAGGGATTGTCCTGCTCTGCTCTGAGCTGGGGCAGCCTCACCTCCAAGGGAATAAAAGTATGAAGGCATTAGAGAGTGCCCAAAGCAGAACTATAAAGATGGTGAAGGGTTTAGAGAGGAAACCATAACAGAAGCAGCTGAAGGCACTTGGCTTGTTCAGCTTGGAGGGGACTGAGAGGAGACTTCACTGTGGTCTACAAGGGGCACTGATCTCTGCTCGCTGGTGAGCAGTGACAGCAGCAAAAGGAACACCAGAAGCTCTGTTAGGGGCAGTTTAGGCTGGACTAGGAAAAGGGTCTTCACCCAGAGCGTGGTGGGGCACTCAAAGGGGCTCCCCAGGGAAGTGGTCACAGCACCAAGCCTGACAGAGCTCAGGAACAGTTTGGACAATATTGTCAGACACGTGCTGTGATTCTTGAGGTGTCCTGTGCGGGACCAGGAGTTGGACTTGATGATTTTTGTGGGTCCTTTCCAACTGGGGATTAATTCTATAATTCTATGAACAACACAAGTCTAAAACTTACTCATATAACATAAAACTGTAAATATTATTTTTAGAAAAATTTAACTTCCTTTTCTTTTTTTTTCTTCTAAACTCCTTACATCAATTATCTTTGAATGGAGAAGCCACATCATCCTTTTTATTGCTTAAAAATCTTTCTGTTGAAATATAGTCTTGATTAGACAAGGGCAGTTCCTGATTTAATGTACACATATCTTTCATGAAAACAGTTGTACTTGCTTATAAGTAGTAATGTAGAGCTGTTAAATGGCAATATATTTCCTGAATGCCAGCTCTTTTAGTTGACTGCACACTCTAGCTTTGACATTTGCTGTTTTATTAGTCTAGTATTGATGAATGGAAGGAAAAGGTCTCATCACAGGAGGGTTTATATGGAGCAGTTTATATAAATGAAGAAAGAGGCAGGATTAGTTAGGCCTTCCATTGACATAATTTTTATTTCTTCTCTAGGGTTATGAAGGCGATCTGCAGGTCACACCACCAGAATGTACTAAATTTACTTCATTACTCCAGATGGCTTTTATACAGCATTATCTTCAAAATTTCCAGGGCTGGAAATTTCCTAACTATCGTATTAGTACTTAATGATATTACATTTAAGCCATTCCTGTGGAAAGAATCTGCCTTCTCCTCTCATCATCCCCTGCAGTCTGTAGCAGACAGCTCCCTTTCCCCAGCCCTCCTTCACACTGAAAAGAACTCTAAAAATTACCCCAACTGAATTTATACAACATGAGTTTCCAAGGGTCCTTTTTTGTTTCTCATTGCCTGACCAGTTAGCACAGCTATTAATAATAAGCTGCATTTACTGGTAAAGAGCAATTTCTGATTATGATTAGTTAAGTTTTATGCAGGGTTCTTCAAACTATGGTAGTACTTGGAAAGTAAAATTAGAAGAGGTTGCGAATGAGGGATCAATTGTTGGTAATGGTCATTATTTTATTTGCCCATTTGTCCATCCTACAGAACTAAATACAACCTTTTCCAAGGAAAAATGTTTCAGATTTTTTCCAGTTATGTATTACTGCTTACCACTAATAGATTTTTTAAAAATATCCAGTAACTGACCTCTGCAGAATTTTCTCCCTTACGTTATTTTACCTTTCAGTAAATTTTTTTTTAACTGCAATGAATACTGTTATCCTAAAGTCAGAAAGAGCACAATTAAAATTACTGAGCATATTTTCAGTTCCTATTCTGGCTTGTATGTTGGACACATTCCTCAGAAGAATTTAAAAACCCTGATCACAGATAATGACCTTCAAAGAATATAAGTGACATTAAGTATAAAATGTCAGTGACATTTTCATGAAAGATAATATTCTTCATCATATGTGGACCAAAATACAGGATATTAATATAATTCTCTGAATAGTGCAATTGCCAGAATCTTGGAAATCTATATATTCAATATATTCTTGCTGTTTGATATGTGCAAGACTACATATTTTTAGTTTTCTGATTCTTAGAATTAATTTCTTGTGCATCTTTTGCTCATAAAGCTTGCCATTTTGTAAAAACACTGTGCAGAACTATTCAGATGAGTGTCACTGGTCTTGATCAAGACTCTGTGGATTGCCACAGGTATGTACAAGTTCTGTACATACGAGTTCTGTATTTCTGTTGACAAGCCTGTACTATCTTCAGGCTCTCAGGATAAAATTGTAGCATATAGATGTGGTTCCAGACTCTGAAGAACTGGTTGAATAAAGACTGCTGAACATCTTTCTCCTCAACAGACCTGGATAAAATGAGGTTTTAGAAAAAAAAAAAAAAAACACAACAAGTTTTAAAAGAAATTATGCCCTGGAGCTGGAAATTATGTCTGTGGAAAGCGTTTCCATAAACTCAATTTTTACACAATACATTGTCAGGTATCAATAACTGCATTTGCTATCAGGAGCCTCACTCCCCAAGCAGCAAACATTAAAATGTGTAGATGTATCTTGTATGCCCACGATGGGATTTCTTTGGCTGAAATGTCCAATACCATTTTAGATGAAGTTGTTTCCAGATTGGAAGTGTTGGTTAGATACTCCTTATGATGGAATTGCAGGGGAAGAATACGAATAGAGAGTTTAGTTTCTGAAAATGGAAGATGCAATTTCATTGTAATAACGTGTTTCAGACCCTGACACAACATGACAAAATCAGACCTCCCTCTTACTTCCTTATGTTACTCAGTTTAGCATCAAACATATAAGTACTGTTGAATGTGCATAAAGAGATTAAGATAACACAGGCCAAAGTACACCAGTAAACAACTAAAATTTTCTTTCATCAACCTTTGATGAAATAAACTGAATGAAGATGTGAAATAAGAAGGAGTATAAAAAAACAGACAGAATTTTGGAGCTATGGAGATCAGATCTCATAATAGATCGGATGTAAGTGCTATACAGGAACTGAGTATCAAAAAAAAAATCTTTCAAAGAGGATTAAGCCTTGACAGGGAGAAATTCCCTAGACTGAAAAGAAAGTTATTTATATATTTGGTTTTAAAAATATTTATTGATTTAATTCTACTGTAGATAGAAGCCTCTTGAAAATTTTTCATCTATCACCACTGTTTTTTGCATAAGCATTAAAGGAACATCCTGATGTTTTTGTTAGGTGGGGAATACAGATAACTTCGTCAACTGAAACAGTGGAATTTAAAAAGCAATACAATGAATATATTCTGCAAAGGTAAAATAAAGAAATGAGAACTAATTTTAAATAGTGTTCAGGGCCAGGAGTGTTAAATGCTGTGTGATTGTGTGGGATGTGTCCTTCTGGAGCACACATTCCTGTGCAGACGTGACCAGCAGCCACATCCATCACTGGACACAGGGGTCTCAGCATGCCACACGTCTGGCTGCTGCTGTCAGAGCAAGGAATGGCTGCTGGCACAGCCTGGAGCCAGCAGATCACCTATGTTAACTAGCAGGGGTAGATTGTCCAGGAAAGATGAACATCCAGTTTTAAAGCTGTGAGGCCAATTGCCAGCATTGGTATCAGATGTGGTTAAAATCACTGTCTGACTGGTGCCATTCTGATGGCCTCTGCCACACTTTGCATCATTTTTGTCTTTTGCTGCTTGATATGAGGCAGAGCTGGCTTGTCCATCTCTTAAGTCAGTGTTTGCAGTGAAGTAATGACCTTTTCCTTGACAATGTACTTTATATTGCCTATCTCCAATATTATTTATTGGTTTTCTTGCCTTGAATTCCTTTGCAAGAAATTCTTCCAAAGACTCATTGTGATTACATGGGCACAACCTATTTTATTTCCTTCTAAGCTGTTGTATTTTGACCTTTCTTGCACATAAGTCTGCATTTGGAGATGAAGAGGAAAATAGAAAAATACATGAGAGAAGTAGGAGCTGCCTGCATTCTCTACCAATTTGTCTCAGGACAGCCATGGCACTGGAACACAATAACCAGTGTGCAGATTTTGGACACCTTTTGCATCTTCAGACAACACACCACACACCAATTTCCCAGTGGTGGTTGTGAGAATTGATCAGTTACTGGGTACAGCTAGGTCAGGGAAATATATAAGGTTTACCTTAGCTCAAATACTATTCTGAGCAATTAATGTCAAGGAGCCAAGAACTAAAATTAGAAATTTTAATACACAAACCCATCTTTTAAACAAAAAAAAAAAAACAAAAAAAAAAACAACTTTTCAAGCACAAACATATACACATCTCACTCACATGGAGCCTGTTACCATTACATGCTACTTACAGACCATACCCAAAGCTCTGTAGGAGAATTTGTGTCTCCACAACTCCTCAAAGTAGCAAGATCAACCAGAACTCTGAGATCATGAGGGATTTTGGCACCATTCTCATTGCTGCCTTATTTGCCACATCAGATTTATATCACTTGTCCCTTTCATTTACTGTTGCTGGGTTCTTCCCCATTTTGGGTTCTAATCTGAGGAAGAGCCATTATTGCTTAATTTTACTCTCAGGCTAGACTTTATGATGTTTGGTAGACTTAGAAAAATCCAACACACAATTAAAAACCATATGAAAATTATGATAGCACACAAATAATTAATGTTAAAGGCAGCAGAAATGCAAAGTCAGTAAGGAAATGTGGAATCAATATCACCTGGTGTTCAGCACAACAGCTTTGTTATTATCTACATAACATTTCTTCAAAGAAATTGGTGGTCAGTGTTTGCTAAATGAACACCAAAGGAAAATAGAATAATGGGTAGTTGTTCAATGTATATTAAGCCTGAGGCTACACTTCATTCTGTTGAAAACTTGTTCTGAATACAAAATGAATAGTTATTTAAATGGATTTTTTGTAGTGTTCATTACTGCAGTTGCAGAGCTTTACACCACTGGCTAATTTATCTTCAAAAAACATCATTTTAAAGATGGATTATATATTCAGAGTATAAGTTACATGATCTATACTGGTCTTGTAAATGTTTCCTGATTCAATTAATGGTGTTTGGTTTAGCCCATAGATCCCCTAATATTTTAAGACTTGGACACTTGTAGGTAGCAGCAGGCACTGGACCTTGACACTCTCAATGTAAACAGCAAGGTGGCTGTCAGATTATCTGTGAGGGTCCTCGATTGGGAAATTAACTTCCTTATAAATTAATTGGTCTAGGACTCAGTTTCTTAGAAATCTAGACATGTTATAAAGCCTATCTAGTTTTTTGTCTTCCATTTTTCTATTAAAGAAACTGAGGAAATAACTAGGTGAATTCCATGCAGTTAATTTAGCAAGTTATAGGCACAGTGAACAGATAACAATAGTTTGCTTATGAATACTGAAAAAAACTCCATGAACTAATTTTAATAAAACTACGCTAACAACAATATGTAAATATTTATTCCAAAATTAACTATCCTTTTTTTGTCTATATTTTTTTTAATCCTTTCATTATCTTGTAGTATATTTCACAAGTGTGTTTATATGTCAGAATACTTGCTAGAATAGGCTTTTGCAATCTATCATTATAGGGCAACCACTTTACAACCAAAGCTTTTTAATATGACCCTATAATCATATTTGTTACTTCATATTTCTCCTAAATAACAGTGCTCTCAGGCACACAGTGTGATTCCTGGGGATTGCTCTGGCAGTGTTCTCAGGCACATTCTGTGACTCTAGGGAATGTTCTGTGCAAGGCTAAGGCTTGTACTCGATGACCCTTCTGGGTCCCTTCTAATTCAGAATGTCCTGTGATGCTGTAATAAGCTGGTTTGGGAAATTCAGCAGGCCTGACTTTTGTTTACAGCCTCAAATAAGCCTGACTCTGACTTTCAGGCAGAGGTGATCTTACATGTAACAGTAGTGCTGCTGCTGGCAATTAACACCAGAACAAGTAGCTTTGAATACTTCAAATAACACACAGCAAAAAGAAACAATTTCAAGTGAAGGAATGGAATGAATGCTACCTTTCCTACTCACCTGCAATAACCAGGTTAATTTTTGCTCTATACTGGATGTCCAGCTCATCATGACTCAATACAGGCAACTCTCACTAGCTTTGGAAGAATTTATGCATATATTTCTTCATAGAGATGATCAAGGGTTCTGAATTTATGACTCCAAGATATTTTTATTGCCTTATAGATTTCTTGTAGAAAGAATCTTATAATGTTAATATTTTAAGGGAAAATTATTAATATTTGCAATAAAGTTCGACTATGAAATTTTTCTCATTGTGATGAGTTACTCAGGAATCTTTTTCTAAGTTCCTAGGGAGCTGAGTGCTGCTGAGCTGAGTGCTCTAGACCTTTTGTACTACCATGTTAGCATGCTGTGTTCTACTCCTTTAAACTGTGCCTTTACCATTAATTGTCAAAACAACTCCACTGGGAGTTCTTTACAGGCAGAATACAGAACAAAACCTATTGTCTTCTTATTAGTTTTCCTATTAGCTTAAAAATCTTCTTGCGAGAATTATTTCTATTGTTCCTAGTCCCAAATTGATCAGCATGGTTTCCTCAAATATAATAAAGAAATAGTCAGTGTGACAGGAAGTTAGTGAGATATTGGAAATAAATGTATTCTTTGTTTTTGGGCATGGATTTGTGGTTGTTCTGTAGGGCTGCCTGTGCTCGTGCATACTCATGGAATTGCTTTTAGGGTGTAGAACTTAATCTTTTACTGAACTTGTGCTGGCTAAAAAAGGAAAACTTTAAGAAATAATATTAACTAAAACAGAGAACACAGTGAGTTTAAATTAATTTGAAAACCAGTTTTTATACAAAGGTTTGCTTGATTTGTGCCTGAATTTGTTGAATGACAGCACTTTTTGGTACAAATTACACAACAAAATAGAGCCCTTCAAAATAGGTTCCTTATTTCTTTCTCTGCAGCTAATCTCAAAAACACTGACTATTGACACCAGCTCTACAGTCCATACACATGAAACCCATGTGCTTTGATCAGTCTCTGAGATGTGTCTATCTCCTCAGACACCTGCATCACCATTTAAAATATACAGTCTATGAACAGCAATCTCCACCTGCAGTCATCACTGGCAAGTGAAAATTTCAGATAACAGTCTGATGATTTGCTACTTCCTATTCTCCTCCATCTTCAGATTGTCAGGACCTGGTTGTATCCATATTTGAAGCTTTGAATATTTTGATATTCAGAAAATGCTTTTAAGGATCTTGCAGTTCACATATAAAGCTGTGTAGGTCACACAGACATTGAACTTTGTCTCATTAGAAATACAGGATCAGCTTTCAAGACCTGTCCACAACATTTTGTGTCATTCTATGTGGCTGTAAAATGATGACCAGATAAAATTTAAAGATATATTACTCACAGCACGTTCAAGTGAAACAGTCCTTAGAAGTGAAGCGTGAATATAGCAATATTATTTTTTGGGGGAAGGTTTTATTAAGATTTTAATCAATTTTTCATTTAACAGCTCTGCCTAAATACTATTGTGACACTGCTGGTTTTGACAGCTCTGCTAGATTAAGTTCTTCTTCATTGCCCTCTCAACCCAGTCTCTTCTACTTCACCCCAGATTCCTTTTTCTGTAGGTAACCTAGTCACCAATTCCATCAACAATTATGTTCTATTTTTAATACTGATTTAAGTACTTTTATGTTGAATATGTTATTTTTACTTCCTCATCCTCTGAGTTTGTTGCTTCATTTCATTTGCAAAATAGTCCAAAGCCTCTGGTCATGGCTTTTGGGTTTTTTTTTTACTCTCTCTTTTTTTTTTTTTTTCTACATAAAAGATATATAGAGAACTTGGACTATCAATCTCAACAAAGTTGTAGTTTCAACTAAAATGCCTCAAGATAATCAGTTAAAGTCAAATGCCCATCTAAGAAAACATCTCCCTAAAGACAAAATAAAATTTACATAAAAGTTTACTGTGTGTTTCTTTACTCCTCTTGAGGGAAAACCCTTAACACATCAAGCAAAGAATGTTATCTCAGTGTCTTTACAGAATAATCACTGATTTTAAGTGGAGGAAATACAGCCTTTCCACCTTACATACAGGTCCTAAATTAAATAAGCTACTACTTAGAGGAAAAAATATGATAAAAATTAGCTAACAAACACATTAATGCACAAATGAGTATATTTCCTCGTGTTTTTCTGTTTTTTCTTCTGTAACATCCAAATCAGTGGTCCTCTCTGGGCCTCGGATGTAGCGTGATGCAGACTCTCAGGAGCAGTGCCATTTCTGCTTTATTACAGCTTTTCTATAATGTTCACAATCTTCTCTAGCTCTTTGGGTGTTTTTTTTCTGAATGCATTCATTGTAGAAGGTCAAGCTTGTTCTCTATAAACCTGTCCTCCTTGCTTCACTATTACAAGTTGAATTTTTCTTCAAGTTTGTGATATTTATGACCTTCCATTTATATACTATTTTAATTTATGTTATAGATTGAAGATCTATTTGTTATCTTTTACTGCCTATGAGTTTTTTCAAAATCATTGTATTGTGAATCTGTTTGCAACCACATTTAAAACATTTCTGATGGAGAGTTTACTCTTCTGCTGAGTGTTAGTTCATGGCTCCTATGAAGAATTTCTCTGAGGTAATGGACCTATTGCAATCTGTTGGTGCTTGAAAAAAGGTCTGTTAGCAATTGTCAAATGAATATTGCATGAGTCACTGCTTTGCATAACACAAAAAGCAGTAAACCCCTTCTTTCTGTGCATCATTTTAATGTACAGATCATTATGTCTTGATAGGTGATGGAGGAGGAAGAGTTCAAAGCAGTATTACTATCTATGGTATCAGAGATGGAGGAAAATTCCTGTTCATTTTCAGCAAAGGAATAGAATTGTGCTATCTTCCTGAAAAAAATTAGCCACTCTGAACTATCAGAGACTGCCTAGTTTACTCATGGAATGCAGCCAAAACAAGTCCTGTCTAAAAGAAATGGACATTCAAGAGCATTTAAGAGGAAGATGTACAGTCATCTTGATCAGAGATTGTTCATTAATCAACTATTAAATAATCAAATGCTGGGATTTAATTGATTTTATTTGTTACCATCCTCTTTAGCTATTACTTGATATTCTTCCAAAGAAAGTCCTTACATCATGGTAGTTCCACAGGTAATTCGTTGTATGTTAATTAGAAGCCTGCCTTGTATTGCCCTGATTCATTAGCTGAATTTTTAAGCAATAACTAGCATTAGAACATATTGTAATTCAGCCTCATTCATTTAATATCCTCCATGGAAAATAAGAATTTGGATAAAGTGTCCAAAGAAATGGGCTGGATAGTATCACCCTTCAATGGCATCTGTCTGTCAAGCTCCCAGACTTCAGGTTTCAGTCCCTCATCCAGGGAACCACAAGAGACTTCATTGTTCTCCACATTCAGAAATCCCTCGTGCAATTATGCCAGTTGTACTGCATGATTAACCTGCTCACTTTTGAAGGGGTTTTATTCTGTAAAGATATGCTGTACTCGTGCAAGGTCTGTAAGCAGTGCATAGGCAGGCTATGTTGTTAGCTGAAAGAGAAGGCAAGTATATTGTTATTTGAGGAAAAATTATCTCAGGCTCAGATGACTGACAAAAAGGACAGTGACACAGAGCACCCCGTCACCAGCTGTCCCAGATAAATATTTTACACACATAGTGGTACTACATTAATATTGATAATATATTGATATTTCCCACATTTGCTGTATAAATTAATGAACCACTGGAGCAAACAGCCAGAAGGAGTGGGATGATTTGTCACTCTGTGGCTTCCTCAATTTGCTATCTTCCCAAGGCTATGCATTATCAAGAATAACAAATGGAATTCATATGGCTCCCTTATTAACATGCATTAGCTGCATCAGAGTGTGCCTCATGGTTACTAGGGTCAGTTCAGGAGAACTCCATATCTTCAGGCAATCTTTCTCTTCCTTAAAGAGAACTAACAAATAATTACGACATCTCCAAAGAGAAAGCTTCTCAGTTTGTTTTTGGTTTCTTGTTAAATTGTAAAACAGGTTCAACCAAGTCACTCGCACATGAAATTCATTTTACTGACCACCTTTGTCAAGTGGATACTTCCTATGGCACTTACATATAATTTGTATTTTCTAATTAGACTGCTTAGAAATAAACTAGATTGTCAACCACTTTTGGTCAGAATAGATTTCCTGACTACTAGTACTATCCTCTGTTCTTTTGGTTTGTGATATCCAAAGGGCTCCCTGTTTCTACACTGGAGTTTTGGTTTGTTATTTTTTTGTTCATCTGTTTATATATTCTTTGCTATGTAGTCACGTTTACAGTACTAGGTGCTGCACAGGAGCATTGCAAGACAGCCCTTAGCTCAGTTTGTATTCCAGGGAAAAGATGGAGAAAGAGAAAGCTCTGTCTTACCACATGCATACACAGCTCAGTGTCACCTCAGAACACAACACAGTTTTCCTTGCTGCATTGCCAACCTCTTAGGAGAAAATTTTTGAGTGAAGCATTCATAATTTTTAACCCAAAATTATCAAGTGATGGAAATCTCTCTTCTTTTTTGTTTTGTTTCGTGTGGATTTCAAGGGTTTGTTTGGTTTTTTGATTGTTTGAGGGTTTTGCTGTTTGGTTAAGGAGACGGGGCTTGGGTGCATGGTTTTGGGGGTTTTCTTTTGTGGCCAACCCACCTTCTAATATTTAACTGTAAAAATCAACTTATATTTCTCCTCTCTCGGGCAAGAGTTGGAAAAGTGAATGCTTTTACTAGTGATTGAACTACCTGTGAAGAATGAACTACACATATGCAATCAAGCTAAGCAATTCAGCATAGTTCTACTATTGGCTTGATTTAATTGTTTTTACAGATAACTTCTGGCTAATGAAGATTTTTAATCATAAATGTTACCGTGTAATTTGATGTCTATGTGGAGTGTGTCAGGTTTCTCTATATTCTAGAGGCTTCTCTTATTCTGCTAAACATTTTCAGAGCTCATTAGCACATTGTGTGGATATGATTACACTTTCAGTTGGCACAGCATTTTCTTGTTGATTGCAGGGTGGTAAACAGCTCCCTTTGGTGCCTTTTCCTCTCATCTGGAGCACAGAACCTAACTGTTGTGACCACTTATGTGACAAATTTGGCAGATGCAAGATCCCAGATGGAAAGCTCTCAAATTTGTGTTTCCAGTGTAGCATCTGGGTTTATGATTGGCTTCCTGGCTGACTCCTTACAAGATCTCCTGGGCTGCCTTTACATATTTTCCAGTTATAACAGCTACAGTTATACTAGGTTATTTGACAGGACCTCCTCATTTGCATCATCTATTGAAGTTATAACTTCCTTTAATTATACACACATACCCTCCCCCAATTCTGTTATCTAAAATTTTCATGTTGACTGGAGAGTTAGGTTATTTGAATCTGCAACTGTTCTGCTCCACTGTTGAGAATATGCCTGTCAGTTAGAGGTCACATTTCATTCTCTGTTCGAGGATAGTTTACAGGATTAATAATTTTAAATACACAATAACTTCACTGAGACTAAAGTAATTTTTCCAGATTTGTGCTGATACCACTGTTTAGTGTCTGGTTCTTCTGTTGATCAGGGTTTGTTTTATTATCATCTTTTCAGAGATTTAGTTTTATTCTTTTCAATAGTTGGCCATCCTGCATTAATTGCATCTTGTATATACTGACAGTTGTTTATATCTAGTATTATATTAAGGTCCATTTCATGGCTCAAAGTTTGGCTTTCCAGGTATGATATAAAACTGAAAACTTATCTCTCTTGCTTGCTAAAGATCTCACAGCATTATTTTGCAAGAATAATATGTTACCATCAGCTTCTTGTATAAACTGCAGTTAGCTTAATTACATTCTGTCTTCCTAAATTCCTTCTGTAGTATCATTTTGGTAAGTCATTTTTCACTTTCAGTCTTAAAACCGTTGTGCAGCACTGCTTTATGCTGTTAAACATCTGCTGTATTCCACCCCAGTGGTGTTTGATTCACCGGTAGATGACGAGATTGCTGTGTGCCTGATATATAGTACACTTCGGTATCCTCTGGGATAAATATAAATGCAACGTGTTATAACAAATCTGCAGTCACAGAGGGTTTGGGGGTTGTCATTATGTTGCAAGTCACAGCATTTCTGAACATCACAAGCAACAGTGATGGGACAGTAGAAGCAGCTTTTGAATGCATCTGACTCTAAGAAAAAAGAATTTGTAGAAAGAGGAATTAGGGCATGCAGCTGAACAGCTGTTATCCCAATGCTTAGAAGACTTTGCAAGATTTTCTGACAATGCTGATTCTTACCATTCTCCTGACACAAAACTTCCCTGGATGCTTCTTGAGAGAAGGAAGAGCCTTGTGGACCATGGAATAAAACAGATCTGCCCAAATCCTCCTCCTTCTGAATACCTGAAATTTCTGTGAGCAAACTGGATGGCAGTGGTGCACCCCCAAGTATTACATTTGGAAACTTCACATTTTTCATTACTGCCACAACAACAGTGCTCTATCTATCCTGGTAAAGACAAAGATATTATGAGATGGTTGTTTGCCTTTGATTGTCATAAGTACTTGGAATTGGTGAATACCATTCCTAGACCACGACACTGTGTTTCAGGGAGAATGTGACACTTATCCCTTAGTCCATTGGAATGCAAGTCACACTAGCATGGTGACAAATTCTAAGATAAAAACTTACCTGTAAAATTGGAAATAATTGGGATATCTTAGATATGCAGGAATGATGACAACTAGATGCTCTGTAAGGTGATGGAACTACTTATATATTAAAAACTTCTGCAATACAGTGAGACAAATCCATAAAGTCTAGTACTTATCAGGGAGTGTAGTTCATAAAATTATTTTGCTGCCCATAGAAATTTTAAGCAGTCTTGCTAGTGATGTGTTTAAATTACAAATGAGAAACTTAATTCCAGCTGCTTAAATAAATATTCTATCTTTCCTAAAACAGATCATAAATTAATTTCAACTTGCTTGCACACTCTATAGCCTACAGTTTAGGACTTGTAAATCTACATATATATGCAGCCTGGTAATGTGTCAGATGGGATCCAAAGAGAAAATAATGACAGCTTAAGTAGTACTGGAAAGCCAATAGTACACACACACCACTATTTAAATTAGGATTCAAATATGCCTGTTAAACTGTTGATTAAAGTAGCTCAGGAGATGCCATACAGAATGCCTGAGATAAAAAATGCCAGATAAACTACTGGTAGATGCAAGGAAACGTGTAAGAAGGGAGGGAAAAGCACTGCAAATTGTTACTTTGTTCCCAAGCTTAATGCACACCAGAACTAAATGCATTTTATTTGTTATAATGGCCATGTCTTCTTTGTCTAGGACAATAAAATGCTGCATTTCAGTGTATGCCATGATGTAATATGCTACAAATGTATAATACATCAAGGAGTATCTAGACTCAGTAGGCTGTTCAAATGATAATAACCTTGATTTAAGGAATCCTTTTGTTCTCTTAAGCATTGCAGGAAGGGAAAAGGGGTGAGAGAAGCTCCAGCAGCTTGGCAAAGACATTTTTCATTATATTCTATAAGTCTTCCCTTTCCTTCTTCTTTAAATATACTGACAGACAGACACTATGATACATTGATCCATATGTTACTTTTCTTCAGCCAACATAAAAGGGTGGAAATGTACTGATGATTAAATCTTCAAAAGTAATAGTGGTTTAGAAGTTCAACTGCATTTGGTGCAACTTATTTGAACCATTTGGACCTCATAAGTCTCTCTAATTAAACTTAGAGTGAACTTATTTTCTTCTGAGAACTCCAGTCCTTTCCTACTGAATATATGACAGGAGCAGTGGCTCTCATTTTCTCCCTAATTTTAAATTATTCTTACTGAACCAGGTTACAACTATAGGAATAATATGTACAATGAGTAAAGCTTATAGCCTAAAGGAGAAGAAATAAAGCTTTTAAACACATATATATTGATTATAGGAACTTAGCAGGCTTTGTTAACTAATGAAATGTCCAAGAAGACATTGTTTTCTTTATTCTTTTTCCTGGCTTCCATCTAAGCACACCTATCCACACACATTGTGTATACATTTGTATTTACATTTTCTATTTTGCATAAAAAAGAGAATGAAATTTCATGGATCTGCTTTCTCTTTATCTCTCTGCCATTAAGCAGGAGGCACCTTGGGGCTGCTTGCAAGTAATGATGGGAAGAAGCTCCTTGGAGAAAGGGTAATGGAGTTGCAAACAGACATAACTTAAGAGGATTGTGTGTCTTTATGAAAAAAAAAACCCCACTGTGCTACATTCTTAACATCTTATGGGCCTATAATTCATTATATAATGTACCTTGTCAAACAACTTTGTTGGATGTAATTTTGTCCAAAAGAGCTCTCCCCGGAATTTCTCCATAAAAGCAGCCCCCATACTTATGGCTTGTTTGTACTCTACTTAGCAGTGTGTTAAATTAAAATTTGGTTTTAAGGCTTAATTCAGATTTAAGTGAAACAACCCTTGTGATTAAAATCTAAAGTGACAAATTTCACTTTAACAATCCTAGTTCCATCCTAAAAGTTTCAA
This sequence comes from Sturnus vulgaris, assembly GCF_052056855.1. Taxonomy (NCBI): domain Eukaryota; kingdom Metazoa; phylum Chordata; class Aves; order Passeriformes; family Sturnidae; genus Sturnus; species Sturnus vulgaris. The sequence continues at coordinate 5,991,383 of NC_142248.1, read as the reverse complement.
TGACATGATAAAGTACTTGCACACCAGTAAAATGATTTTTTCCAAATGAAACGTTATATTTTTTTATGATGAATTAAACAAAATTTATATTAATTTCAGAATTTCGTTACACAACATATTTGTTCTGAAGTTTGTAACCATGGCAAGAAGTCAGTTAGAGAAAGCCAATCCTTTCAGTATTAAAACTAATCAGTCTTAATATGATGGTTGCAAAATTAAATCACAATTTATAATAAAATGTGTATAATTCATTATGAGAGGAACAGGATGTCCTTGTAAATATCAGCATTCATAGAAATTATTTGTGTGTGGATAATGGAATATTGGCTCAACAAATGTTTTGTGCTGCAGAGCTGAGACTTCAGGCTACAATACTCTGTCAAAGACAATTTTGAAAGTAATGCTGTATCTCAGAATTTATATTTAATAAATTCATCTAAGCGAGATGACTAATTAATACACTTGCAATTAGGTGAGAGGAGATTACTAATTTTTTAACTACAAATGTAGAATAATAAATTAATCAGAAGAGGCAAATACATTTTTGTAAATTTCTTCTCCTGATTTTTGCAATTTTGAGCTCCTGATGAAATAGATTTAAATCAGCATATCTGCTGTAAGAGAAAAAACAAAAACAAAACAAGAAAAAACAAATCAGCTGCCTATTAGTATTAAAAGGCTGGGAAAATTAGATTCTAGTATATTTCAAAACCTCAGAAACCTCAGGAAGTCCAGAAATAATTCTTATTTTCTTTTAAAAGATCTTGAGAACATAATGAAATCTTCATTATTGTGAGAAATTTGCCAAAAACAACCATGATTCCTAAAAATCCCCTCTAATATTTACCTCCAATATCAGTTTCCCATAACACTTTCCATCTCTCTTCATCATTTTGCTTTATATCTTGCTCTGGAAGTTCTCCCATTTTTCTAGAATCGTGCTGCTCTTGTCAATGGACTATCTCTGCAGCATGGATTTTACCTATGTCTATTCATTTCCACTTCCTGCAATTTTTTTCTACCTGACACTGATTTATTGGGGGAAAATTCATTGATTTGTTCTTTGCAACCCCTGTGAAGAGATGATTCCATATTACTGTTACACAGAGTGGTTCTTCTAATAATTTTATTTTCTGGGACTCTGCTGAAACCTCTTTAATATGTATACTAAAGAAAAAAAAAATTATGAGTGCAAGTATGGATGGAATGCTCCAGCCATCTTTTTACTTAAAAAATAACAATTGAGCTTCTGTGGAGTATCAGAAACTCCTCTGGGTTTGGTTTTTTTTTTGTTGTTTTTTTTTTTTTCCCAACCACAATGCAAAAGGGAATTTTGAAGCAGAGATGACATCAGGTTTATTACTGATATATTTATATGCAAGACTGTGTGTGTTTATGCATTGCCATTCCATTTCTAGAGTGGCTCTAGCTCTGGGACCAGCCTAGCAGCTATGGAACATTTTATTACCAGGGACTACATGAGGAAAAAACGTGCTTTTCTTTTTCAGCTCTAAAGGGATTCACAAGCACAACTTCCAGTTGTGAAGGCTGGAGGTTTTGGATTTTTGGGGAAAGTATTTTTAAGGGTAGTCTCTGCTGTTCTCTAAAAGTTGTTAAGAAGCCCACTGTTCATTTACAGCAGTGAGTCTTCCTGGATAGGCTGGATTTTAAGGCAAATTTTGACATGTATCTAGATGGAAAGGAGCAGCATTATCTCACTGGAGAAACAGATTATCACACAGAGATAACCTCCTCTGAATGGCTCAGCAGCAAGCACACTTCTGTCTTGTGACTTAAACCAAATCTTCACTACAAATAAAGAAAAAATAGCGCATACATTGATACTCCTGGGGGCCAGCAAATGTAAAACCTAAAGAAATCTCAGAAATCTCTATGAGGACTAAAACTGGTAGTAATTACACATTTTGGCAGCCACCTAAAGCTGCACACAGCAGCCAACCTTAGAGCCTGCATCCAGCCATGGGCAGACGGGCACTCAGCAATCCCAGCACTGAGTAATCACACCGTGAGAAATCAGCCTGGGAGCTCGATGTGCTGCTCTGCTAGGAATTGGATGACAAATGATGATGATCAACCAGAAGATAAACAATAACAAGTGGGCTTAATGACAACATTACAAGATTCATTGGCACCAATACTTTCATTGCTCGCTGGCGCAGTCCCCTGGATATGCTGCACTGCTTGTGCCAAATTGGAATCCCCTCCACAATTACTTTTCTCTCTCGGTTATATTTGTCATCCATTTTGCTGCCCAAAAAGTAAATTTTCATTTCACCACCAAAAAAAGAGGCATATTGTAAAACTTACTTTAGATGAGATAGTAAGACATAGACAGGCACGTTTTTAGAGTCTCTTGTATTTCTTTCCATTAAAAAACATACATATACAAAGTTTTTAAAAGAAGGATTGAATAGATGAGATAGTAAGACATAGACATATTTTTAGAGTCTCTTATATTTCTTTCCATTAAAAAACGTACATATACAAAGTTTTAAAAAGAAGGATTGAATAAGCGAATATGTTTGATATTGAAATCTCTATGTTAAAGAGGACACCAACCCGAGTGAGATGTGGTATTGTGTCCATGTAATTGCAGTTGGCCAGAAGCTTGGGGTGATGGGCTGAGATGCTTTCTTTGGAAGGGAGATCAAGGACTCAAGAGTGGAAAGATGCAGATGGCAGAAAAATCTGGGCGAGGTGCCCATATGGCAATGTAAGGAGAAGTGATGCATTAATGCTTTTGGGAGTCCATCCTTCAGTTTAGTGCCTTGGCTCCATCAAATTGTTAAGCAAAAAAATCACCAACTACAAATGTGAACATTATTATGAAATACAGATGAAGTTGAAATTGCTGACTATAAACATGTATACATCACTGCTTTATGTTTTGCAACATATGCTTGTAAAATTAACTATAAAGGTATATACAGTAAATACACAAAAAAGTATATGTGAGGAAGAAAAGAAATCAAACACAAAAATTCCTTCTCAGCCTTGGAGATGTGGTGAGCACCCAGCAAAACAACTTGTTAGCTAAATTTCTCAGTAATACCTGCATTGAATATTTTGCACAGAATCTCAAACCACCTGAAATTTTAGTTCTTGGAAAGTTTCTCAGCATCTCAATCTAAACCCATGAAATCTCATTAAAAGGGTGATGCTGATCACAGCTGGATGTCTGAACTTCCTTTCTATTTTTCTGCTTGTTACTGCCTTTCTTATGTTTTTCTTACCCTGGAAACAACAAGAGCCTTGAACCATTGTCATATTTATATTGTCTCTAACTTTATGAGAGCAACACTGGTTGAGTTTTGGTTTATTTTTGTGATCACTGTGGAACAGAATAATTTCAGGCTTGTCATCCACCTAGCATATTGCTCACAAAATACCTGAATTTTCCTAATGTGAGTTTCATGGTATTTCATTGCAGAGTATACTAGATGCAGTGAAATGCATGTATGAATAACAAGTCCTTCAAGAGAAGCTTGGTTGGTATTTATAGCAGAAATATATATCCATATAGGTGGATTATTTTCCTTATTTATTTTCCTCTGGGAAGCATCCATTTTTTATGCTGTGTTAACTGGGAAGCTGTTTGGTACTCAGGATATAAAATCAACTTGCTCAATATGGCTGATAGTCTCATTTTTAAACACAAGGTGTCCACCTGTGTCCTTACACCAAAGCATATTTCTAGAGAAGGTTTTCTTGTATTAGCTTCGTTTTTGAGGTTGCTTCTGAGAAATTATTCCAAATGAATTAAAAATTAACTCATTAGAACAAAAAGAATTCAGAGTAAATCAACTCCTTCCTCTCTCTGTCTCTTTCAAGTAAGAGCATACTTCTAGGCAAGCAACTTCTTGCTATAAGCTTGAGTCTTTTCTAAGGATGTCAAATGATTAAGATCCATGATCCTGAGCTACAGAAGACTGCTGTAACATTACACAAAAAATGAATGGTAAAAAATACTGGAATAATGAAAATGGAGAGACTTAATGCATCAAGTTATAGGACAAGGGAAAAAACGTTCTCTTATAAGCTGCAGCGTCTTTAGTCGAAAAGGAGATGGCAGAAAGAAATAGGTGTACAAACTTACCAGGAGATGATTATGAGTTATGAATGTGATATACCTGAGATAAAGGTCAATACACTTCTGGGATGCTTGAGGCAAAGTGCAGATAGGAAAACAGAAGTGTTGTTGTACAACATCAGCAGCAAGACCTTACATGGAAGGCTGTGTGCACCTGTGATTACTGTGATAAAAAAAGATGAGCTTAACCTGGGACACACATGTTAAGTGCTATTAGGGTAACTGAGACATGGAGAGGCTGAAAAGAAATACACCTAAGGAGAAAATAAGAAAATTTTATTTGAGGGATATATCCCTGGAGCACGCCATCCAGTCTTAGAAGAGCTCTCCAAATAACAATAAAGAAAAGACAGTCCTGTTGTCTCATACATTCCACAGACAGGGGGTGTGGTGAAAATGCTGGGATGCACTTCACTCACAAGAGAGGGACGAGGATGTATTTTACTGACATAAACCAGTCTGTTAATGACACTCAGTGTTAAATGTGAATGTGTTTTAACAAGACTCCATGGCAGGGTGTACCAGAATATTGTGGTGGGTCTGGATGCACTCCTGCCTATGGCTTAAAGCAGGAAAGGGGGAGAGAACACTTGTTTTTGTGAGCTTGCATTTAGTTTAATACTGATTTAAATCAGGTAAGCCAACCATGAACTACTAAAGTTTGGTAGCATGTGCAAATGCTGTTCCAGTCATGTGAGGTCTGGTCACCTCTTTATTTGCTTATATATTTATTTTATTTTTACATATATTACTGTTGATATTTCTTGAATACAGCATTCATATACTTCACCAAATGGTAAGGAGTTAAAAAGTTAATATCTTTCATGTACAGATCACCAGTTTCCAAAGGAACTTGAAACCATTATAAATGATGCTAATTTAACTAAACTCACCACGGTAATTTCCCTCCCTTTGAGTTTTGTATTTGATAATATTAAATGACACAGAATAGACCTAATGCTAGAATACAGAACACAGTCCAAGCAAGTAGTTTCAATAAGTTTTCATTATGAAGAATTAATGATAATAAGAGTAAAAACTGATGTTCTATACATTACAATTTACAAATTATCCAATTACCAGACTTCTCACCTGACATAAATTATCTTAGAAAGGGATCAGCAAGAGCGTCAAATAATGCTTTAATTCATTAATTATGATAATTAACTATCATAAAATAAACAGATGTAATATTTTGGAAAGTAAGTACAAAGATGAAACAGTTTTTGCTTATTGAAATTACTTTTGATAATAATATGATAATTTTGATAACATGATATTGAAATACTGCCTTTTTCTCCTCTTGTTCCATACATATATTTTTTTACATACATTTATTTTATGCATAAATTTATTTCTTATTTACCCATGTGCTATTATTTATATATCTATTACCTTTATATTTTCTTATAAATTTATTCATTTTTATACATACATTTGTTTTATTTTAATTTGCTATACCTGCACCCATATTTTTTACTGCAACATACTAGCCATGAAGCAACACCTGGAAGTTTACCCTAAAAAGCCACAAAAAAGGGTACATTATTGTTAAATGCTCAGTGAAATATAGAAATGTGGTTCATACTGCTGTTTAACAAGAATATTAAGTGCACCATTTTTCCTACCATTTGAGACTTTGGGAATCTGTGCATGGAACAGCTGTTACACTGAAATGCTGGATCAGCAGCACAAGACATGGCCAGCAGGTAAAAAAGCTTTGCCTTTGTGATCATCACCAACTGCAGCTGCAAAGAGAAAATGTTAATTTATTGACAGTATGCAACAGATAATTGAAATGAACTCTTACGTGATTGTGCTTTTCAAATGGCTCTCGTTTGACAAATATATATTTTGGCTGGCAACTGGTCTTTACATTAATAGATTAGTTAAAAAGAGAAAGAACATAAATCGCCAATCTTCAGACTCAAATGTCTTTTAGTCCACTTGAATTCGAGAGGGGGAGCCCTCCTAGGCTGAAATCTCAGTTTTATCAGTATGATATAAACCAGCTAAGTGAAATAATGTTTGGTTTTAGATTTCCAGTTAGAAAAATTAAATCTAGGTGTTCTTAATTAAGTACAGTCTTTATTAAGGAGTGGATTAGAATAACATTTGGCATGTCTAGAAAAGGGATTTCTGTTATAGGGTTTAATTAGAAGTGTTATCTTTGTAATAAATCAAGAGAACTGAGTAAGGTATTTGGTATTCATACAAAACAATGCCATTAAAAGATCAATGACTACAAATCAAAATTATTAAAATCAGAAAATGAAGAAATTATGATAAGCCCCACTTTTTTCTTTTTTCACATACACTAGGATAGAATTTGCAGTAAGGGAACTGCATGCTACTCAACTGAATCCTTATTTTTATGAGTGCATAAATGGGAAAACATAAAACACCTGCCATTTATGTCTGTAACTAATTTGCTGCTAGCTACCCAAAGACATCATTAAATATGAATTTTGCTTACTTTCTCAGTCATACTTTCATTTTTTTATTTTTAAATCTCTTGCTAAAAAAAAAAATAAAAATAATAACAGCATCTTTAAATGTCCTGAGACAGTTAAAATATATCAGTGTATGGGCATGCTAATTATTCCCATTTTCCCAGCTGAAACATAGGTTTGTAGTTGGTTTTAATGTACTCCTAAATGCCATGTGCTAAATGTTAAAGCAACAATTCTCTTCCACTGTAAAGAAGATGGGAAAATGCTTTTTTGTAAATCATTTGCAATTTAGTTAGATTAAACTCGCCTTTATTCCTGTAGTTAAGCATCATTTCAAGTATTTATTGTGGGACAAAGAGATGCATAATGAGAAAAAAAAAAAAGCTAGGAGAGAGTAGAGAAAGAAAGAAAACAAAGGAACTAGAAAAATTCTGTCCGGTGGATTATGGTCTGTCAGATTCTTTTGCCTGTTTCTCCTCTTGGAATTGTGCAGCTTTTACTGTTTTAGTGCACAGGACCAGAGAATGGCTGGGATTGGAAGGCAGCTCTGGAGATCATCTAACCCATGGCTAAAGCAGATTCACCCAGAGCAGGTTCTACAGGACTGGGGCCAGGTGGGATTGAACTTTTCCAGAGGAAGGGACTCCACAGCCCCCCTGGGCAGCCTGTTCCCGTGCTCTGCCACCCTCAAAGTGAAGACTTTTCTCCTCATATTTAGAGGAAACATCCTATGCTGCACTTTTTTTTGCCCATTGTCCCTTGTTCTGTAGCTGGGCACCTCTGGAAAGGGACTGGCTCCATCCCCGTGGCACTTGCCCTTCAGGTATTTGTGTACAGGGACAAATCCCTGCTCAGTCCTCTCTCCCAGCTCCTTGTAAGAGAGATGCTCCAGTGCTTTAATTATCCCTGTAGCCCTCCACTGAACCTGCTCCACCAGCTCCAAGTCTCTCCCGTCCTGAGGAGCCCAGAACCGGACACAGCACTCCAGATGTGCCTCCCCTGGGCTGAGAGGAGGGGCAGGATCAGCTCTGTGAGCTGTTCCTAAAGCACCCCAGGGTCAGGGTGCATGCCAGCAGGACCCGTTCTGTGCAGAGCTAACTTCCAGCAGCTCAGCCCCAAGCCTGTCTTGGTGCATGGGGTTATTCTTCTCCAGGTGCAGGACTCTTGAACTTCTTTAGATTCCTCTGTGCCCCACTCTCCATCCTGTCCAGATCCTCCAGAAGGGCAGCACAGCCTTCGGGTACATTTTACCTCTAAGCAGGAGAGATGTCACTTGGTGTTATTTAGTGTTACTGTGGTGTATCTGGCCTCACAGTAAGACCCATGAGGATAAATGAGTAGTGATGATGCCTTAAACCAAATAAAGCTGAGCTTTTCTGCATTCACACATCAATGTTTGCTTTGAATTGGCAGCTCTTGTCAGTTCCTTCCAAGAGAGTCTGCCAGAGTAAGAATTATTAGAATTATTTCTGGTGCTATTGCTTCTAGACTTCACTATTATTTTAATGAATGTATTCAAATCTTGTTCTAATCAACTTGTAGTGCTGTTCCATTTAGAATATAACCACTGCTAGAGAAAGGTAATGTAAATCTATTTTTGGTATCTTCATACTACATAGCAGTCAGAAAAATTACATAGTTTAAGGCCTGTATTAGACAGGGGGGAGGAATAAACCTTGGAGGGAGCAATAAGCACCAGAGAACTAGGTCTGGCAACAGAAAAATGGAATGAGAATAATTTTACCTTGACCTACAAAATTTAATCAGAATGACTGCTTGAATTTCAATGTTCATGGTTCAAAAATGTTTTCTCTGCTATCATATGAAATATTTGTCTTATCAGCATGTTTTCTGTTGTCCTTTCCATACTTTCAAATACAATACTCTTCAAAACCAAAACCATTTAAAAGAAGAATTCTTTTCATTCTAGATGCCATTTGGTTTTGAAATGTCTCAACTTTTCTGATGTCTTAACTTTTCAAACGTAATTATCCAAATTTTTTTCTCAAATAAACCAAAATATAAAACTAAAACTGCAAGTGGTTTGTTGAGTTGGGTTTTTTGGGGGATTTTTTTTTTGTTTGTTTGTTTGTTTGTGGTTTTTTGGGGTTTTTTGTTTGTTTTTTTTTGTTTGTTTTTTTTGCAAATTATATTAAAAGAAAACAAAATTAAAAGATTAGTTTAGTTTGTTATCGTCCTACCTACTGACTTCTATCTATAACTGCACTTGTAATTTAGGACTCACTCCCAACAAGGTGGTTATTTGGCAATATTTCTCACAGAAAATATGGGTTTTTTAAAGCATGAGATATATCAATCATTAAGATGTAGGGATGATCTCAGAAGAATATTAGATCACCCAGATATTTGAACACAAACAAATATAGCATATTTTCTATAGTAGCTATTTTGGAATCGTGTTTAGTCTAAAAGTCTATAGCAGTCTTAAAATTATCTAGCAAAATCAAAACAATTAATGAGGAGTTTGTAATCCTAAGGAACTATTCAGTTCTAGTGAAAAGATGTTTTGTTGGAAAGTTCCAAACAGTCACATTTGTTCATTCATATTATTGTAATAATATTTTTTTATATGTCTGTAATTTCTTTCCAAGTGTTTCAAAAACTTATTGAAGTAAAGCTTTCAAATATGTGGCTACAAGAGATTGCTCAATCATTTTTAGATAGAGCAAGCCAGGGTTTTTTTTCATGTGGGACTTTAGAATACATAAAATAAAGGAGAAAAAAAAAAGAGTTTTCATATGCAAGGCATCATCTTTTTAAGGGTAAATTGGAAAAACTTCTTTCCCTGGAGCTCCCTTAGCCCTTGGTTTCAGACAATGCTTTAAGCTACTCTCTTAGGTTAATTTCCCACAAAGTGGAAGTGCAAGGTGAAGAAATAGACTTTACAATTGGTCAGGAAAATAAACTCAGGCAGACTTTTAAACAAGCCAAAAGTCCTGCATACACAGGGTCTAATCCTGGTCTCCTCAAGTGACTGCCAATTTTTCTTTGGCTTCACTGAGACACACAGTGCAAACTCAGCTTTATAAAGAATCCGGAGAAGGTCCAAGCACTTTTATTTTTTTTTTAAACCAAAGGATTTCATAAGCAAAACTTTTATCCTAGGCTGGCTGTTTCAATAGGACTTATATGTATAAAGACTTTCTGTGCTGAAGATAGTCCCTAAAAGTATAATCCCTGCTGAGCAAGCTGGCTAGGGGAAGCTGCCCCCCTGTCTGTAGTTCTCAGCAGGCATGCAATTTAAACACTGGGGAGTTTAGGAGCTCTTTGTAACACTGTGCATTCTTCTCCAAAGAGCTTAGAAGTGCAAAGCCAGTGAATGTAACCTGTCCTCTGTTAATACTGCACTTTGGTGTGCTTCAATTGCATTTTACTTTTCCTCCCCTGTTTTCCCTTCAAAAAAAAAAAAAAAAATGAAGAACTAAATCCCTGTGAATATAAGAAAGCTTCTTTTTCATAGACAAATAGACCCATGAATAACAAAGGTTTGAAGTAAATTTCTGAAAATGTACTCTGCCAGAATTTTCCAGAACACTTCAAAGTGAGGCAAATTACTTTTTACATGCTGTTCAGAAACAGATACTAAAAAATAAAATCTATCTTTCTCAAAACTCCTGTGTCTCTGTAAGAGGTAGTTGAAAATGATGAAATTGTGTTACCTGATGAAGAAGAAATTAGCAAAAATTGTCATGGGATGTTTACCATGTTGTCATTAGGAAAATACAATAGAGTCATTTCTGCTAAATGTGTTATTGCTACTGTTTTCAGTACACATGGGTATTGTAAAAACCCAAGTTTTATTTCTTTGTCTGGAAATCATAACAAGGTTTTTGGTATTTGTTTCTTCTTTTATTAGGAGGGAAAATACCCTGAAATGTGGGATTCTAAAGTCAATTACACTTATTTGGAGTTAGCTCTTTAATTTGTAATATGACTTACAGTAAATCTATTTAATCACCCTATAAATGTCTAAATAAAGACACTATCCCACTAGAGTTTGCTAGCCAAAATGTAATTATAATTACCATATTTCATTTTTTCACTTTGCTTATTCAGTGTCCATTGATTTTGGACTGAACCATCATCTCTGGACAATTTCTCTGTGTTTAGTTAAAAATAGCTTAAGGTTTTTTTGGGAGACATCAGCAGCAAAGGAATCAGTGAGATCTGCTTCAGGCTAGACTTCGAAAGTGAGAAATACTATTCATGCTAGTTGCTTATTACTAAAATGTTTTTATGTCCCATGTATTATATTAACAGCATGGATTAGATGGAAAGATTCCAAGTTAAGTTCTAGGATGCACAGAATCCCAGGCTTCTAGACATCTGGGTTTGTGCTTCAAAAGATGAAGATATGATGTACTGTATTTGCTGATACACCTGTAAATAGCAAACGTGCAGTAGTTAATTCAACTTTTCTTTAGAAAATTGAGGCAGATTTGATTTGTGCTTTGATTTTTACAAACACTTTCAAATTTGAGCCGAGTTTTTTTTCAATTTTTTTCACAAAGTCCATATTATTATTTACATTGACACTAGTAACTATTACTTTTCAAGTCTTTTTGAAGCATTTCATTTCTTTATGTCGTTTGCCATATGCTAGATTCCAGAACAGAGGTTCAACTACCACAAAACAATGACATGCTGATAGTTATGCTAGTGGCACAATTTATCATGCTGCAAAAAGAGGAAAATTGCTAACCTTCAGTTATGCAGCAGGAAGATTGCAACAAATACCACCATAAAACAAATCATTAAGTCTTTTTCATAACAAAAACTGAGTTATTGTATATTCCAGACGTTAGTATTAGATGATTATTAGATGAAGGCCTATTTGGTTTTAAAAATTGAAGAAAATTAGCAATGGTGTCAAAAATGATAAGATACCACAACCTTGCTTGCACTTTTGCATGCTTTTTTAATTAAGAAAGAATAAAATCCCAATTTTATTTCCAAAGAAATAGTCAAGGAAGCATGGATGGAAATCCAGTGCAAATTTCAAATCAGTCCATGTGCATGAACAGACTTTTGTGGAAACGTAAGGACACACAACTGCATGACAGAGCTCTAAAACTGTATCTCTTCATAAACCTTCCTTTCCACAGAAAGCTTGAAGCCCACTAGGCTATTTCCTGCCCTCAAATGCTGCTAACTGACTCGCAGCTATAGTGAGTCACTCTGGCCGTGTGGCTTAGCCATCCTCATGTTTATTCTTCCTCTCCAAAGTGCCTGTCCTAATGTCTGTTCTACAAGATGAATCAATCCCCTTGGAACAGATGTGAACACTCGTGCTGTGCACCATTTGGAGAGGGTAGAAGGGGTTGGATTAGCTGCAAAGGTCAGGGCAAAGAAAGAATTATAGTTGCCATGGACTCACTAGTAGACCTATTTTTATTTTTTATTTCATCTTAGGTAGTTTAATCACCAGCCTTAACCTTTGCAAAGAAGCAGAAGTGGACCCTCCTATTTTATGCAAAAGAATGCCAGACTTGCAAAAGAGTAATGGGGAAATAGATTTTTCCTTCTGCAAATTTAAACAGAAGTAGAAGGTTGCTAGGTAGAATAACCAGGGACCATGACAACTTAGAAAGTCTTCACAGGTGAGTCACACTGGTTTATCCAATTTGAAGCTTTCACCTTAATCCTTCTGCTCAGTGGTTCTTAACACAATGTGACTGCAAGCTGTGAAACATTTACTTGTGCTTTACTTTTCCAACTTATTTTACAGTGTAAAAACCAGGTCTCTGATACATAATACCCTTCCATTTAGCTAAAACAAAACAAAACAAAAACCAGAAAAAATAAACAAACAAATAAACAAAACCCAGAAACCAGGTCTATGCAGGAATTGGTTTGGGCATCTTTTGGATTACAGTGGTGCAAACTTCCTGAATCTATAATCTATATCATCTGTAACTGAAATGAATAATTGACTGGTTTCAATCTAGCCTCGACTCAACACAAATATTAATATGAAGGGAAAATTAATAATTTTGTGCTTAACTCATTTTCTTCCATTAATTTGTTTGGGAGAAATGGTGTTTTGTTGAATAACTGCATTGTCCATCATCTGAAAACATTCCCCTTTTTCTTCAAGCTTAAAGTCACCTGCCAAATATGGGAGGACGGAAAATATCTTCTCTTATTTTAATACTTTTGTTGCTCGTTTTTCTGTGTACATCATTCCATGCTACAGAATACACTCTCGATCCTTGCACTAAAAAATTCTCCCTTTTACCCCTCATCACTCTGATGTGGTGGTATTCTTACCAGGTCTTAGCTGATTAAGGTGTTCAGCCTCATTCTGCTCAGCCTGACCCCCTTTCACATGAAAACGTTACATGTAAAGGTCAGGTATTATTTAGCTATTGAACTATAGATCCTGCATTTGAATTTTATCTCTTTAATCTGGATTTTACAAAACCATTTCAATCAGGACATTTACCCAGCTAATCTTTACTCAAGTAATTTCTTGTGCATAGAATTTCTTAGAATTTTCACTTGCAGGCAGGATTCTCCAGCCTCTTATGGCTATCTATGTGCTGATCCATAATAAGAAGGGGTGACTTTTCTAAAATGGGACTTCCCACCTGAATTGAGCAATTCTAACTCATAATTAGATTGTGGTAGCAATCCTGGTTGTGCACTGACACTCATTGCAGTCAATAGGCAAGGAGGGGAAAAGGAACAGCTTGAAGCATTCAGATTTGCTCTCACTGACATGAACATGCCTTCAAGTGATGTGCAGAAAGGCAATTTTAATATATGATGCTCACATAACGTCACTAACATATGGTGTGCCAGCAGCAAATAGATCGTAGCAGAGCTTCTTTCATCCTTCTTCCATCCTGATATTACAGATGACAATTTTTAAATATTGAGCACTGGCACAATTCTAGATAAATCATACACACAGCCACAGAAACCAACTAGGACACATAAAGCTCGTCATGCAACAGTGAGCACATTCCACTCATGTGCAGGTTCACTTCTGATAACAGTGTTATCTCTACTTCATGTATGCAATTTATCTGGGTACACACAGTAAAATTTTTGCTGCAGGCCAGCAGTCTGAGTTGCCAAGGACTGGGAAAAGCAACCTGTTCTCATAAAAACAGATGAGAAGCTTCATCCTGTTTTACAAAGCATCTCATAATTGCATTTGAAACAGGACAATGAGCATCACTGTGATGACTTCAGTTTCTCTTTAACATAGGGGGATTCTCCATGGGATTTTCCCCAGAAGATTTTTGTATTCAATGGACTAAAGATGTAGTATTGTGCTTCAGTTGTCACAGCCATATCAAATGGAGAGAATAGTAGTTTGACGTGATTGTCACTGTGTCTTGCATAAATGTGCAAAGCAAATGTTAAATAATTGTAGGGAAAAAAAACAAACAAAATACTGTATGAAAACCAGACAAAAAAATCAAACTTCGGAAAACTGAAGCATCTCTCTAGATTCTGATCTCCCACCATCATTACTATGACTTTTGCAGCCACACACCAGAGCTTGAAATATTGTGACAAGCTATTAATCTGTGATTTTCCACTTCAGCTCAAAAATTAAAATATTTTCATGATCATTACTTCCATTCAGGCAAGTGTTCCTTATGCTGGGATAATTTGACTTCTCCTTGCTTGGCCTTGCTTGAGCTGAGGCTCAGAGCATACCTGCTATGGGGGTTGCTATGCCCAGCTGGGAAACTTCTCCCACTTTAACCCAGCACGGGGTTAATGAAATTCGAAGAAATTTAAGGGAGGGTGAGAAGTCAGTATAAATCTCTTTCCTAGTCAGGAAATAAATAATTAAACAAATCCAATGGTGAGCTAAATTATGAGTTGCACTGCTCCCCCTCCCTGTGGAGCATGTGCATCCCATTCCTTGGATGCCTCTCAACAACCTGGAGGTTTCTTCCATTAGCCTGGCAGACGTATCTCCCCTTTCCAGCCAGCTGGCAGCCTGTTCTATCTCTGTAACATATTTCAGCTGGAGTTATTCCATCCACCTGCATGGAAAAATGGAGGGGGAAAAGAGAAGGTTCTCACTCAGTCGTTCAAGAGGCACTATGTCCAGCTTTCTTAATAGGGAAACAGATGCCTGAGATGTGGGAGAGTGAGGGGTTTAAATGGTTTGCTGCTCTGCAGCAATCTGATCTACTGGCATGATTGCTCAGTCTCCTCCTGTGGCTGAAAGCAGTGAAGAGATGATGGTTTGATCCTTTTTTGTAGCTTTGAATTTATTTTTTTTTTAATTCCCAAACTACTTATTATCTTTGCATTTTTTGAAACAGATGTTCAAACCCCAGAAATTTTTGACAGCCATCGGTTTGTATCCCTAATTGCTTGCTTCCCCTTCTGAAGCTTTCTTACTATAATTACAGTCTTCTGACATTACATTTTGCAATTACTTATATTTCTTCTCATGACAATAATAAGTATTGGTTGCATGTTCTGAATACAATTATAATTGACTATTTTCAAATTATGCAGGCTCACCTATCTTACTGAAGTGTGGAACAAAAGATGTTTTCCTGGAGCTCATGCAACTCTTCAGGCCAAAGGTTTTCTCTCATGCATACCCGTGAAATCTCATTAACAAAAAAAACTAAGACTGCCACATCTTCTAATTCCATGGTTCTCTCCATCAAGGGAGTGTTAGAGACTGTTATTTTTCAAGAAAACTTCCCACATCACATCTAGGAAAATAAGACATCAGTCAGCATCTGAATATTCAGTCTGATAACTACATTAATTTTGTTGAAGGCTGATATATTGATCAGGATTCATTGACTCAGGGAAGAAAATAAATTATGCAGACTCTTTAGAACTAACACTAAAACCCTACTCAAAACAAACAACCAATCTCTTTCCCCACCCCTTTTTTCTGTCCTCCAGCTAAAACACCATGCTAATAAAAATATGTTGAAAAAAGAAGCTCAATATCTGTTATAACATTTTTAGGAAACAAAATTAGGGCTACTTAGGAAGTCATAAAGTTTTTTAGCTGCAGTTAGTATGAAATAACTGCACATACTTGGGTTTGTTCTCTGTCTGACAGGTAAAATAAAAGACTGATGATAACAAGAGAGTCAGAAAGCAATTTGGCCCCCCATCACTTATGGACTGTACCTGTTGGAGAAATGCCAGGTAATGCCTAGCAATCTCTGAATCAATAAATAAAATAATAAAAATAAATAAATAAATAAATAAATTAAGAGCTATGCTGCCACAGCAAAACCTTAAGTGGGAAACTAATTTGCATATTGCCACAAAGAAAATGCTGCACACGATCACTAGCACAAAAACCAGATTTTCTCCTCTTTTATCTTTAAATGGAAGTTCTTCAATGTTATTAAAATATAAGCATTTTAAAGTCAAATTTTAAACCAACCTTTCATTTGTTGATTTGTATTACAGTAGCTTAATCACTATCTTTATAATTTACACCTTCTTAACAATTCCTTTCATTGTGATTTTAACCAAAAAGTGGAAATCGATATAAGACCAGACAGGCAGAGAGCTTCTGGTGTGGGACAGCCACAATCGACTGCCTCTAATGTCTATGAGAAATGTGCCAGGGAATGACATCTTACAAACTTCATGGCATTGCAATATCAGTGTGAGAGGTTGGTTTTAATGCATGTAATATTATAGTGTAATGAATTAAATTATCTATTTTCTGAAATTCCAGTAAAAATTACAAATTTTATTGGGAAAAATCAAACATAGTAGGAAAATCTATTTCCATTTCATTAAGTTTACATATGCTTTTTTGGTTGTTTCAATGAAACATTTTTATTAATGAGAATATGACAATATTTAAAGCAAGCAATAACAACAAGCAAGGTCAGTTCCAGGTGCCAAAAAATAAACAGTTACACTTATGGATGTACAGAAGTAGCCACTCTTTCTTAGTCATCCATTTTGGTGGACCTTTTTGGATTCTTTCATCTCTACAGACAATGCAGAGTCTATAATTATATAAATAATTATATAAATGGTTCTCTGAAGCAGTCTGCTATGTGATCCATCCAAACATCTCAATTGATTTATACCTTGAGTTGATTCATTTTGTGCATCTACACAAATCCTTCTGTAAAGAGAAAAAGAATATCCTGGTTACAAGAAATGAGCTACTGCTAGGGCCACACATGGAAATGGTTTCTGAAAGGAAGGGTATTGTTTGAGTCAGAAGAATGTTTACCTTCTTACCATTATAGAATTCTGCTCCTAAGTTTCATCACTTTCTCCACTTCTGCCAGGAGAAATGCAAATCAGAAAGATGCAATGGGGGGTTGTAGATACCTATTGGGTTCTAGTTTAATCTTTTGTTACTCTGAATATGCACTTGTGTTAACATTCATTGCATATTAGCTCTTTTTTCCTCCCTTCTTTTGCACATATGTTTTACTCTGATTTTCTTGAATTTATAAGTGTTAGCCTGGAGAGCACTGCAAGATCTTTACATGTTTCAAGGTTACTGTCACCGTATGCTCCCTTCATCTTAATATGTTCCCTTTTCAGTATGCTTTCCCTGAAAGCCTGTCTCAGAGTTTGTGCAAAATAAGCATTTGCCTGGCGATACAGATGTAACTAGTCTGCACTACTCAGTAACTTTGCTTCCACTCACATTTTTAAAATGAAGCAGAAATCTGTCACTGCATTTCACAAGGAGTCAAAAGAACTTGTGCATATGAGGCTTGCTATAAAACTGTGAACTCCCTCCAGACATTGAGATTTCTCTTGTTCCTGACAAGCTTAGGTGGACATTAATTTCTGCACATGGAAATTGGTATGTCTGAGTATTTACAGAAATCCACAGCTTTGATTAGCCAGCGGCTAAGTTTAATGATCACAGTGTGGATGCAGAGTTCTCATTTCATTCAGTCCTAGGGTACTTATCTTTGATTTGAAACATTAAAATCTCTTTTGATGGGGACATAAACATGAAATCTGGCAGGTAGTTCCTCTTAGTCTCAATTTGAAAATAGACTGAACAACTAGAACTCTCCCAAATTGCAACTCTATGTTTTAAAAAGTCTCTCTGAGATCAGATGATCTAATTAATTCAGGTAAAACTCACTCACATCCAGATAACATAACAGCAGTATCAGATCTGGGAATCTGAGTTTAAGCTATTTAAGTTATATTTCCATTCTATTCTTACTTGAAGAATGAAGATAATAGCTCTATTTTACCACTCCTGTGTAATAAAGCATTTTAACACTGCTCTTGAACAGGTCTCAATTACTGAAAAAGTTGCAGTATGAGGGCATCAGGAGCTCTTGTGAGAAAATAACTGCTTAACTGTCTTCTATGATTAGGAGTCGTGGGGCAGAAAGATAATTTTCATCCTCTTTTGCATAGCTTTGAGGACATTGCAATTACTTACAGAACAATAACACTGCCTTGGGCTCTTCCAGCAAGCCTGGAGATACTCTAATGGACAGCAGCAAAAAAAAAATAGCACCAAATAAGCAAACAAAAAGCTGTGTGAGACAGTCTCTATTAAAAAAGATAAAAGGAAGGGGTGGAAAGGAACAGGCATTAGAGGGACTACAACTGTTGTTTACCAAAGAAAAAACATGTTGTTTTCTTGTGACTCTTTTTGTGGGAAATAAGGCACTAAGAAAAGTAAACTGAACTTGTGCTCAGCACAGGATTTGTCCATAAACTCTGGGCCTTTCATATGGTTCTTCCTGAGCTTTGGAAAAACTGGTACCTTTATTTAGGAGTAATAACAAATTAAGCAAAAATAGATTTTTTTTTTCCTATAGATTTTCCTTTCTTGAACTGTGTAGAAGAATGTGCTGGTACATGGAGAGAAATATGAAAGGCTGGGCACTATCATATTATACTCATTAAATTGTACGTATTTTTCTTGATGGCATTCTTTGAAGCAACAAAAGAAATTACACATTATGAGTTGGAACAATGGTATCTCTGGTATAGTACAAGGCTACCTAACAAGACAAGATGCCTCAGTGCCACTGCCTCAATTTTCAGCTTACTGTATTCAGTATGCCTTTCTTCTGGAATATTAAGTGCATCAAGTCTTTTGTCTAATTCAGCTCTTGCATTCTTCTTATGCCAATAATAAACTGGGATTTTATTACAAGGGTTAAATCAGCTCCCATGTTCCACATTGCCTGGGCATTTCTCTACCTTCCCCCCACTCGAGCTTGGTTGATTCTTGAGTTTCTGCCATGTTATATAGATAGCACAGGTGGTTTAATAGCATGACCTGAAAATGGAAGGTAGAAAGCAGAGTATTGTTCATTCAGCTCTTAGCTGGGGACAGGATTTATTCACCTTGTTTCTCTTGTGTATATTAATCTCATTAGAGTTGCAGTCTGGAACTCCTGCTATGTGAAAATTACATTTAGAGAAAAATTATTTATGAATTACTAATCATTAGCTAAACTGTTTTATCTCCTTTTCTTGTTTATATTTTTAACAGACTTTTTTGAGCTGTTGAAGCACATAATAGAATGAGTTGCTAGCATTGTCATGTTTTACCAAACTCTTGAACAACAATTTCAATTGTAGTCTTTCGTTTTGGTATCTCTAATTAAGTTAACATTTCAGAACAAATCATAATGTGGCCTTTCTGAAATTTCACCTTTCTCAATATAGGTAATTTTTGTTTTCAGCTTGTGACTGGAAAGTACAAGACTATCTAGTTTTGGATCTTACTGACTGCAGCTTTTCTATTTGCTTTTCAAAACTTGTGTGTTGTTTGTAGTTGGTCCTTTGCTTGTTTTTGTTGTTGTGGTGTTGTTCTTTTTTTTTTGGTTTTTTTTTTGTTTTTTACTGGGAGGTACTGAACAATTTTATTGCTGTTCCATGCTGCATTTTGTTTGTTAACATGTTGACGGGGGGGGGGGGGGGGCTTTTGTATTACTCTCTCTACTGTGAATCCTCATTCACATAATTGGCATTTCTTGACAGTAAATCAAAACAATCCCTAATTTGTTGTCTTTTTTCCTTTAATCTGATGCCAACCAGATGCACAAGGCCTAGTCAGTTCTGATGCATTTTTCATATCCCAGAAAAAGTGTTTGTCTGCTGACATTTGCCACCCATGCTCTACTCTCACAAAGCAGCTTTCTGGATGTCCTTGTACGGACTTAACTACAGAGGTGAAATTTCTTTTCTTCTGCTCATACATCCCAGAAATTCAGAGGGTCTCTAATACCACCGTATAGCTTGAAGAAAACATCTAAGATTTTATTTCTCTGATAAAGGAGCCTGAACCACAATCTGCTTTGTTGAAACAATAGATGACTTTTATCCTGAACACATTTAATGGCAACTCTGAGTCTTGCAAAGCTGAACAAAAAATTAAATTTTACCTAGCTTGAAAACACATTTGTGATTTCTTGGCTGTAGTTAACTTGCTGAGAAATTTGTGACAGCTTCAGTAGGGCCAGGATTTATTTTTAATGATAGACCTCAGTGTTTTAACCTTCAGTATTCCCTTATCTATCTTTTGTACTTAGCGTGTCATGTTTTCAAGCACTTCAAAGTCTCGTAGAAGTTTATTCAAAAAATGCAGACATGCTAGAAATATCTCAAGTTACTAGTTACAAACAATAGCAGAAACATGTCTGCAAAACTCAGCTTCTGCTCTGGATCTGTTCCCTCCAACTTTTAACTGATCTAAACTAATCACTGTTACAATAACCTTATTAGTCTTTTACAAAGGGTAAAGAGAGGGATAGGACAAAGAAAAAGCATTTGCATTATGCAATACAATCAGGAGCACCTGTGCTGGAATTCATTAACTCCATGGAGCAGGCAGCTGCATATTTTCAACATCCTGATGAGGCAGGGGGAAAAAAGGAGAGCAGTTGACTGACTGTACAAATTGGAAAACACAACAAAATATAAAGTGCCTCCTTTTCTTACTCAGTCATTTGATTATGCTGTTCCCCTTTTAGAACTGTTGTTTTCCTTGTATTTCTGTTTATGTAATATATTTGCATCTTCATTATAAATACAAAATATTATTGGAATTATGTATTCCAAAATGTACAGCTTACGTTATTGATTCTGCAAAGTTAAATAGCTGAGGTATTGCTGAACACCTTTATTTTGTAAGTTTATCATTTAGGAGAGATCGTTCAAGTTAGAAATCATCCTGGCTGTATTTGACAATTGATTGTTTGTTTTTATAAATATATTTTATTTTATTTTATTTAGGGTTTTATCCTGTTTCTATCCCTTTCTCTTTTTTCTATCCCAAATTTCTCTGTGCTTTATTTCTGACAGGTCAGTTTATAGCACTGTGAAATTTTACTTGGACCTCTCTGACTTCTTGCAGCTGTGGAAGTCCCTTTTCCTAATTCACTCACCTGTTTGTAATTAAGGGTCATGAGCTGGATCTCCCCCTCACTTTTTTATTCTGGCCTGTGCTAACAGGGACTAGAAAAATTATGTCCAAGTTCTTATTGGATTGTTCAAATGGAAATTCTGCACACACCTGTTCATAGATGTCTCCTACAGACAAATTCTCTAATGCTGAAGGAATACTGTAGGTAATCGTGCTTCCTCAGGTTTTGTTCAGTTCTGCTCTCATTTCCCAAGAGGTAGGCATGGGTGAGGAGCATGGATTGGAACAATGGCCTCTGAAAGCTGGGGCACCCCAAAAATCCTGTGAACAGGTGTCCTCATGTTCCCCAAAGGAAAGCATGTCATGGTGCCCTAAGCCTCAGTGGGATTTTCCACTAGCATCTTTATAAATGAAAGGCATGAACAAGTTTCCATGGAGCACTGAATTTTGTCTCTTACCCAGATACTGAGTTGCAGGAGGTATGCAGGGACCACTGGTTTTTGATTCTGGTATGTGACAGAGGAAGCTTTAATTCACTATTCATGCCTTGCTAACAGCCCAGCTAGGTGACCGTGTTTTCCATAACTTGTCAAAATATTTGCCAAAAATTGGTTGGTACACTATATTTGATTTCCAAAGTTATGTTTTAAAATTTAAGGTCAAACAGGCTATGGTGCTATGGCATAAGACAGATGGTTTTCCTCATCTGTTAATGTCTGGTGAAAAACAAATAAAGGGCAGAAACAAATTTAGCCATTACATTATCCATAGGACTCTGCATTGGGACCTCTGCTCTTCAAGTTTAAAACAGTCAAACCCAGAGGTGACTGACCATGAAGTGAAGCAGGAAGATTTCAAAGCCCTAAATGAATTAGTGATAAAAGAGCAGATAAAATCAACTGTGGATTGACTGCATGTGGAGAAAAAATCTCTAACAAAATGTATACAGTTATAGCTCTGAATAATGTATTGATACTCAGAAACGGGATTTGGAACTCATGGAGAGTTCTCTGAAAATGTCAATCAATATGCATTTGTAGTCAAAGATGGATGTTGAGACTTACTAGGAAAAAAATTGACTAAAAAAGGTCACTCCTTAAATCCTTTATATACTGCTAACTATAAACTCTGTGAAAGTTTAGTAGCTCCTAAAATTCATTTTAAAAGAACTAATTTGAACTAGGAAAAATACAGAGAAAAAAACCACAAATGTTATCCAAAGGAAAAAATTATACTGACTTAGAACAAACCACATATATTTGGAGACTTCACTTTGGAAAAGGCATGAAGAGAGATATGAAAAACATGGAGAATGTGAAGAGAGAATAGCTATTCAGTTTCCCTTAAGACTGAAACTGGCAGGCACCTCATTAAATTACCAAGTATTTAATTTAAAATAAGCAATAAGAGAAGGGGGTTTTTTTGTCCTCCATTGCTCAGTAGAACAGTGTTATAATGTGTAAAAAATAAAAGTTTTAAAAACCCACATAACTAGCCAAGCTCACGAAGCACAGATCCAGCAACTATTCCTTTGTTGTTTTGCAGGTTGTGTTCTTCCACAGTTGCATCCTCAAAAGCTTTTGCCCAAAGGAGATTATAGTCTCCACTGGAATGTTCACTCTGTGTCACAAATCTGTCAAAGACTGCATTCACTGCTTTGAGAAATCAATTTCATGCATAAATTTTAAAAAGTTTCTCTTGCAGAAAACAAATGCACAAAAGCAATCTTCAGGCTAAGTTTAAATCTTACTTTTAATGGGTCCTGAAGCCCTTAGGAAAGACTCATCCACTGTTCCTTCACTCCAGAATGTCAAGAATGTTAATTGGCTTCTTGGTGGATGACAGCCTGGTACCACTGAAGTGTCATATGTAGTTCTCATTCATTTTATACCAAATTATGCATACAAACACTTGCCTTACATTAAAGAGACTAAGGTTGCAATGTTGATGATTTAAAAGTTGCCAGAATGAGTGTTCATTGCATTCACTGGTCCCACACATCATAATGAAGCCTTGATTACATGCTTGCATTTTTCCACAGAGTTCTGTTGCAAGGACAGTGATACAATATGAAATTCTTTAGGATTGAAAAGCATAAAACAATTAAAAACCCCTGTGTATTGACAACACATGTCATCATGTGGTGTTTTCAGGATAAGTCACTAGCATTGCTGCCTTCAAATTCCTGCTTTTCCCAGCCAAACACTTGGGACTTGAACTAAATGCTGCCCTGGTGCCCATTCTTATTGTCAGTCCTGTCTCAGGGAAATTTAATACGGAATTATAATTGCGGGGAAATCATTTCAGCTCCTAAATACTAAGAAGCAGCTGCTGAAGGCTGGTTTTCACAATAAAAACATTGGACTAAACTGTCATGAAATAGCAAAAGACACATCCCTGACACAGAGATGACGCCAAGCTAAATTTCATCTGCCACTTGAAATGCCAGTTTAGTCAGAATTATATTTTGAATTTTAAAACTGGAAAAACTGCTGGCTTTCCAACACAAATATACGTTTGCCATAGAAAATTTCATCCCTGGCATGTAAAATTTGGCAGTGTTCCATGAAGAAAAAATTTGGACGACTGCACTAATTTAATGTAATAATATATGCAAATGTATACAGCCAGTAATAACTAAAAATCAGGAAGGTAAACAGTTTACTCATTGACTTGACAGATTCCAACATAA
Source organism: Sturnus vulgaris (assembly GCF_052056855.1). Lineage (NCBI taxonomy): Eukaryota > Metazoa > Chordata > Aves > Passeriformes > Sturnidae > Sturnus > Sturnus vulgaris. The sequence continues at coordinate 5,967,768 of NC_142248.1, read as the reverse complement.
AGCAGTTATACAACAGCATAATATTTTGAAATATAGTTACTGTTCTTTATATGGAAGCTACTAGGAAATCGATGTGACAAAAATAATGAAGAGATGTTGGTTTATATTATCATTTTAATTATGACGGAATACTGATTATCATAAAATCATATTTTATTTCATATGAGCACGAATATTCTCATGGTGGTTATGTTATACTGATTGTTTATTTGAGCAGTAGAGGAGATATGTTTTTTAAATGGTAAATGCAGGTACTAATTCTGGGTCCTTCCTGTTGTTCCTGAAGAAGCTCATAAAGAGCACAGATATTTCAGATAGTTGTTATGAAAAGGAATACTACTGAATAGAATTGGCTAAAATATTTAACTGTGATATTTTGCAATGCTCTTCAGGCAAACTTTTGCCTGCACTGTCATATGAATAAGTAAAATAAGATGAAATGTTTGTTTATGTTTATATACCAACCTACAAGAAATCCCAAGGAATTACTTTTCCTTGAGAAAGCAATATACACCACATATAGTAAGAAATTATTCAGTTTCTTGGAAAATGCCCTCAAGTGGAGGAATGGATGGTTTATAAATGTGAATGTTTTTTTTTTCCTACACAGATATTGTAACTTCATTTTATTGAAAATGCTAGCTAGGTTCTCTGTGCTGACACCACAAGCTCTGTGAAAATTGTTTACAGCATCACAACGAAAGTTGAAATGATGAAGGACAAAATGGTTATATAGCTGCCAGTACCTGGAGGATAAGCAAGCATAAGAACAACTCTGAATACATTTAAAATTTATTTTTTCTGGATTTAATTGCCTTTTTTTTTTTTTTTTTTTTTTTTTTTTTTTTTTTTTTTTTTTTTTTTTTTTTTTTTCTGGCAAAGATTACATTCATTTTGCAGAAGCAAATGCTCTCCAGCTGCCTTGAGACATTGCTGCTGAAGAGCAGTGGCCACTGCTCGGGGTCTGTCCTGACTCCTGAGGGGTGGCAAGTGCCCTGCAGGGGTGGCAAGTGCCCTGCAGGGGTGGCTGCAACAATGACAGCAGAGGAACTGGCAGTGCAGGCCCAAAGCCTCCTGACCTGCTGGACAGGCTGCCCAGAAAGAAAAGATGGTTATGAGTTATGGAATAATTCGACAGACATTTTAGAGGGATGGCCTGTAGCCTATAGGAGTGCTGTCTGTGGATATAAATTAAAGGACAGGAAAGGTGGTGGTGATTGCCTGGGATCTTTTGGAAAGTATGGGACGGGGGCATGATGTAGATGGTGTAAAGTAATGGCTGGATGTTGTCCTGATTTTGGAAGTGATAGAGTTAGTTTTCTTCCCATAGCTGATATAGTACTGAGTTTCTGATTTATGGACGAGGATAATTACGATGTTTTGGTTGTTACTAAGCAGTGTATACACTGAGACAAAGAGTTTTCAGCTTCTCATGCTGCCCTGACAGCAAGGAGGCTGGGGTTACACAAGGAGCTGGAAATCAACACAGCCAAAGGGGTGTTTTACCCTGTATGACATCAGGCTCAGCATATAAACTAGGGCTAACATGCCTGGGGGGCTGCTGCTCAGGGATAGACTGGACACCACTTCATGGTGAGCACTTGGTTCTCATTTGTTTTTCTTGAGTTTTGACTTTCTCTTTGCTATTTTCCCTTTCCTTACTATGTTATTATTATTGATAATGTTACTACCATTATTGCTATTATAATTATATTAAACTCTTTTTATCTCAACCCACAACTTTTCTTTTTAACCTTTCTTCTCACGCCATTCCACTGTGCAGGAATGAGCAGGCAGCTGTGCAGTGCTTAGTTGCCAGCTGGGGTTAAACTGTGGCAGTGTTAAACTGTGTTAGCTTCACTCTAATACTTGTCTTGCACCCTTGTTAGAAATACCATCTCCAAATACCTGTAGAGACAATACACTCACTTCCCTCAGTTTTTCAGATGAGACAGAAAAATGTCCTATCCCACGATTATTTTCCCCATGTAATCCTGTTTAAGGGCCCTCCATTTCTTTATAGGGGATATGTAGGCTGCAGTGCAAAGCTTTCCCACTATGCACACTTACATTTGAGAAAGCTTTATTTTTCAGGTTGTACCACGTCATTAAATGTCTGTAAACAGAAATACTAAGATCTGAAGAGGTTATTTGTCTGAACTAAGGAGCTCTTATGTAGGCAGTGTGATGAAGAGAGACAAAGTGCCATCTAGTGAAAACAGTAATTTAACATAAAGAAAAGGTTAAGATCTTACTGAAGATTAGTTTGACAGTGTCAATTCCCAGATGTGGGTGAATATAGGCAGCATTTTATTAACATAATATCACAATTTAGGCAAGGCAATTATTGCAATTATTCAAATCTATGAGTACTCTGTGAATTTTTGCAGTTTCTTTAAGAAAAAAACCCCAAACATATTAAATCCCTTTTATGTGTACAAAATGAACCATGGCTAAGTTGTGCCAGAAGTGCTGTGGTTATTCTGTGAGAGATTTTCCTTCTGAGACACCAACAGCCCAGTATGATGCAGAGCCTGTGTGGCTCCAGTACAGTGTAAGCATTTCCCAAGATTGAAATGTTGATGTCAATAAGCACATGCTTTTTAATAAAAAAGGGAAATTACATTGGGAACTTCTTCCTCTCTTTATTCTACCCACTCTTGAGTTTATCTGGTTCGATAAACAGATTCTTCAACACAAATTGCACAGTGCAATTTCTCTGAAATCATTAATGTTCTGAATCACTGCATTTAAGGTATTTCCCCAAGGCAAATAAAACAATTTTTTTTAAGAAACAGAGCAGAATATCCACTGAGTCACTATGAAGAAATTTGAGCTAATTTAAAAATTGAATTACCTTTTGAGTTTCAAATACCAAAGAACGGCAAAAATTTGCCTCAGATTACTGAGATACAGTATACAAAGTATATTTAATCTAAGGATTTACATAGCTGCTTTTCTGGAAATATTATTTTCAGGGAAAACAGAGGGAGATGGAAGCAAAATATTACATTTGTGTCCTTGTTCTGTAATTCATCCTAAATTCCTGGTTGTTTTACAATAATTAGCTACTTTGTATCAGCACACCTTCTGATTCTAGTCCCTCTCTCTAGTCCTGCAACTATTAAAAAAAACCCAAAACAACACTTCAGCATCACAGTCTGAGTGTTGTGACTATCAGTTCATTGCATAAGTGAAACAGGCTGGGGAAATACAATCATGGTTTTGTTATTGTCTCCTATTCAATGCTAAGCACATTGCTAACTGTCCAAACTGCTTGTAACCAGAATGGTTGACACATCTATGTTTGTAAATACTCAAGTGAAATTATCAGCAGTAAACGTGACAAAAATTGCCTGCATGCAATTCTGCCTCCTTTGCAAATCTTCCTGCCAGTTGTCATTGAGATTTCAGAACTGAGCATGACCCCCAGAGTTAATACTATTGGTATTTCTCATCTCTGAAGATTTATATCCTGAGAGAATTAATCTGAAAAAAAGCTTCTTTTCCCCTGTTCATGCTAAAGATTAAAGATTTTGAAGTTACCTTAATAATACAACATTGGCACCTTTTGTTTAATTTCCCAGGACCTTTATTCTGAATCAAACACACTGCTGTGTTATTTGGGTTATCATGTCTTTCTTTTAACTAGCCTGTTATTTACTAGTGCTACTTCCCATTCTCATGAGAAATTTACCTAACTAAAAGTTACTTTACTGCTAATTTGCTCTCCCTTAATTTGTAAGCAGAAAGGGTTTATAAACCCCTTAGTGTAACCAACTACTATGCTTCTACTTTCTTGGCAAAAAGAAAAAAGTCCCTTTTTATAAATGTATTTAGGATTCACAGAACTGGGGCTTAGAAGGAGCTGAAAAGCAGAGTAGGTACTGTGAGCAAATAGTTGCTAAACTCACGTGAGGATTTGGAATGGTTCTGTGAATGGGAATAGGCAACAGCAAAATTAAAGACAGACAACCACAAAAAAAAAAAAAAAAAAAAAAAAAAAAAAAAAAAAAAAAAAAAAAAAAAAAAAAAAAGGCTTTGTCCAGAGCACAGTGCAGAGAAAAAAATCCCATTCCCACTGTTTCTAGGATTCTAGGATGCATCCTGTTAATGCATCCCAGGACATTTATGTCCCCTAGCATGATGGAACAATGGAACAGTCCCAAGCCTGTTAGTTCATTTATTAATTTATTCTACCTGCCATCCACACACAAAAAGAAACAGAACCTGACACTTTGGGGTTAGCTGATTTATTTAAATTCTTCCTTACTTAGATCTTTGTTTTATTTTATTTTTAGTTCCCTCTTAGCATTACTTTTGAATAAGAAGTTCCAAGTATGCTTAATCATTGAAAAGTTCCTGACAGTTTCTATAAAAGCAGTAACATTTTCTTTTATTGTGGCTTATGTTGCAGAAAGGGTAGACTTAGAAGTAATAAATATTGATGCTTATGGAGATGACTGAGGATTAATTTCCTTGAATGATTTCTACATATGCTGTGGAGCTTCAATACATAACATTAATCTCTCAATGTTTGATACAATACAGCTGGTAGTAAATCTTCTTACTTATGTGGCATATATTGCTAATTAAATAGTTCTGTCCTGCCCAAATTTCCTTTTAGGTGTTTGCCTCTGTTTCCTAATTTTCTGCTTACACATAATAATCAGGGATTTATCCCCTATTTCCCCTTTATGAAGTAAGTAAAAGTAAGCTGAGCCAGAAAAGAAGCAATAGTTGAATATAGTGTGGTATGGAGAAGCACTGGGGAAAGAAAAGCATTCCACCAATGGAGCCACCAAAGCCAAAAACTCAGACCCGAGCTCTACCACAGCACATCACATAACTTTACATCAGGAAAGATGTAAAAGATAAATTTACTGAATATACTTTCTTTGTTTGCCTGCTGGCGTCAGGATCTAGTATCAAGCTATTGCAAGTAAGAATATTTTCATAGAGAAGTTTAAAATCCTAAGCTAATAAAATGGTATAACACCTAGAAGTTAGTGTGGTAAATTTACTCTTCTTGAGTAATCTTCACAACTGTGACTGCATTTTAGGATGTCAGTAAAGTTGTCTGGATTTAAAATCTTGTCAGATGTAAATTAAGGAAACAACTTTAACCATGGTACATAATCTCACCACAAAGTTTTTGTAAAAAACCCAACAAAAAACACACCACTGAAACAAATAGATACAAGTATAGAATGATCCACTGAAAGGAGGTTTGTAGTTCTTTTACAAAATTATATGAGCATAATCTATATTCAGATAGAGATATGCTCATATATTTTCTACGTACAGTTTCTTGGTAATAAAAAAGTCAATGCATTCTTAATATTCATACACTTGATTTGAAAATTTATGTCTTCTGGAAGCAGGAAAGTAGTCAAAATATTAGGTAACAGGAAAGACAAGTCATTGTGTGCTTTCTTCACTGATGTTTTAGAAAATAGTTCCTGTGGGTTTGTTTCAGATTGTTTTATCAAATTATTGAAAAGAGAAATCTATTAATGAAAACAATTGAAATTTAAAATAAAAATATTTAGCTTTTCTGGAAGGAAGTAACTTGCTAAGTTATGTCAGGTCACATCAGCAGCATTGGAGTGCCCAGGTAATGCAGTGTGACTGATGCAGGCTGACAAGATATGCAAGCCAGTGACATATTAATTGAGAAGGAAGTGGGGTGGGGGGACAAAAGAAGAAATATTACTTTGTTTCAGAAGACAAAATGTGAATGTACATAAGCAGAATCCCAACTGGCCTCAACAGTTGTCTTCCTGCCGTTTCAGCAGGGAGTTATCCTTTCATTTCTGGAGTTAGACCTTTCATTGTAGCCTGGAGTTGTACAGAGGAGGTACTGAAATAAGTCTCATTAAAGAGAGCCCCACATAAATTTCATCATACCCTGCTTCAAAACTCATTTGAAAGTGCTTCAGTGAGGCACCAGTCAGTGCTTAGACCTTGCAGAGGTTCTCTCCATAGAGGAAATTTGCATATTGTACAATCATGGCTTTACAATTTTCAACATCTCATTTAAAAAACATATTTCTTAACCAACAAATATCCTTTAAAATTAGCACCCAGAGAAGCATAAATTAGCATATAACTTTTACTCAAGTTCAGGGAAATGCTCTTAACCTTCAAAGGCATTTCATCATTTGCAGAAAGCTGGTTTCACACCGTTGCTTATGGTCTAGTGAGCATCAGTGACTCAGAAGCACAGGGCTGCTGAATACAGAGCCTACATGCAACAAGCAACCATAATTTCATTTTCTTGGCAAATGAGCATTAAGCCTACTTAGTACAATTTCAGTAATTCAAGATGAAGTGAAGGAAGGGGAGACCCAGTTAATGAGGAGTGTTGGTCCATCAGGATAACGATTCTCCTGTCAGTTATTCCAGGCTTGACTCCTTAAGTTCCTAAGAATAACTCCACAGGATATTTAATATGCAATCCCAGTGCATGAAAAGCAGTCATGCTACATAGACACCAAGTTAAAAAAACCTCTACATCTGAGTTTTATGTAACCCAAAATAATGCAAGGAATATCTGTACCAGAGCTGTACCTGCTCAGTTTATATGACAGTCAAAGCTGTTAACAAAAATTTGCTTTTGGGGAATAAATGTTCCTTTACTGCAGAATATTGGGCTGCTCTATACAATTTAGCAAAGCTCTCTAGCCTTCTGATTCCCGAGACACAGATTTGTTTTTCTGTTTCCTACAGCCCTGCAACATCTGAATTTGTTACAATAATTACTGAAAAAAAAAAATGTCTAACACCTATACGATAGTATCTGTAATTATCTCTATTTACATGAAATAAAGAAAACAAACTTATAATAATAAAACTATAGCATGACTGGGACCTCAAGCATAGAACAAGCCCATGGTTTTTAAGATTTTACGGGAAAATTATCTTCAGCAGAAAACTCAGTAATAAAATTAAGCTAGCACTACCTGCTTCCAATTGCCTGCTTTAACTACTAAAAGTTTTCTCTCTCAGATACATTTTGATATGGGCATCCTATACAGTTGAGTACCTACTTAAACATTGTAAGGATGTCTTAAACCACCACAGCAGACAGATTAAATTTCCCTTGGCATTCGTTATAAAATGTTAAGAATTCTTAGGTAGCTCTGAAAATATTTGACAAGGTGATGGTTTAGGTCCTAATGTTTTTCCCTTATTCCTAGCTAATTAAAAACATGCTTAGAAAACATTATTCATAGTAGCTTGGAATTCACAGGACTAGTAAAATTACTTCCAAACAAAATGTAAAAGGAAAGCAACTCTCACAACCTTGACCTGAGATATCCTGCAGATTTGTAATGAATATTGTAGCTACCAAAAGGATTATGAACTCTTACATGATGATCCATATTTGAAATCTGCTTTATTACAGTCCAACAAATAATTTGTAATGTATCAATTCAGTGGTGCTTTTCTGATTTGCCTGCTGGGTTTTAATGGATCTTTAGGGGTTTGCATGTTTGCTGTTTTTTCCAATAGATATCTGGAATATATGTCGAAGGTATTTTACTTCAGTATGAATATGTGATGACTGATTTCAAACTGGTTTTCTTCTGCAATCTTGTTCCACTGATTAGAAGCGTCTTTTTCTACTGGTTTGCTATCAGCAAAATAATTTGCTGTAATTTATTACACAATCAAGTATTATGACAGGCAGAGCAATGTCAAGGTAAATGTAAGCATACTAATATAAATGAAAATAATGTTAAAGCAATAAAAATAAGTGGTGTGATTGAATACATGTCAAATGTCTGAACTACTGCATGTCTTTTTCTAGACAATGGAGAGAGATTTTTTTTTTTAATAGAAAAGAGATTCTTTAATTTGTCTTCTAACTGTAATGACAAATCTGGTTTTTAAACTTGTAATACCATCAGTTCAAGCAGTACAGTTTGTCAAGTGTTCAAAATATTTGCTTTAATTTACATTGTGAATTTGAGCTTTTACCTTATTTTATTTGGATATTATCAAGCATGGCAACATGAAAAAAAAAGGGATTCATGACACTCCAAATGTATCTGTCCCTCTCCTTCATTGCAAATTTTGAGTGATTGAGCCCAATTTTTATAAATGCTGCTTAAACTATATTTGCTCATGGCTCACATAGTCATTGGTTTAACAGGAAAAATACATGGCCTTTCTATAAGGCAAAGGATCCTAGCTGCTCCAGCATTTTCAGACATCATTAGAACACTGCTAGGTACAGCTGAATAAGCTTTGCCTCTGTTATGTCATCTATATTCAAGCCATTAAAAATAACATTGTAAGCTGTTATGTAGTTGTCATATCAGGAGGAAGTCTCATTCTGATTTAATTAAATTTTTCTGGCAACCGATAAAGACAGGGAGCGGGAATCATTAAGCCCATATAGGTTATTCTTTTCATCATTCAAGGAGAAAATCTCGGAAGTTGTATCCTTCACTGGGCTTTTTTAGGAAACTGTTTTCTCGAGTCCTTGCCATTTATTAATATGTTGATACATTTTAGCAGGACTGATATCTCTGGTGGGTCATAACTCATTTCTGTTGAAACCCCAACATGCAGAAGCTGTTTCATGGAATTCTCTCCAAACAGATACAGATGAGCTATCATCCGAAATCAGTGTGATTTATTTAAAGTTGAAGACAGCTGCAATGCATGAAATTTGATTAAATGGCTTGGCCACTGCCCAGACAGATATACCTCTGGAAGGTTTTCACCCAGAAGTGCTAGGAATAGGCTGCTCAAGAGTACTCGAGGCCAGATAAAAGAACTTGGAAACCCAGTACCCTATTTTAAGGCAGATGCAGCAAAAATGGAGACCAGAGAACTCTGTTGAGCCTTTCTGTGCTGGATGGAGTGCTCAACACCTTCACATGGTGTTCAGAACAAGGAGCAGCAAGGTGCCTTCAGTCAGTCCTGGACATATCAGCTTCCTTCTGCCAGCTCACTGGGAAATGCTGAGTCTTAAATCCTAGCTTTATTAAGCTAAAGACAAAATTGGATTACCCACTCTTGGGATTTACTTCCTCCACCCATTGGAACAAAAAAGAAAATTCTGTCCCCAAACACTCATGAAGGTAGAAGCTCAGATATTTCCTCTTTATTAAAAGTTTACTGTTATGAAATTGGAAAACAAGTTGGTTTGATGGGGTTATTTTGTCTCTGCATGTTGGAATTTACACTATTTTTTTTCACTTCCACACCTAGTTATCTGGAAAAAAGCCCAGTCTGTTCTTTGGTTTTTTTTATTTTTGTACAGGAAATAGTGTTGCTACTCTGTTAGCAAGCTTGTAGCTAAGCTCCAGGGAGAAGTGGAGGGTTGATTGTAAAACCAAGGCAGTTCCACTCACATGCTCACTCTCGTACCTGCCTTCTCACGGGAGCTACAAAATGTGTATTTCTGATGATGCCTGGCCTCCAGCCAAGGGATGTCTCCGGGGGATTTTGCCATGATCTATGTGATGGAGTGGGTGATGGAGGACGCCAGTTCTGGCCACAGATCCTTTCAGAGGTTAATAGCATGCTGAATTTGGATGTGGTTTACAGCACTGTGGAGTTCACAGGGATTTGAATCTGCCATTGTATCCCACATGGGTGGGTCATGAGGAATTACCCATTGCACTGGATGTCCTAAGAGCAGCACAGAAATGTTACAGCTGTTCATCTCCTCTGATGTGGGATTTCCACACCCTGTCAGTCCTGGTTGTTCCCTGGCACATCAATCCCAGTGTTCCAGTTACTATTTCCTACAGTCTCAGGGATATATAGAAGGAAGGAAAGGGGGGGGGGCAGGCATAAAAGGCAAGAGACCCTTTTCATCTGCCCCACAATTGTTTGATAAAAAACGAAATTTAAAAAATTCCATAACAACAGTGACCAAGTCCACAGCTGAGCAGTTATTGCACTTCACTTTTCCAAGTTTTGCTGTAGTTTAAATTTAAGACAGAATAATAGACCAGTTGTTTTTGCCTACTTGGCACTGTGCACAAAGCTGATATTTGATAATTGATACGGTTATTAATTTGTGAGTTTGGGAAAGCAGACAATATCATGTGAGCTGCCATTGCAAAACACCCATCCCAGGAGCAAAGGAGAAAGGTTTAGCATTATATAAATTGACAAGGGCCTACATTAACTTGTGTGCCAGCCACACAGTGTGCACAGTCAGATTGCATCTCAGTTTTGATTTCAGGACCCCTTCCAGACTAATACTATCACAGCCAGGAAGAGAGCTGACCTCCTGTGATGTGCCTCACTTCTGTATCATCCCAGAGCATCACTTCTGTTTCATTGGTCTCCTCCCTTGGGCACACAGAGTATTAACAGCCTCCTGCTAGATATATGAAAAGGAGTATATTTTCACATCATAACCTCGGTAGAGATGAAAATGAGCATTCCTCATTCCTCTGTCAAACAAGCTATTATTCAAACCAATGTTTCTTACTGTGCCAAGAAAATACTTGGCTACTTTTTAGTATTAAAAGCTATGTGGCTTAGATCATCTGATTGACACAGAAATGCTTTCTTCCTCTCTGTCTACCAGTACAGTTTCTAAACTGAAAGCTTAAACACAATACTCAACAACCCTAAGTAGAGTCATTAATAAAACATACTCTGTGAGTTGTTATAGCACTGAAGTAAAAGGTGAATGTAGAGTAATAATGACATTTTGCAGTTATGCACAGTTTTTCATATTCAATGGTATCAAGATGTTTTATATATTAATACTTAAAAAGTAAGCATCCTCAGATGAGAAAGAGAATTTAGGTGAAGGAAGAACATTATGTTTTGACAAAACTATTGCTCTTTTGAGAAGTTCACAAGAGTCCTTTAAATTACTTTACTTTGAAGCAGGAGTTACAGAGAAATACTTGTAATTTTTTTTCTGTTTACAAATCATTCATTCTAAAAGATTATTTTATTAATATATGTATTCCTAAATATTTACAAGGTACTCTTTTTCACTGCATTTTATCTGATGGAATATCTAATTTGAGCAGTGCCAATGCAGTATCTTGCAAAAATTAATCTTACTGTGCATTTGAATAATTATTAGCTAGTGTAGTTCTCATTTTGAACAAATTATTTCAACCTTTAAATGGTAGAATTATGAATAAGGAATAATACCCTTCTTGACAGCTTATTATTTTTCTTTTAAATACGCTAGTTCCAAAAGTTTGAGTAAACATCTTTATTTCTTCAGAGTGGGAATATTTCATTTTTTAAGTTTATTTTAAAAATGAGCAATTGATTTATCTTCATTTGGAAGCATTTTTAAGGTATAATGGGTCGCAACAGAAATATCTGGCTGACTTTCTCTCCCACCTTTTCTGCTACAAATAAAATTTATTTAGGTAATTACTGCCACTATAACATGAGTGCAATAAATGAGCAAGACCTTTCATTGACCTCAGTTGTTTTGCACACTGAGAACTGTTATGAGGCATGTTTAGAGTAATATTTTACATAAATGCATTTCCTCCACTTCCCCAAGAAACTACAAAGTCAGGGGTTCGATTATGTCTTTCCCTACATTTCCTCCTAACAATATACCTGGGGCCTGTATTCTCACGAAGCCACGGTCTGGGGTGGATTCAGAGTCAAAGTTTGGTCTCCTGGCCACCCTGGCTAGAAGCCCACCCACCTGAAGGCTGAGATTCTCTGACCCTGGCATCTCCCCCTATTTCCCTCTGCCAGCCTAAGGGCAAAGGGATCATCTCCACTTGGACAAGTGGCTGCCCTGAAGGGTGTTTGCCTCCAAAGCAGTGAAACAAATTTACCTCAGGCACCGTGTGCAGACTTAAAATTATTCATTAGAACCGCCAGCCACGCTAGTCCAGCATTTTAACTGCTAATCCAGGTTAACAGCTCTCTTTTTTTTGAGAGTGACAATAAACAAGAAAGTGGCATTTGAGAGGCATCGGTGGAGAAAAACATTAGGCGGTGCACAGCTTAAATTAAGTTGTTTTTTTTTTCATATACAAACTTGCTTTAATAAACTTTCAACTTGTCAAGACCGCAGTTGAAAAACACTTTTAAGGTCCAGCACTCCAGTGCAACTAATATTCTTCTTGACATTTGAAGTATTATGTAAGGAGCTTCAGGTGTAAAATGCACTGTAGACAAAAGACTTTCTTGCCTCACAAAGAAACTCATAAAATGGTTGAATTGTCAGGAAAGTGACAGCCAGTAAGGGACAAGAATGCAAATGGATTTAGAGCTGTGGTAGCTCCTGAAGGACACAGGCATTACGAGGCAGTCTGGAAACATCTCTGGACTTATGTTCTCCCCTCCAATAAGCCCTAGTCCTTGATTGCACCCTACAGACCACCCTACAGGCTAGCAGAGAGCACAAAGCTTGAGACAAGTTAAAAGCTAAGCCAAAGGAGGAGGATACAAGCTTATTTATTCTAGACCTGTTCTACTCAGGCTGCCAGGTTTGTGTTTTTTGGGGAGGACAGCTGGCAAAGCAGTGGTGGCTGCCAGCAGCTCCCTTAGCTGCCCATATCAATATCACAAGCTGCAGGATCACCTTATGTAAAAGTCATTAATAATTACAGTAGGACAAAATGCACCCATTTTCCAAAATAAGAAGAGAAATACAAACCACACTATGCTATTGCCACTTAAAAGCACAGAACAGTTCTGATTGTCTGTGGACCTGGGCTGATTGTCTGGGTGAATTGGTGAATTAATGTACTTGCATGACCTTATGGGCAGCATGATCTTTTATCAGAAGAGACCTGTTAAAGTGAGGTCTTCGCTGTCTCTGACAAAAGCAGGGGCACTGCTAATTCAGCTGAGGTTGGGACAATCAAACAGGTCTACCTGCACATTACTGGGAAAAACTGGTGCAGTAAATTATCCTTCACCCAAATCCCAGCTCACATTCCAAGTGTGAGATAACACCAGCAATTCTCAGTCATTGACTGCACAATCTTTTCTGATTCTTCTTGAAACTTCATCCTCTTTCATCAGGGACACATTAGTCCAATATTGACCCACTAAATTCAAAGACAAAAGAGGAAAGAACTTATCTCCATTGACATATTCCAGTTCTAAGCATAAATTTTTCCAATAAAGGAACTAAAATAAAGGTTACTGCCTGTGACAGTGTTCTAGTGGAGAACAGCCTTCCCCACCCCATCAGCATCACTTGACAATTGCAGTGGCAGAGTGGTGTGACTAAGGGCTGCTGGAGGGTGCAGCTTTTGAGGATCACACAAGTACCTGTTACAGCTGTCCACAGGAATCTGATCATTTCATTCTCAGGGGGAAGGCAGAGGACTAGGCCCCAAAATCATATTATTAAAGTCAAGCAGAGAAAAGTACCTCTTTTGACTCAGGCACATAACAGCAGATTCAAATATAACTGAGCTTCCCAAGTAGAGAACAACTGTGTATTTTCCTCTATTTTGCAGTAACTTATTTCCTCCCATCTCAACTAATTTCAAAATGTTTAGTTAACTAAAAACAAAAAAAAAAAATCTGTTACCTTAAAGGTAAAACCACGCACAAAGTGGGATACTGTGGAGGGGGAACAAAGAAAAAGAGAGCTAAAACTCCAGAATACTCTTGAATTGAAGGCCCAGAATTAGTTTAAATGGCATCCCAGGATCAGGTACAGGAAGGCAGAATACTAAAATGTTGTCTATATGTATCAAAACATATGTGGGCACATCTATAATAAGTTGTAATCTTTCTGGAATATGTTGTCACTTTAAAGTAATTATAGTATACACAGTAAGTAGGAAAAAAAATCACTGAAAGTGGAGCTCAGACTTCTGAATCTATAATAAAGCATCATAATTACCTGTTCTTCTTAGCTGGTGAACAACTGAAAAGATATAAAAGTCAATATAAGGAGCAGGTGTTCAGGCACTACTCTTGAGCATTTTTAACACACTTTCAAGTAGGCTTTTTCCCCTCATAGAATGGTGTTCATACCACGCTAGGTATGTCAGCTGTGCAGGCTTCTGGCTAATTCCACTGCTGGTAAGAAAAGAAATGTAATTTAGCAAAGCATGATGAACTGCTGTCAACCTGAATGGAGCTGCCTGTCCATTGTGCTGTCACCCAGCACTTCTGATAGTGAAGACTTGAAAAAGCAAGTTAATGGCTCTTTGTGCACTTGCTCAGGCTAAAAGGAGTTCCACTTTATACCCCTGACTAGGAAGGGCATGACTGTTATTTGGAGGTTTTCCTTGCTCTCTCTCTCCTTCTGTCTCTCATATTAGAGATTAGAACAGCACACTTGGCTATACCATATGTTCTTGTATGATAATCTCCATTGCTACCTTTACTCCTGCGCAGCTTTGTTAGACTGAAGAAATACATTTCACAGGGCAAACTAGAAGAAAATTGATATAACAGAGCCTTCTTCTGATACTATTCCTTATTGTACTACTTCTTCTGTCTAGTATGATCCTTAGATATTCATTTTCCATGCTTGCTTTAGTTTCCAGCAACCCTTGAGACTATTACATTAACATGCCTAGTTATATTGTGATCCTTTATGTTTGCACTTCACTGTGCTTTCTTCCAGGTTTATGTGCTCTGTTTTTGGCAAAAGCCTATAATTGCATGGATTTCTTTAAAAAATCTCGTTTTCAAAAGTTGCTTGCATATGACTTATGGCTAATGTCATGCTTTAGTGGTAGGTAGGAATTTCAGGTCTTCTGATAGCTGGTTGCAAAATTACTTTGGGAGGACACTGACAATTAATTATTTCTGTAATTTCTGGAAAGCTCAGTCCTTCAAAACCAAGTGCTGGCAGAACCATACCAATGTTCTGTTTTGAACTCTGCCAATACTGAAGTTTACTAAATTTTAATGTGCCAGGGAAAAATTTTTATCAATCTGCATTAGAAATAAACACATGTATGAGGACTGCAAGATATTAAACAGCAGATACTGTTTAGTAGATACTGAGCAGGTAGTGCTAGCTCATTCTGTTTAAACCTGATAAAACTCCCGTCCTTGGCAACAGGATGATCTAAAATTGGTTTGAAGAAACGTTGGCAGTTTACTGCAAATCCTCTAGTGTTCTGTCTCCATAAAGACTATTTCCAGTGTTGCTTCTTTCAATGGTTTTTAGTGTTGTACCATGATAGTCAATAAAGTTATTCAGTAAAAAGGTCATAAAACTAGTATTAACCTCAGAGACCACAGAATAGAATTAAATCAAACAAGCCAATGACACTGATTACTTCCCATTGGTTTATGAAATGGTGATTTGAGCAGGATAAAAACAACCTGTCTGTGTAATATACTACAAGAGCAAAAACCTTATACTACTTTTTTAGACATTGAACCCAACACATTTAAAGTA
The DNA here is from genome assembly GCF_052056855.1 of Sturnus vulgaris. NCBI lineage: Eukaryota > Metazoa > Chordata > Aves > Passeriformes > Sturnidae > Sturnus > Sturnus vulgaris. Next base: position 5,952,416 of record NC_142248.1, on the reverse strand, counting down.
TATCTTCAGACTTTTATAAAAGAATTAGTTGATATAGTTTGGTTACAAGTTCTCTGAAATTCAGTGCTGAATGTGACAAAGGTAATTTAGATTCTCTTTTAATCTTGCTCATTTGCATATAAAATAGTTTTGTTCCAGTCTAATTGCTGGTAAGTTTTGCTAACAAAGGAGGCAATATTTGTGAATACTTCTTGATGTACTCTTGGGCAAATAATGCACCTGATTCATCTTGTTTGAAGGTTTGGTTTTTTTTGGTGGTGGTGCATGTCCTTCTCAGATAATAATGTTTACAGCAGTTTTGACTATATATAATGTGATTTGATTAATATATGGAAAACCTCTAAAATCTCTATGGATTACGTTTTGCATGTATGTAATTTTCCCAATACACCTAGGTAAGATTGCTTTCCTTAGAAACATTTATTCAGATGCTAATGAAAAGGAAATTTTACTTTAAAGAAAATGAAAAAAGATCTGAGGAGAGTAAGGATCTGAAGACAGAATAGTAAAATTATCATAGTTTTTTTTTTTTTTTTTTAATTGAGGGTTGTTTGTTATAAAATAAAAAAAAGAACTTGACATAAGTTCCAGCTTACTCCTTTCTTGGGACTCTGCTTTAATTGTATATCTATTATCTCAGTAAGCTTTGCAGGGCACTTGAAGCTGATATGGGGGACACACAAGTGTTTTCTGACACTTGCCACTCCATGTCAAACTGTTCCAGGTGCAGAGCATTAGGTGAATAGATTACACACCTCCCAGAAGACAGGTGCAGTGACAGAAGAGGTGTTTTTTCTGGAAAAGCATTCTCCCTTGGAGTCCTGCTACCTCTGAGAACTTTGAAACACATGGTATGTTCCCTTCTTCAGATACTCAGTTATGAGCTTTACAGATGCTCCTATTCAGTGTTCAAGAGCTTTCTGATGTACAATAAAGCCTCCTCACATCTGTGCCAGCACAGCTCTCTCCTCAAGAAGCCTCTCTCCAGATGTGGTGAGCTTTCTGTGAAGCTGGTGGGACCTGCAGCAGTTTCTCACAGTCATGGTCCAGGCTGTGCTCCTAATTACCCTCAATATAAACCCAGCCTCTTTGCACAGCCCATGCAGAAATCTTTATTGCATTATGTGGAGTCTTCAAGATATTCTTGTCCTCAAAGCCTCTCTGATTCCAGTGTTCCTCATAAAGATACTGAAGTCACCATTCCAGACTAACTCATCTTTGCATGGTCTAGAAACTAACAAATAATTTTCTTGCACACAAGTGAGGCCAGAGGAATTTCTTTCCTTCCAAACATTCTGAATAAAAGGCATTCATTTACCATGTGCCTTTGAGTACTGATTGTTGTTTATGATCCAGTAGATTTCTTTTTGCTCTCAGCTATACAGATTTAGGGTTTTTTATGTGTTCTAGAGCCTTCATTACCTTCAATTACTTTCCCATGCTTGAACAACCAGTGTTCTTCACTTTAAAAAATTGTTCTTGTACCTTCTACTGTGCTTTGCCTGCAGAAATCAATCATGGTGAAGAAGCACAGTCAGAATAATTTCCTTTGCAGAGCTTATGCTCTACAGGATAAATCTCAGTTTTCCAGGGGAATGATACTTTCGTATTTTTAGAATAGATGTCTCATAAATTGGATAGTTTCTACAGCACCACTGCTAATCCTAATTTCTGAATCTCATAATTGCAAGGTTAACCAGCAATTCGTGCTTCATTTCTGAGGCCCTTTATGACTGAATTGCCAGAATAATTTTTTTTCTTTGTGGGGAAGGTTGGACATGCTATGCACAGAGATACCAACAAATGGGTCTTTGGGCTATTATACAAATTTGAGGCACCATCCACACTTGAGTTTAATCTAAGTTATAACTAAACAGTGTCAACATCTCAAGGTCATCCAAACAGCCTTTATAACTGGATTTATCAGTGATTCTACCTGCAATGGATCTACAGCATATATATATTTTTGCCCCAGACAAAAGAGTGATTTCTGCACTGTCTAATGATTCTGTTCACTGCCATCATTTGATGACATGGATGAAAAGAAAAGAATCTGCAGCAATCCCATACAATCTGTTGCCCTCAGCATAATGTAGCCTGTTTGTTCAGATGAACAAACAGAAGTCCTAGTTTGTCACAGAAGCCTAAACTGATCATGTCATGACTATTGCCACACCAATTACAGTGAAATAGCAGTTTCTCCTTTGAAATTACTTACCCGGGGGTTGGTTTGTAGATTTCAAATCAAGCTGCAGTAAATAAGAAATCATTAGAAGAAAAGAAGGCTTCCTTACGGAGAGGTTTGTCTCCCACTAGCTTCTCAGGTGTTAAAACAGCTTTAGAAAAAGCTGCTAACTACTCAAACCCTAATTGTAAAGGAGTTTTCAGAGAGAAAAATTATTTTGTGGACTCCAGATAAGAATAATATAAAATAATAATAATTACTTAATAAGGTAATAAGCTTTTATATTTTCTCTTAAATAAAAGATCATGGTGCACTTTGTGACTTACCTCTTTGCTTCTCTTTACCTCTCCCAAAAGTAATTAAAATGAGAAGCTGATGCAAGTAGGCTCCACATATGATACCCAGCGTGTGCCAGGTGGGCATCCCCACCATGTTCTGAGTCACCACCGAGAAGGAATAGGTTCAGTAATCTGGAAGTAAGAAAAATGTTTCTGCTCTTCTGTTAAACTCTGGAAAATTAACCAAGAGATTAAATGCAAACTGCTGCCTTCAATGTAAGCATTGGTGGTCCCTGTATCATTCAAAGATGTGATGAATCAATATAACTTCCCTTATCTGAAGTGATACCCGTCACTACAGAACACTGCTACTCTATTATGTTCTCTGGGTGTGGCATTCAGAGATCACAGGACTGAGGTACTCTAAGTCAAGTAAATAATTTCAGATTAGAACAACTGGATTTTTATGACCCCCTTAAATACACAACAGTAAATTACCTGATTGCCTCTGTTAGTTCTAAACGTTGTTGAAAGCCTTCCATGCCCCCTGTCTGTGTAACTGTTTGCTTGTAGAGGAGATTCCCAGGGGAGAGAGGCAAGAATTTTATGCAATTTGCAAAACCAATATAATCAAAATTATTCCTTTCTGTGGTAAATTTCTCCATGGCATTTATTTAAGTACTGTTTCATGCTTTAATTTTGATTTTTCCGGTGGTTTGACTTTACAGAGAGTATCTTGTCTAACAAAGGTCATAGCCTAGACTTGAGATTTTTTTTTTTTTTTGCTAGTAAACATGTTATCTATGGTGTAATGCAAGAATGAAAAGGACAATTTTCCCTTGGTCAAATAATTCACTAGGAAAAAAAATAATTCCACAAAGTAAGTATATGAACCTCTGAAAGTGGCATGACTCAAGTACTGCTTTGAGTTTTTTTAGAGGGAAAGTGTGTTAAAAGAAATGATTAAAGAAGTTAGGATGCAGGTAAAGCATACAGATGCACTAGATCAGCTAGCATGTTTGGAAAAAAACTAGTGTATTTGGGTGACTTGTTTGGGCACACACGAAGGTTTTGGGAGCAAGCCTGTTATGACTTTTACCAAATGCAAAAGAATTTTCCACACTGTAACTTCTGAAGACCAGTGTGTTTTTTACCAGCTTCTTCAGAGTATGTGCTGAAGTCTGCCAAAAGCAGGAGCTGTGAGTGTGTTCACTTGAGTACACTCTGAGATCACACCCTGCTCTGTGCAGAGGAGGTGGATCGATGACTTTCCAACCCACTCTCTTCTATGATTCTGTAGATTCCACTTGAGTCCACTTGCACTTTTCACATGAAGTTCTATGTAGCTGAGGCTGTTGACTTCAAATTCTGATACTTGATAGCAATAAAACAGGAAAAAGTTTCTATAAATTGTACTAGTTAGACATTTCTCAAAGCCAGTTCTATATTTCTATGTTTCATTTCAGCAAGTCATTCAAAATATTCCACCCCTGTCTTTACAGAGTTGATGTTCACTGGTAATTATGATTGCCTTTGCTCACCACCTCCTTTGCCATATTCAGATGGTAATATAAGGATTTGTAAAACACATTATGAAACGGTGATGTCTCTTGGATGCTACTTAAAATGCAATCATCATGAAACTTAGGCAGCATCTGAAATGCTCTTTTTTGTTTTGGAAATTTTGAGAAACATTAGCAGAGAAGGAATTTAGGAAAGAGCAGTTGTCCATGATTATACATCAGGAGGAATCAAATTAAAGAATACAAAAAGGTTTTTACCCTGTCCAAATGAAGCTGTGAAGAAATGTGTTTGTAGCAGAGCTGTTTGGCCCTTCTAAACTTTTCCAATATATGACTCCCCTTCATTCTGGGAGTTCAGGGAGGACTCTCAGAATCAGAGCTACAGTTCCGAGAAATCCTGAAAGGAAAGGTTTTGCCCAGCTCTGAACTGTGGGACTGTACTGGGAAAGAGAATGAAGCTCTGGGAAAGATGTTGAAGAAAAGACTCTCCAGAAAGTTCAGAGTGGCATGTGAGAATAGCATGGAGGGCATGGAAGAGGTAAGGCTGCTTTGGAGCTCAGGAAAAGGTGTATTTCTGTGTCTGCACAGGACTCCTGTGCAAGCAGGTGAGGGCTGCCATGTCAAGGCTTCTCTTGAGATAAGTGGAGGTTTCTGAGATAGCTTGACAAGTCAGAAGGAAAACCTGTCCCACATCCATGTCTGTTCAGATGGGAGTGGAGAGCTCGGAAAAAGCCTCTGGAAGGCCTGGGTGACACCTGGGAATGAAGGCATCTCTGAAGGAAAGACAGGCTCCCAGAAGAACAGGCATTTGAGCTGATGCCTGCTGCAGAGAATTTCATCTCTGTGTACCTGTTCTGCTACCTCTGAAGAAATGTTATTTATATGAGTCACCTGAAATCAGAGTGTCACAGCAGCCACGAGAATAATCATGGAATAAGCACGAGAGGCTGAAGGAGGAAGTAAGGAACAGGTACCTTGATCTGTTGAGATGCTTCTAAACCAGAATATATAAATTTTTAAAGATCTACATCCCAAGCAAAAAGCAACTGCTTAGCTTCTACCGATGTTGAACTAAAGATAACAGTGAGGAAGAACTGTATGCAATGCAAGGAAAAGATGTCTTCATGTTGATAGTAGAATGTTAGCAAAGTAATTGATGCATATTGCATCAAATGATTCACTAAAATAACCCTAGACAAAACATTGAAAATATGTCTGCATTTATGGGGAGATGAAATTAATGATCCAACATCAAGAATTTCCCTACCAGGTTCTTATTGACACAAACTGCTTCAGAAGTCTGCATGCATCTTTGTAAATTATCTAAAATATCCTTTTCCTAACTAAAGCAAACGGCTCAGTGCATCTCATCTGCAACATTTGTAGTAAATTTAGACTCCTGGGACTATCTCCCATCTGAAAAGCTTGCTGTGCCATTACAACCACGAGAAATTGGCATGAATCTTCATTACTTGGTACAAATTTTTAAGCTAAGATTCCTAAACACATTATTTCACTCAACATATAGCATGATTCAAAATGCATCGTTTCTGTGATATTTTCACCACAAGTACTACCTTAGTGATTATTTTTTAATCTGCATTTGTAAATATTCAGGATTCTGAAATTAGGTTCATATATAGAGAGAGTTTCTGTGGCTGTTCAAAAGAATCAAAGGGCCAATATAGTTCCTTGAGTTGTGTGTGGTAGTGCAGTGACACCTGAGCCAGAGCCAAAACTGAGATCGTACTGTGAAAAGAAAAAATTATCACTTAATAATTAAGAAATGTCTGAATCATGCTTCAGGAAGAATTAAGTATAAAAATGTAATTTAAAAAGTTTTAACATATGTCAGTCAGTAAAATAATATGAAATACAATTTAAAGGAAGAGAAGTTAAGTATACTTCCCTGCCACCCACAAACAGAATGAAAGAGGATAATCAGAATATATAATTAGTAGCAAGAGAGGTACACTCATTACTTTCATGAAATCTAAAATGAAATCCTGATTAAGACTTATAATTAATGCTTTTCAAACAGTGATTTGCAAATCCTATTTATTTTATGCAAAAAAATATTCTGATTGATCTTAACTCTTCCGTTTGTTCTGGATTCACTTGCAGCTTTCTATCTGGAAAATAACTCATAGTTAAAGATGCCATAAAATTTTTATCCATCTCCTTTCCACATCAGTATTCTCTACATTTTGCAACAGGGATGTCAGGAATTTGAGAAAGAAAGAATTGCAAAGTTGTTTTTTTGTCTAACTAGCATTTAGTAGATAAAATAATTCCTAAACTTTTTTTTTAAAGATCCTGTCTTATGCCTAAAGTTTTCCTTTAATTCCTTGCAAATGACAATTTGAGTGGCCACTGAAGGAGTTTTTTACAACGAGGGAGGTGAAATGCTGCCACAGGTTGCCCAAAGAGGAAGCAGAAATTCCAGCTCTGGAAGCATTCAGTGTCATGTTGGACATGAACAACACCATGTAGCTGAAGATGTCCCTGCAGAGGGGCTTGATGATGCTAGAGGACCTTTAAATCTCCCATTCAACACAGCTGTTCTGGGATTTAATGAAAAATGAAAATTACATTGAGACTGATTTTAGTGGCTTAGAAAATCTTCACTGGTTGTAATAGAATATAAAAGCATCTAAGCACTGTGAGTTTATTGGAGGCAGGGGTGGGTGAGGCTGGTGAATTACAAAGTTCCAGTTCTGTCCAGATAGCATTTCCCTGAAAAAGTCTGGGAATATTATAATATTTTCAGTTGCTGTGTTATACAATTTCTACAAGTTCAGAGTGATTTGGCAGTTTTCAAAACATTTTTTTTTGTGGCTGAAAATGATTTTTGGATTTTTTTCCCTGACATTTTGTCTTATGTATCGTCTTGCCTATTACTTAGACAAACAACTTTTCATGCAGGAAATTGTGCATGCATTATTTTCCTTTCTTTTACTTCATGATCAGGAGAATAAAATGAATGCACACAGCCAGTCACACGATAAAGTACTTGAAGGTCAGGTGGGATATGTTTCTTGTATACAGGATGAAGTTTTCCTTATTTTACTCTTAGTGTCATGCCCACAACAATAAGCAGCTTTAAAAATTGACAGATTTATCATCTTGACATGCAATTTTCTGGGTAACTTTTCCAAAGCTGTGGTTAAGCTATGAAGCTATTTCTATTTGGAAAAATAAACTGATTATGATGATGTACAGAATTTTTTACTATATTCAATTTTTTTCCTGAGTTCTAACCTTGGTCTGTGATACTGAGGATATTAAATTCCTGGGGCTGATAATTATGCTCAGTCCTTAAGAACTGGAGAAAAAAGTCATGGTGCTGGATTGATAGTGTTGAAAATAGTGAGATTTAGTCAATCTTTGGAGCAAGGATTTGAAGCCTTAGTGCATGGAATGCTTTCTCTAGACAAAAATTACCATTTTAAAAGTTGGTAACATACTGCATATGGAAACAGCTGCAGCATTATAAAACTATGGGTGATGAGGTAAATAGGAGAAAGGTGTAAAATGGGGAACTGTCTATTGGAATATAGAATATTTTCATGGAATTAATGACCATGAAAATCCAAGCAGTCAGGTTTAAAAATCAGTGGTGAAATGTGACATATATATGATTTGCCTTATAAACAATTAAAGCTGAGTAATTATTTTGAAACAGCTTTACAGAGAACCAGACATTTTACTTTTCAAAAAGACTGTCATTTCAGGAGAGATTAAACTGATTGTGTATAGCCCAAAGTATTAAAGTCAGCACAGAGAAATTGTGACAAGTTTGCAACTCTTCTCAGGTCTGTCTACTCCATCCCTGGAAAAGTCCCAAAAAAAGGAATGTGGAATTTCACAATACAGTTCAGTGGGCATGATCGTATTAATTAAAAAAAAAGGGCTTGATGATCTTGGATGTCTTTTCCAACTTTACTGATTCTATGATTCTATGAAATGTTCAAGGCCAGGTTGAATGGAGATTTGAGCAACCTGGTCCAGTGAAAGGTGTCCCTACTCCTGGCAGGGGGGTTGGAACAAGGTGACCTTAAAAGTCCCTTTCAACCCAAACCATTCTATGGCTATAAAGGGGAAACTGGCTTTATGAAAATAACTATGGACCAGCAAAATAAATACATTTACCATTAGGGATGTTAGATGAAGCAGGTTAATATTATGCTGGCTAATTTTCAGTGACACTTCAGGAAATGTCTTTTGTTCTGTGTCCTTTTCTTGGGGACTGGAGTGGGTGAAGAAGTTCTATGAACTGAACCAAACTCCTAATGAAAGAGGAAAACTGTTTAAACTTCTCACAATGACAAAAAGTCAAGGAGGACAGTTCAAACACAACAAGCTCCATAAACTCAATCAGTTGTGAGTTTGTACAAGGGCAGACTCTGAGTGCAGCCATTCATTTCTCCTTTTCATCTCTTTCTGAAGGACAGAAGGCAAGGAAGGGGGATCCTATCTATCACTAAAAATTATGGTGAATTTTAGAAAGTGCTATTCTGTGTGATTTCTTTGCAAGCCACACAAAGCCTGCAATATTCTTATGCTGGACAGTCCTACCTTTCAAACAAGCAGTGGGTAAGAGTTAATGCTGCCTTTCAATCTCTCGGGTTATGTCTGCAACTGAGCTTGAAATAAATTGCTCAGTGGATGAACAAAGGACTCAATTCTCCTGGGCTAGCAACCTAGCACTCTTCTCAAGTACAGAAGTCAAATATAAAACAAAGAAATCAAACAGCTGTAAGACCTGATAAAGTGCAAGCTGAAATAGGAGACCCAGAGGACTGCAAGTATGATACAGCAAGCAAAGTATCATTCTCATATGAGTAGTGCATCATGTCAACTGTGTTACTGCCAAGATAAGAAAAGGTAAGCAGGTAAGAACACTTTGAAAAGAATGAAATAAAATAAAACCTCCTAATCAGAAAACCAACCTTCTTTTTGGTGTTGAAGGTACAGGTGTATATATATATTTTTTTTTTAATAAAGAAATCAAGTTTTAAAATAAGTTGATATAAGGTCAAAAGTATTTACTAGCCTAGGTAAAATCCTGTATCTGTACTTGTGCAATGTAGATATGGCTGTAAAACAAGCCAGAGAAAATTCCAACTATCCAGAAAACTACCAAGTTGGCTTTCTGCATATCATCAGTGGTAGTACAGGAGGAATAAAATCCTTCCACTGAGGAGTTGGACTTAGGGAGCATAGTGAATCACGTTTGGTGCTAAATAGCCTATTTTATTAATGTGAAGCTTGTTGTCTGAGCTGACTGCAGCTCTTTTCAGCTCAGCCTGCAAGGGGCTGTGCACTCCTGTGCTGCATCCTGGAGTCTGGCAGGCAGGCAGTGGACCTTCACCTCTTGCCTTCTATTTCTGATTCATCAGAAGACTGGTAAGGTTGTAGCTTACTCACTTGAATATGTAGACTGTAATTAATCTGTTAACCTTCGGAGACAAAGCAGAAATGATCTAATGCTGATGTGTCTGTAAAAGTGTATAAGCAGCTTAAATTTAGAGTGCAAGGTTAATGTCCAGCAAACTGATGAAATAAACTGGCTATCCTTGAAAAGTAATTCACTTAAATGTTTTTAAGCCCTCAATCCCATCAACATCTGCCTTATTCAAATCTGATAAGAATGCTGGAATGTTCACTTCATTTAGTGCAATAAAGACTAATCCTGCACTGATTTATGATGAGAATAATTTAAAAACCTGACCTTTTGGTACTGCTGCATTCTAGTCAAAACGAATTTACACTGACAGTGGATTCTCTTTTAAGTGGTTCAAAAGCATTGCAAAGAGCAAAAAGATGAAATGGCTTACCTGAATGCCATTTAGATCTTTATCTTTCCATTTCCATCTTCCACTAAACCATGCTGAAATTTTCTTGAAGCTTAGATAACTATAGTTTGACTGTTTTTTTTTTTTGTCTCTAGTCAGCACCACTTATGCTTGTTGTTAGTGTGACCAAGTTCTTTAAGCCTGACAACAGAAACAGTTCAACTTTGTGAATATAAAAATATAAGTTTAAATTAAGCTCTTTAGGGAACTTTTTAATGCAACTAAGTTTGAATGTTGATTTTTTTTTTCTTTTTTTTCAGACCTTATTCAGATATCACTTGTTTGTTGGAATTGTACTGGCTTCATACATCTTAAATTAGATCAGAATCAGATCAATCAGCTTTTGAAAAGGAAAGTTTTATTTCCTTGCACACAGGGTCCAAATATACTGTGGTACCAACACAAATGAGAAAAAAATTGATTTAAAAAGGAGAACTGGAATTAATTAATAGTGATGTAGGTAAAGCCTAGCACCAACGTTTTTCACCAATTTTTCACTTGAGCAACTGATTGGCCTTGTATAAGTTTATTCCTGTACACTTTTGGGATTATGCTAATATGACTACACCAGCATTTAGAAGACTACAGCAGCACTTACCTAGTTAAGAGAAATTTTTATAAAGGGACAAAGGAAGAGCAAATAGGTACCTTACATATTTCAATGATTCTTTTCTATTATAACTTTTTTAAAGCCAAATATGGTATAAGGATCTTTTCCCTCAAGATTAGTTGAGATCGCTGAAGGGAGACAAGTTCTTTGCATTAAATGCTAAAGAGCAAAATTATATGAAAGGTCCACTCACAATTGCAGTCAGAGATGCATGGAAAAACTATTTTTTTAAATTACACTGAATTATTGGGTTGGAGAGACCAGCAGCCAGGAGTTCTAAGTTACAGGAGGCATGCCTTTTATATAAAAACAGTTAAATCCTTTAATTTTTATACCCCATTTTTAAGTTTTATAAATTCTTTATGCCATGTAGAAGCTTTAGTCAGATACTGATATAGAATGTCAAATTTTGATTGCAGTTTTTGGAGGGAACTATCATACAAATATGAGTAACTTAAAAGACATTTGGACTTCCAGTGGGGAAAAAAAACCTTCTCTCTGTATTTACTCAAAACCAGAAATTTTGTTCTAATCATCAAACATTCATGAATGTTTATTCTTGACTTTGTATGATTGAAGTTATTTAAAAGTAGAATCCTAGAAAGAGGAGTGAAGCTTAAGTGTATATGGAGAGATATTTGTAAACTGAGTGGTCTTATGAATTATAGATTGATCCAATCTAATTCCTGAATGTAATATATTTTTAGATACACAGATTGGAGAATCATGTCAATGTCAAATTGTCTCTGTAAGAAAATTCTAAGCCCAAATTTTGCATTACTTGTTGCATCTGAGTTATAATTCTGGGAATGTACCAAACTCACTTTTTAGTGGGACCTCGCCTCTGTGGTTCTTCCAGTGGTTACCTTTACCTCTCCTGAGAGAAAAACCAACAGCTGGAATAATAAAAGACTTTAGTCAGAGGTTGATAAATTTGTTACATAGAATTTTTATATGAATTATTTGACTGGCTTATGAAAGCTTTTAATCTATAGAACACTTAATAGGAGTACATATATCATTTTTTTTTCCTAATATAAAGGCTTACCAGCAAGTGTTCTCATAATTTATTTAATAACAGCTGGCTTTGTTGGAGAAAGTCATAGGGTTGCATTCAGTTTAGGTACACACTCAGTGCTGACCCCGTGGATAAGGTAGAATTATTGCAGATAGGTTGGACTGTACTGTTAGATTAAAGACTAGTCAAATGCTATATTTAAACTTTAAAGTTTAATACGTCTCAAAGTCAACTGTCCATAAATTTCGCTCACTTCTAGGACCATCTTTTCCACCTATACCCACCAATGCTCCCTTTTCTCATCCTGTTAGCCAAAGGCTCATTTGCTTCATGGTCATTTAGTTTTCTCAGCTGAGTGTACAGGAAGGGAGGTTCCTATGTGTGTGCTCTTTTGTCATATGTTTAAGCTCCAGAGAGTAAAATGATCCATTTCCAGCTCAGATGTAGAAGGCTCTCAAACAAGCCAGCTCATAGGAAGCTCCTAACTGCTTACACAGAGCACAGATACAAACATATACACCTCTTGTGGCTCTTCCCTTGCAGCCTCAGTGTTTGGGAAGATACATATTTGGTGGCATATTTTGGGAACATTTCATTTCCCCATCAACTCTGACCAACAGAGCTCCCAGGGAAGTAATGGTTTGAGACTTGAGCAAAAAAGTCCTATCTTTTGGTGTTAGTGCTGTGTTCGATTTCAATAAAGTATAATTTTCATAAATAGTTCTGCCTATTGTTCAGGTCATAAATAAGGACCCAGTATTAATTTTGGTTCACACATCCTTGTGTGCTTGTGTGCTTCACTGTGTGCCAGACACTGTGTGTCTCTCCTCTTTGTATAAAGATATTTTCAGCTAGAAAGCATGGCCCTTCTGAAAATTGTCATTCTTTAAGATATAGAGGTCAATCAGATCTTTGATAAATGTGAGGAAAAACATGAAAAGGTTGAGGTTTTTTTCCTCTTAAAAGAAAAATGGTCTAAGTTTCATATGATCATTAGTTACTCATCCACTAAATACAGAGTTAAAATTGAACATGCACCTACAGGAATTATCTGGTTTCTAGAGAGTCAAGACTGTGTTTTTCCCTTGAGTTGTCAGTGCTTCTGTAGTGGTATATCCATTTTTGGTCTCAATGTGCATTGCTTTGTCAGACACAGTGTTCAGCCAACAGCTTTCCCAGGAAGTTCTCAAGTGTTTACCTGTACCAGGATTGAAACACAGAGGTCTTCATCTTTCTTGAAGACAAACTGGTGGAATGATAGGGCTCCAGTTTCTGTGTTCTACTGCAAGATTCATTAACCACAACCATCCAAAACGAAACACTTTATCATTAAGTTCATTACTACATGCTGTTTTCCTATGGGCTATTGTACATGGCAAATTGAGAAATTAATACTGAGTGTATAAACATTATTAGTTAGTTCCTAACAAAAAGCATACAACAAAACCGAGTACAATCTTTTTGTGGTAAAAACTGTTGCATAGTTTGGCATATTCATCCTTGGGTTTTCCTAATAGCTGGTCTGATAGTGGTGAGTGACAGTTATTTAGGCCTTGGTGAATCTATAGGAACAGCTGACATCTAATGGATGAAGATAAATTACTGTGATTATGGTGCTAGGCTATACAGACTAAAAAAGGGGTTTTTGAGATGTTTAGGGTGATTTTAAAAAATTAACGTGGTAATTCAAGTTAATGTGCTACACATATATCAAGATTTCTTTGACATTTAATCATAACGTTCTACTTTGAATAGCTGTAAGCATATATCATGGTATTGCTAATATTCACTAACAATCAAAGACCATTTTAAAAGAACAGATGAAACTGATGTTGTCTAGTGCAGTCAGAAAAATTGATAGGGTTCTCATCAATTATAGATGCTTCCACTCAAAGGCATTATTTTATTCTGCAACTAGCTAGAATAACATGAAATGATATGATGTCTAGTTTTTGAGTAATTTTATTTGCCAAGGCTCTGGGTGACCTCTGCATTCAAAAAGTTGAAATTTAAGTTAGATGGGCACTGTAATAATTTTGGAAGTCGAAAAGCCACTAAGTATGAACTTATTTTCAACAGGTCTGCTTTTTCTTAATCTAGTATCAATGAGGTTTTCCAGGCTGAAAATGTGGTTAAAGCTTGCTTTTGTGAAGCCTATAACATGAATGTTGATAGCAAATTTACTGAGATGCTTTTCATAGATAAGTCTTACCCATTCAACCATCCTTATTGTTTTAAGCACTATAAGAACACACTTTAAAACCAAAGGGCAGATGGCAGAAGTTATGCATCCTGTCTGACTTGTCCTTAAAAATCATGTACCCACCAGAAAAGCAAGAAAATGTTTTCAGAAGTAAGGGTTTGTTAATGTTACACACTGCAGGAGCACACCTCCCAGTATTTATGGCTCCACACGTGACTATTTCTCCCTGTGGCACCACAAAGTTTCTCTCTGCACTACCTGACTGCACACCTTGGCACATCAAACTATTCCATAATTCTAGCCACAGTGAGAAACATTTTCTCAAAGACCAGTGTTTCAAAAAGATGTGACGTTTCTATGCAAGTTTGTACCTTTCCATTGCAGTGTGAAAAATGTACCCTGCATCTCAGCTAAAATTTCTAGTTATTACATACTGATATGCTATAGTCAGGTCCAATTTTTTTATTTTTTATCCTCAGCTGATCTTCAGCTATTAGCATGTCAGACAGAAATCAAACATTTTTGTGGTCTGTGGAATGTAGATGCCACGTGTTCTCAATCAGTAAAGGACTGTTGAGATGTGCACTGAAATAGGCCTGTAGTGAAAGCATAAAATTATCCCAGTCAGTTTCTTATCTTGCAAAATGTACTTGATTGTTCTCTTTTGTCCAAAAAAGCTATGCTGGCAATGACATTTTCAATAAGACATCAGATATGCAGTGTATTTAATGCATTTTTTCGTTCCTTTATTTGTTACAGAAAAATATTTCCTCCCTTTTCTCAGATTCTTAACCCTAATATATTCTACTGAGACTTCCATTTGAAGACTGTATGTAGTTTTGTTATCTCAATCCTCAATGGGGTCTATCTGACCACAGTAATCTCTGTCAATTTTAACTGAAAATTCAGCAATGTTCACATCAAGGATTACACGAATAGAGTATTATGGCAACTATAGTTTCCTCAGAACCTAAAATATACAGCAGTAGGTCACTTTCCAAGCTTACTTTGGAATGGTTATATTTCCATTATAGAATTTGAATTATATACGGACACCCAGGTTATTGCTCCTTTCTTCTATCAGCTTTTTTTGCAAAAAAACACATGATCTGTTATTTCGAGCCTAGCCTCAGGATGAACACCATTGTGACAGTGCATTAGCATTGGGGTAGAAAATGCACATATCAAGGAAAAGAAATCTAAATTGATTAAAAAATAGTACCAAAAAATGCATGTTATATCTACATGATAAAGATATAATTCCCTTCTAATCTATGTTTGTTATGTCCCTTCCATGAAGTATCTATACTACATGTGCTGTCATGCTCAAATAGTCTGTAACATTTTTCAAGAGAGGTTTATTTAATCTAACTGTATTTTTAGTGTTTCCATTTGTGCTTTTTCTATCCCTTAGAGAATAAAATAATAGGCACATCTGGGGCATGGTTCATCTCATCTGAAAAGAGACTTCTGAGATGTTATTGAAAATACACTTTAAATGTGATAATGCGATTTCTCTTTTTTTTTTATTTTTTTTTTAAGAAAGGAATAAAAAGCAAAAGTCCCTTCACACGGCCTGACTTGCAATGGGGACATCCATATTCTGTGAAGAGATGACATCTAAATCACGCCAGGTAATAGATATAGTTTGGTCCAAGCAAAACCACTTGGCTGAGGGAAGCAGGGCCTTCATAGAGGCTGAACAGAAGAATATCTGAGAGAAAACCCAGGGACAATTTCAAAAGCTCCATTTTAGATGTCTATTACAATATAATCTTAGATCACATGATTATCATGTAGTTTTCTGCAGGAACCTGTAACACTTTTGGGATGGAGATCATAATTGGTCTCTATAATTCATAACTATTAAATGCATTCTTTTAATTGTGCCACCTCAATCCTTTGCTCACTATAATTCTCATTCCTAGTTACTGTCTAGGGGGGTATTTTTAATTACTACTTATTCCCATTCTTGAGGCATATGTAGAATAAAAAGCTTTCAGCATTTCCAGCCACTCTAGATTAATTTTCCTTTCTTCTATTTGTTTTTTCAGAGTTCTTATGAATACTACAGTAGCAACTCAAGTATGTCCCATCCTTCAAAAGTAATAGACAACAACAAAAGCTGTAAGAAAAAAAAAAAAAAAGAAAAAAAAAAGAAAAAAAAATCCAGCAACTTGTGGAACACACTTTAACTAGAATTTGCAAATATTACAAATTTTGGAAAAGTTGTATGATGTGTGCAAATTTAGAACAGAAATCTTGTCATAAGACAGGATAACAATTATGCTGGTCATCTATTTCTCCTTTGAAAGAACCAGTGAAATTCTCAAAAGAATTAGGCTTTAATTTAATTAATTTAACTTCATCAATTAATTGAAGCGATTTAATTAGTTAAATCTAATTGTAATTAAGTTTAGAATTAAACGTCACGCATTGTTTATTGCCAATTTTGCTTTGTAAAATAAATATCCACATCGCTTTTCCTTTCATCCCTTTGAAGCGAGGCAAGCATAGTTTTTACCAAAGTTTTTCCTTCAAATTCATCATTAATCCGACTAACAGTCACTTATGTTCCCAGTTAATTGAAGTTACAACATTTCCTGTAGGTGAGAGTTCTTTCCCTGGCCATGGTGCACAAGAGGTCTAAGGCCTCAGCTTTAGTGAACTTCAGGGAACCTGTGTTCTTTATTTTCCCCTGAATGGTTTCTGGGGACTGTCAATGCCCTCAAGCAGAAAAAAAAAAAAAATTAAGTCTTCACCAAGACCCCCTGCCAGCTCACTGCCTACTTCCAAATTTTGTAAAATATGACAAAAACTTGTTAGTTTCTGTAGGAAAGAGAAATGGGAATTACTGTCCAGTATTATAAAACTTTTTAATTTCATTGCTTTCCTTCTTTAGGCACCTGTGGACAGAGATATTTCTGTTTAGAATGGAAGCCACTGAATATAAAATTCCATTGTCACAAATGATATTTCTTTTTGCTACTAAAATTTTTAGTCAGCAATCTACAGAAAAAAAGCACAAAAATTTTAACAGTGTAATTCTTGTAAATTTGTTTAAAAACTTTTACTATACTTTGATAGTTTTTCTGGGATGAATTAAGGCAAAAAAGAAAAAAGTGAAAGATTAATTATGAGATTGAAAGAGGGTAACTAAAACTGTTATATTTATTTCCATGCTTTATGTTTCCTATTGAAATATATCTAAGAACATCTATATTTGACCTTCACTAAGTAGTTCCTGGCAAAGCTAAGGACATTTTCAGAGGTGTAACCTTCTCATTCTCATTTTGATCCAACTCTCACCTGTTGCAGAGCAACTGTATCTTAAAATGGCTAATTCTGTTATAATGTCTGGGCACTTTTCATAGTTTTCAACATTGCTTACTAAAAATGAGGAGTTCTTTTAGATCCAAAATCTTTGGGAAAAAGAATTCAATTCAAGTTACAACTCATTGAAATTTTACTTTCATGTTTTCAATGTATAGTTAACGTATTTTAATTGAGCTATATATTCACAAAAAAAAAAAAAAAAAAAAAAAAAAAAGCCAAAAAACTAGATTGGCATTATAAAGGTATCTATTCATATTAAGAGTAGCTAAAAAAAAAAAATCTGTTTCATGGTCGTGCTCCAGGGGTGATAAGTTCTCCCATCTTTAAAGGACATATATAATGGCTTTGCTCCAGGAGGGTGTAAGAAATGTTGCCTGCTCCCTAAAAGAGAATGCCAGGTGGGACAGGGATAATGCTGGTGGCAGCAATGCACTGCCAGCAGGTCAGCCGTGCCTTTTGCAGCAAGAGGCTGTTTTAGCTGTTTTTAGCTGTGTATCCAGCCCAGACAGCTCCTTTCTCTGCAACAGGTGGCATCAGAGCATGTGTAATTACCAGCAATTTGCTTATCACAATCTCTGGTAAGTGAAGTGCTTTATGATTACATGATAATACATTTGCTTCTTTGTCTGATCTCCACCTGCTCAGAACAGGATGGTACAGATAAATTATTTTTATTCATGAATATTCTTAGGAGAGAGAGAGAGAGAGAGAGAGAGAGATATTGCTCACTGAACTAATTTTATTTTATCCCTGTAACTAGGCAGCTATTATTTCTTGTGGCAAATTTCAACCTCTTTGGATGCACTGCATAATAAAAGGAGCTACTAAAACTGGCAAACTCCTAATGTTATTTTGTGCCTTCATATTTTCCCTTGCTTTTAGAAGCCTCTGCAATAGAAACACAGAAAAGCAGTAACAGTTCAAATTCCAAAGTCTTTCTGCTTCTTCATTTATATGTATAAAAGGTTAATGTAATATGTCCTAATGCATCTACTGTACGTAAGGGCTTTTCTAATATTCCTAAATAATTTCTCTACATAAAAATACTCAGTTTGTTTATTTTTTTTATTTTTTTCTGTCAAACAACCCCAGAAGCCCAGACAATCTTTAATTCTGTACTCTAAGAGATGCAATGACATAATTTAACATGATTTCTGAATTTAATTTAATTTAAATAAGGTCTTGCTGTCATAACCCCTACAGATAACCCAGATTGTGCTGGCTGGGCCTGGTATAGATGACATGTGGCTTGACAGCATCATGAGAACTCAGGGCAATGATCAAATATGATCTGCTCCCCTTGCACCCCTCAAATACCACTAATGGGGTTTATAGGTGCTCTTTCCACTGGTGCAGAGTTTTTCCCAGTGCTTAATGAGATTAGGACACTGTTTGAAGTATATTTCCTGTGTTTGTGGTGTGGAGCAAATATTTACATTCAACATATGTTTTTGATAGAGGTTTTGGCTTAAAGCTGGTTCAGTATTTAACAGCACCAAGCTGTTGAAATGGGTGCAGTTTTAAACTTTGTGATAATGAGCTGCCTGGGACAGAATGTAGTCATGTAGTTGCAGGATGTGTTTGACACCACGTCAGGGTGGTAGCTGCTCATGAATTCTATCTTCTACCAGAAGATAATTGGTTAATCACACTTGATGCTTGGACAGCTTGGTGATTGTTCCATGTAATGTAAAACAATTAAATATTGACATACAGCTAGTAATGCAATCAGATTCTCTGCTGCAAGTCAGGAACAGAGGAGGAAGGGGGAAGGAGAGAAAGAAGGTGAAAAGGTCAGCAGTGAAAATAGAATAGAGGTGAGAGAATAAACTTTTTTCCTTGAATAGCTGAGCATGCATTTTCTGTCGAATATTAAAGATTTAACAGAAAGCTTATTTTTGTTTATTGGAAGTGCACTTCACAAATGCTTGAACTGACCTCAATCTTTGGGACAGCATTACATTTTCATATGAATCAAAATGCTTAGGCAGTTCTTTAGAGTGGAATTTGTATAGGCAATGTTCCCTTTGCCTTATGTATTATAACAAAATTTGTTAAAAGAATGATGTGTTGGCCAGACTAAAGACGAGAGAGTAATTTTACTTTAGTACAGTATGTTCCTTTGAATATAGTGGTTAAAGTTGTATTAAAACAACTAGTAAACTTGAAGCAAGATGGCCACTAATTTAATCTAAATAAAATTTGTGAAGGACAGGTTCCTAAAGCTTGAACTGAACGGCTTCACAAGGTACTTCCAAGCTCAGTGATCCTGTAATTCCACATAGTAATTCTATATAATATTGTACTGTGCAACTTCCACTGGGTTATACCAAGGGAGAAATTTTTTTGAGACTTATCCATGTTGCATTCAGGTGCATACTGTGAGCCCTCAGCTACAATTACTGGAGAAATCTGCCCCAAAAAGAACCCCCTTGCACCCCTTGCACACAAATGCATGTTCAAGTGTGGGACAAAGGTCCATGTGCTCCTCCCTCAAATATAGATTTGGATCTGTACTTAGGCCCATTTATTTGGTCTATGTACGCAGAGTCACAGAATTCTGAGGAAGGTCTGCACTGGCTATTGATGTTTCTTTTGTACAAGGTTCTAGCTCTAAGCTCACATAATGTTTTGAGCTGCAGTTTGAACACTAGTGCTCAAATCATAGATTCCTTATTCTGTCTGTAAACAAGGAATCATGCTTATCAATGCACTAGGCAATGCATAAAATTTGGTTTGAAATGCTTAGCTGCTATTATCTATGTCGTTAAAATATATTGTTCGCTTCATAAACACAACTATTGTAGAATTAATCTCCTCATTCTTTGTGTCTCTTTTAATGCAGTGAGTGTAGAAATAATTTTTATTATTAGAGTCATTAAAAACATCATTCAGGATATGACTTATGAAGGGGACAAGTGCATCAGAAAGATTTTTAATTTTCTCCTGTTTTAGATCTTATTGTTTTGCTCTGAGACAACGTATAATTAAAGATTAGAGAATTTATTTTCATACATAGGATTTCCATTGCTTTTTAGGTATGATTATATAATTTTGATTTCTCCTGATGTAGATTAACAATAGATTTAACACCAAAACCTATTTAGACAAAATGAGAGAAGATGATATTGGAATATTTGCTGCGTGCCTGAATACTAAACATGTCAGGAAGCATGTGAAAATTAATACAAACATCAAATTTGCTTATTTAGGGAAATTAGTCCAAGGGTAACTTTGCAGGTGTTTTTCCTGATAAAATTTCACAGAGGATGGGGTTAAGCTTCAGCGTGGCTGTGGGCTCCATTTAGAGGAAGCAGGACAGATGCAGAGCAGCCCCACGTGTGTCAAGGGACATTTTATACTGTCTAGGATGAGACTGAAGTTATGGGCCAGAAGTATTCCTGTCCCAAATCATGTAGCCTCATGATTCCTCTTGTCTCCCTTTCTATTGCACCAATATGTAATCCTTTATGTATTGCTGTGATCTTTCAGTAAATCCAAATTGGTCTCAAAACAACTATCAAGAAAACAGGGAGAATGACATATAGCATCTGTAACTGCTAGTCAGGAAACAAAAATGTTCTATGTTTTCAGATCTCTGGAGAGTAATAAATGTCACTTGAAACACAGATAGTACTTATAGTGACATAAAACCACAGCAAAATGTCCTAAAAAAACCCTTCATTTTAAAAATTGACACATACTGTATTCTTTTCAGCAAGGAAATGCACATCTTTGTCTTCCTCTGTTGTATTTCTACGAGACAGCCTTGCTGCAGCTGTAATTTAAAACACCACAGCTTTTTCCTGAGTCAAAAGTATTGCAGCAATCATCTGGTTTGAAACAGGAGGAGATGAAAGGCACACTGTTAATGCTTACTTCTACTCAAATTTCTGTTTCTTCTTGGTACCTTATATGTCAAAAGTGCCCTGATTTCAAATTACAAATTTTACATTGTTAAAAAAGCTCACTGTCAATTTATAGAACAGATACAGACCCCATGTGTGCATAATTCATCTCTGCTATTTTAGACTTGATCTTCTTAAGTGACCTGGAAACTTCAGAAAAACAGGCCTCTTGATCAATGAGAATTGAGATAATCATTATTAATGTGGAAATTTTCTATCAAGAGCTCTTCAAATAGACTTTTCCTTAATTGCTTCCTCACCAGCACTGGAAAAAGGAAGTTAATTTGCACAGAAATAGCAAATAAATGGAAATAAGGAGGCTTGCAGAAAGCTTGTGAAAGTTATCTAAGCTTTTGTTGAAAAGATTTGAAGGGGGAACATATTCAGTCTGAATGAGTTCATTAATCCCCAGTGGATATCTAATACAAATATACTGGTCCACATTGAAAGCTCAAAAAATATCTCATTGCTGTTTGGGACAAATGTATGGGTAGAACTTGTTAGAGAAGAGAAGTTGTTCTTTAATCGTTTTATTCATGTTGGTTTTAGGGGTTAAGAATCTGCTCATTTGAAGCTGTTAGGCTAAATCAGCCCTCATTAGCTCCTCAGATATGTTTTTTGAAAGAAATTAATTAGAAGACCTTGATATTCTACCTTATGCTAAACTGCCTGAGTTATAATTGTGAGGATAATTGGATGTATCTCCCTACTCTATAGTAGGCATTCAATAGCAGATGGTGCCTTGATGTCTCATTTTTCAGAAATATGGTAGATTGCATTCAGTAGTATGCTAAAGAGTATCATCATAAATAATTGCCACTAAAGGAGTTGGCAAATAAAAAACATATATTATGACATGGATTTTAATAGAATTTGAAATGGTTCCTATCTATTCAGAGAGAACTTGTAAAGTGCTGTAGAGTGCTTTAAGATATAAGATGTTGCACAGTAATAATTGCTCTTATACATTTGTCTGCCTGTCATTAGACTGTATTTTTCATGTAACTCATTTGTGTGGTATTCATATCACACTCCATTTTTATTTCTAAAGTTCTCAGTTGCAGGATTTTAAATCATTCTTTAAAGTTTATTCATTTGGCTTTGCCTTTTAATTGTAGGCTTTTATATTTAATTAAGATTTTTGTGGCATCTGTTCCAGAAGTGCCATATAAATGTTATGATTCATACGTTTATGAATTATAAATATTTTGTACCAAGAAAAGCCAAAACACAGAACTCCCAACACCTACACATAACTGGGAGAGCCATAAAACGCCTAAAGTTGAAAGTGTATGCAGTTTGTTTTTAAATGTAAAACTTTTCCATGTTTTTTGAAACAAAGTTAGAAAACTGTGGATTTATTTCTTACTAACTAATTCTCATTGTACCACTCCATTTGTTTTAACACCAGTGTATTAACTATTTGAAGACCTCAGCAATGATTTCCTCTGTGGAACACACAGAAATGTTATTTCCTCCTTCAAGTGGGCTAGGAATAAATTTTTTGCAGATTATAGTGGTTGAATTGCTTTATTTTCAGACACCTGAGTATAGTTTATATGTCCCAGTGACTGAAATGAGAATTACATGGATGCTTTCTATAAACCTGAAAGTTCATAAGGAGCTTCAGATTCCTGGTCATCTCAGGACCAGAAATGCAGATACAAAAACGATTTAATCTTACTCTAGCTCTACCAAAAAAGGTTTGTACTCAACTTTTCCTGGTTTGTGTAAGGTGTATGTCAATGTTCTAATCACTGCTCACTGGCTGACAGTTCTACCTTCAGGATTGCCTGTTTTAAATATATGCTATGGGAGTAAGGACAGGAAATGTTCACATTTTTATGGTTGGCATTCAACATTTATTTGCAAAAGCTTGTTGTAGGCTAAGGCTTGGAATACTGAACAAAGCCCATGGCCACCAGTCAAAAAGGATTTTATCTGTCAACCCCTCAGTTTTCTCAGGCAAAAACAAAGGTGCACCTACAGAAAAACGTGAGGACTGGGCAAGCATGGGAGCTGGATGTATGATGTGTGTGCTCAGTAAACATCTGCATTTATCCTATTAAATATTCCCTGGCTCCCCTGAATCCCTGCTCAGCTCCCTCAGCATGCTCTGGCACAGAGCTGTAAAATCCAGTCTTCAGCTGCACCATGGTCACCTTCCTTGTACCTCTTGGAATTGTCCCCCACTATCAGCTGATACCTTCCAGCTCTTGCACTGCAAAATAGGATTCTGATTCCACTCTAATCTCTTCTTCCCGTGCCTTTTATGCTATACAGATGTTCAGTGTCTTCTCTTTTCCAAACTGCACAATGCTATCTAGTTCAGCCGTTCTTTCTATGGAAGTCATGCCACTTCCATAATAATCAGTATGACTGAATTGACTTTGTTAATTCATGAAAGAAGCAATCTTTAAGTTTTCATCATTATAAAATTATTTTTAAATTATTCTTAGAAGAAAGGGATAAAATTAAAGAGAAATACAATTGAAATACAATCAATAAATTATTCCTGAGAAAGGAATCAAGACACAGAGTTAAAATCCATCCGTGTTGACTCTTAATCTTTTAATTTCATAACGATTCAATGTAATTATTCTAATATATGCAGACTCATTATATTGTGAAATGTACTAATACAAGTCCGATATAGATTGACTAGCCAAATAATTAGGATCACAGAGTAACTCAGGCTGGAGGGAGCTTCAGGAGGTCTCCAGCCCTGCCTAGTGCTCGAAGCAAGATCAGCTCTGAGATCACACCAAGTTGTTCAGGGCTTTGTTCAGTCTGGTCTTCAAAACCTCCAGGATTTGCAACCACCCTGGGCAACCTGTTCAAATGTCCTTATGGGGAAATTTTTTTTCCAGTCTGGACCCACATTGTATCTCTTTGAGACAGATGAAATTACTATTTTTTCCCCCCTGAATTTACTGGACAGGAACCTGCCCAGCACCAGAGTGTACACTGACAACTGGACAGTCAGCTGAACTCACATATCATTTTGAGATAGAAAACAGAAAAAACACACATGTGCCAAGCTGAAACTGGCTGACATACAATGCATTTTTTAATATGCTGGAGGGTATGGAGTCTGCATGCATGTCTTTATCAACTTCCCAAAACACAAGTTAAACAATAATGGGGTGTAATGTATTAACTACTTAAACAACATAAAATAAATCTCCACGTGCCTGAACATTCCTGGGACTCTTTGTTCAAAATCCTCTTGAATAGTTTAAAAGAGAAATGTTGACACTCAGAGAGCAAAACTAATTTTCTCGTGGGTAAAGCTCCACAGTGTTCTACACCTCTGCAAAATTTTATGCATATTAAAGGCAGACTGTAACTTGGATGAGTGTTAGGAGAAGTAACTAAGCTGACAGAGAAGGTAAAACTTAATTCCAAGACAACTAGCAGAGCTTGGCTTGTTTAGGCTAGAAAAAAAAGGAAATCTGAGAAGGAACTGATTGCTCTCTATCATATCATCAGGAGAATAAAGACAGAAAAAAGGAGTTACTGAATTTAAAGAAGAGATTTAATGTTGGCATAGAAGCAAGTTATGAATAAATTTAGGATGGAAATTAGAGGGTTTTTTAGACATCATAAGCATGGCTTTCTTGAAAAGATTTCCATTAGAAATAGTAGAGGCAGAGACCAAATAATTTTTAAAAAGAATATAGTAGTTTATGAAAGACTCGCTTGTGACTGAAGATGGCTGGATCTGGTGAAAGATTTCCTGTTTGACATTCTTCGTTCAGCAAATGACCTTTTCCCAAGTCTCTTAAGGACTTATTCTCAGAAATGCTAAACCCAGTTGAAATTCATTTAATCTTGTTCTGGGAGCAGTTCCTTCATCTGTAAAATGGATGTGCCACTTAAGTTGAATGAGTATTTGCAACCCTTAGGATAATTAAAAGAAAAAAAAAATCACTTAAAATTAGGAACACACCCTGATTTTTTTAAAAGCAATATAGGAATGTCCGATTTCCAAGGTTAATTAATCTGTAAGAAAGATTGGCAGCTAAACTGATGAGAATGTTTGAAAATCTATAATGCAGAGGCTCTACAGGGGCTCACAGTTTAGGAGCATACAGGAATTATATTCTGATTAATACTCACGGGGAACAGTAACTAATAACATGTTTCCAGGTTAAACATTTGCATGCTCATGGTGCAGGCATGTCAATAAGACTCTGCTGGTAGGGCAATCATTGTACAAGAACTGAAGGTGTGTTCTCTGTTCCCCCAAGTGTTGCTGCATTGCTGCATCTAAATGCTTTTTCCCTCAGTTTTTACATCATTTCAAACTGATGTTTTTCTCTTAAGTCACTGAGTTAGTAATTTCCATCTCTGCTTTTGTCTTTCTTCTCTTGCATAGAAATAACTTTTCTTTCCTCTTGCAGCTCAAAGGGCCAAAGTCAGAAAGCTGTGTTGTAAGAAAGGCAGGCTTTGTATTGTATGCAGCCGAATTCCTGAGATGTGTTATAGCAGTTCCATCTCTGAATGATCAAAATTTTGAGGTCTGTAGATCCACCACCAAGGAACTGCCCTCCTCTTGCATCTACTCAGGTCTGAGAATGCTCAGGATAAAAATGAATTCTCTTACTCTGTCCCCTTCACTGTAATTGTAATTCACACACTAAAGAAATCGAAGCTTTTCCATTATTTCAGCGTGGTTTTGCTGCCTAAGTATATTCTATTACATGCATATGTTAGCAGTAGAAACATCTCTAATAAAAAATATGCTTAGTTACAAATAGAAAAATATAACATATATATCATTGAATAACAAGCTACCTGGGAAAGGAAGAAGTTAAATTTGCACCACAAAAAAGCAGAAATTTATGGGAATTTACAGTTTACGGTAAACGGAGATGAGCCAGTGAGACAAAAACATTTTTCTGAAATGGACCATTTCATTATTTAGCAGACATTTCTCAGTATGACAATAGCAATCACTGTTTGCAGAACAATCATGTCTGTGCACTCAGCCTCTAAAGTTTTTGTGCTGATTGCCCCTTCAAATCTGTGGAGATCTGGAAACAAATGTAAGTGTAGGTAGGTTTGACAACAGCCTATTTAGCCTTGGCCTTGGCTTTACATTATTTTAGCTTTTGTTCTGCCTTGGTTTTAGTAAAGTTAACCATTTGAATTAACAACCCTTCCTTTTCTTTATAAGTGACCTGTGAAAATGAAACAGGAAGTTATTCCAGCTGGGACTGTAAAGCTCTTAAACCTTAAATTATCTTCAAAAACCATGTACTGGTTGACATGTAGGTTGACATCATTACATTTCCTGTACATTAAAAATAGCAGAATAATGGTTAGGCAAAATTCTGAGATTTGAAATATAAAAAATATTAGTAACATACCAAGTGATCCAGAGGCTCACAGAATAAGCAGTAGGAAGTGTTGTAGTAATGTTATGATGCATGACATGGCAGCAGGGTTGGAGTAGAGGATCTCCAGAGGTCCCTTCCAACCCCAGCAATTCTGTGATTCTCTATTTTAAATACTAAATATATTTATGCAATTAGTGAACCCCTAAAAATTATATAAGGACTGTCATTCTAAATGACAAATTATTTGCATATATTAATCTCAAGTATTCTAAGTAGACAAGACATTGTTCAAATTAATTTGCATTTTAAAATTGACTTCTAATCTCTAGAAGAGACCAGCACATGTAAATTTGTACACTTTTCAATTACAAACTGTCATCTGTAATAATTTCCCACTTTAGTGTCCCTCCTGGATATCTGTTAGGTTTATACTGAACACATTGCTATTTTTCATGGTAATATCAGGATACTCAATGGATCAAAGAACTTTAGCAAGACTTTTCTACAGTCATGAGCCTTCCTGCCTTCATTTTATTTCATGGCATTTCCCTGTACAAATTTGCTAAAACTTTCCATGAACAAGATAAGTAGAAGAGTTACAAATTAAAATCAGCAATTTTTTTAAGGTAAACGATTACTCTGAACTATTCAAGTATGTATTCTTATATATTTTCAGATACAAATTCAATATGTTTATAAGAGCTTACTGACTTCTTTCTTCCTTATGTTGCTGTATTACTATTTTTCTAGCTCATTCCTTATTCTGAAAAAGAAGGAAATAAAATTTCGTAGTAATATAGCTTGCCAGATATTTTAAAGATCTGATTTCTTTCTTAAAAAAAAAGTCAAACCAACAACGAAGCAACAAACACACAACAACAAAAACAACAAAACCAACAGAAAACCTCCCTTGAGGTTCTCAAGATTTTCATAGTAATTTAATTAATTCTTTGTTCTAGCAGGAATGGGGACATAAAGCAGAATCCACCTCAATCTGCTTTTGTGATGTGAACAATAGGATTGATAGGATTTAATATACCTCTTGCATCTCTAATTCTATCAAATGGTGCCCTTCATATTAACTCCTCATTTTGAACAGATGAAATTGAAAAGTAGTTTTTATGATCATTCTATAATTCTACTTATTTAATGAAGGTGTTTATTTTTCCAAAATTTACAACAATCTCTACTGGCACTAAGCAATCTTCCAACATTTGCTGTTTGAAACTGACATTTATTTTGTCCTCAGGACAAATGTAATTTTCTCAACAGGTGTATTAATGCTTGGGGAATGTCAAAAGAGACTTAATTAGAAACCACATGTGAAAAAGGATGTCATATTTCCAAGCATGATGAAAGCTGACCATGACTTTGACCCTGATATCTTATTTCCCTGCCACTCTCACAATTTCAAGTTAGTCACTTACTGCTTGACACAACCACATTCATCAAATAGACTGTTTTCAGTTATTATCCAGCAGTTTACATTGTCCAAAATTGTTTAAACTTCACAGATATTTTTCCAGCTTCTCACTGTAATGAAACAAAGAGCAGTGAGGGACCACAGCCATAGAAAAAAATCTTGCATAATCACTGTGCAAGCTTAGAGGACTGCTGCTAACTGCTGTGGCAAGAGCTTGAAAGTTTACAATTACAGAGAGGGGATGTTGTCAATTCCCACCAACCCTATTTTGCCATCCCTTGTCTGTCCTCCATCCATCTAATAAAATCCTCAGTCCCAGTATGAAAAGTTCTGCCCTTCAGTAGGTGAGCAGGCAGGACTTTACTCAATCAGCTTTGTATTTTTAGATACACAGCCACTATTGCTCCTGACCCTTCCTTTCTCTTTATTTAAAAGGCTCCACTCTCTCTACAGATACTGTGGCTAGCATATGGCAGGCTTTACCCATTCCATGGAACATTTTCCAAGCAGCAGCAAGGCATGGAGTCCTAGGTTGAATGATATGCACAACTTCTATGGGCAGCCTCTTCCAGTGTCTCACCACTGTCTAGTAAAGAACTTTTTTCCAATGTCTAATTTAAATCTCTCCTCTTTCAGTTTAAAACCCTTCCCCCTTGTCCTACTGCTATCTGTGTGTGTGAAAAGTCTGTCTCACTCTTTTTTATGAGCCCCCTTAAAGCACTGGGAGGCTGTGGTGAGGTGTTCCCAGAGGATTCTCCAGGATGAACAAGCCCAGGTCCTCCAGCCTGTCCTCACAGCACAGGTGGCCCAGCCTCCTGGGTAACCTCATGACCCAAATATATACATGTATTTATATTTATATAGAGCTAGACTGCAGTAAAGCACTTTCTGCTTACAGATTTGTTCTATTAGTACGTGATGCACCTTGGCTCAAGTAACTTTCCACAGAATGTAGGAAGTTTGTGATGATATAGCATGATGTACTTTGAGGGACAGAGGGCCCAAACTGAGGGAAAAATTCATTTCTCTTCAATGCCAGCTGATGATGAAGTGCTTGTAAGAACCAGAAGATGACCTTTTTAGAAGGCAGTAGCTAAAAGCATATCCCCAGACCAATAAATTTGATTCTAATACAGCAGATTCTAAGGGCTTGTCCTTATTGTATCTTTTTTTAAATCTTGATCAAGTTACTACTAGCTTTAATATATTTTCTTTTTGCTTTTTTACTTTAATTCCATGTTATCTTCCATATTTTCTCTAATATTCCAGCACAGGATTCTTTCAGCTTTTTTCTGTTATGTGTAATGGTAGATACAAAAGTGAGCAAACTTCCATGGTCTGTGACATGTGAGGCTGAGACTCCGTTTCTGATGAAGAAATGAGAGAAGTCCATTACCTGTGTGTTACCAAATTCTATACCACTGACCCTTATATTTATCTATTTGCAGAGACATGAGATACATTTAGATATTTAGATTCACTGGTCCTCCCAAAGCCATTTAGTAAACCTGTGGCTAATTGGAAAATGGAGTCCAACACCACTCTACCTGCCACATAAAAAAATTGACCTAATGAAGGGCTTATTGTTAAACAACTCTAGACTCCCTCTTTTCATTTAAGGGAATTATAGTATTAAATGCACAAATAAATAAAAAAAATTAAAATTCTCAGAGTTTTAGCCCCTCCTTGCTGTTTGTTTTCTAACCAACTATTAATTTGCATAAATTAAAAATGGGAATAAATAATGGAATTTAAAAAAAATAGTATGTTAATCTTCTATCCCTAAGCTTCCATTTAATTGCTTGAAGGGTGATGCATTTGGATCTGATATTTGTTTACTAGAGATGATTGCTTAACCACTTACTGTTTTAATATTGACAGATGTCCCAGAGAGATAATAAGTGAAAGCATATCAGTACTTTGCAGTCATTTAATGTTAGCATATAATGCTATTTAATACATGTTGACTTCCATGTTTACCTTCTCTGGTGAACAGAGGAAAAGCATGAGAGTTTTTTCCAGACTTGATTTGATTTTTCCATCAAATAAATGAAAAATGACAAGGAAATAAGTTTTCTAAAATGACAAAGTTAATGTTTCATTTCACCAGTGGGGGGAAAATATAACATTAAAAGGCTAGTTTGTCAGGTGCATTTATAGATGGCAACAGGTGGTTTTAGAAAAGTTTTTCAGCACTGAAATGATATGAATTCTCCTCTCAGAGGCTATAAATAATTCAGAATATTAGGGAAATGCAAGTTTTCAACAAAAAATTTCCCTTCTAAAACTTCATGGGAACAAGAAAGAACCAAAGACTGATAAAGTCATAAATTCTACCTGTATAAGGAGAGCTGTATTCTTCCACAATTTATTCTAAAGCATGTCCTGATGTAGATGTGAAAATATTGACTGACTAATCTCTACAACCGTCCTTTACCAGTTCTCTCACTCTCAAATGTGTGAAGAGTTTTCAATATTTATTTTTTAATGTCAAAGAAATGCAAATAGTAGCAATAGTACTACTATTAAAAAAAAAAAAAAAGTAGAGGAGGAAATGTTTAATGATTTTCTTGGGGACTGTGTGCTAGTATTGAAACCAGTATTGTACAGGTGCATGTTTCTGACATGCAGTTCATCTGACATGTAATAACAAAGAAGTATGAATACATGAATATAAATACCTGTTTTAACATGCACCCTTAGCAACTCTCCTCATGTAGGAACACCTAAATTATAGTGATACATTCTGAAAGTTTTCCAAGAGCTTGGTATTTATATGACTCTTCTTTGATTGCTGTTAGATTTGAAAAACGTGGCTAAAAATGTTGGCTTGTTGCCTGACTGATGTTGCCTCTGATATAGCTTTGCTGCAGGGCTTGTAAAGTTTTATCTTTCTTTCTCTGGGAAATGCAGAAAAATATTAAATATATTCATATTTCAATAGGGAAAGAAAAAAAAAAAAAACCAAGAGAGAAAAGTACTGTTTATCCAATTGGAGTGGGTTTGTTTTTAGTTTTCTCACACACACACCTGCTTTGTCCCTTACCATCTCCAGTTTGGCCAAAGTACTTCCATTGATTCCCTTTTAGAAAGCACAGGCAGTTTCAGAAGATAGAAGCTACTCTGCTTTACTGTATCTTCCTTAGGAATTCAGGAATTCCCACAGAATCACAGAACATGCTGAGTTGGAAGGGACTCATCAGGAACATCAAAACCAACTCTTGGCCCTGCACAGACCACCCCAAGACTCACACCCTGTGCCTGAGAGCATTGTCCAAAACCTTGAGCTCTGCCAGGCTGGTGCTGTGACCCTGATCCAGTGCCCAAACACTCTTTGGCTGAAGAACCTTTTCCTGACACCCAGCCTAGACCTGCCCTGACACAGCTTCATGCCTTTTACTCATGTCCAGTCAGTGCCTGCTCCTCTGCTTTTCCTCATGAGGATGCTGAGGACCACAGTGAGGTCTCCTCAGTCTCCTCCAGGCTGAGCAGACCCAGTGACCTCCCCTGCTCCTCACTCAGCTTCCCCTCCAAACCCTGCTCCATCCTCATGGCCCTCCTCTGGGCACTCTGCAATAGTTTTATGTATTTTTCATTTTATGGCACCCAAAAGCTCCCCCAGTGTGGGGAATGAATTCCCAAGCACAGGTTTTTTTATCTACAAGGTGTCCACCCAGTTGATTACAGTTGTTATTTTGTGTTAATGTGTGTCTGCCTAGTCGGCCATAATTGTTGATGTTTGTATTGACTCTTTGTTGTTAATGTTGCATTTCTTGGTGCCCACCCAATTGTCTACAGTGGTTGATGTTTGTGTTAATGTGTGTCTGTCGTCGTTGTGATGCACACAGAAAGAGAGGGAGACACACACACCTGACTCCAAGCTGGATGAGCAGGAAAGGAGCCTTTTTATTTACATAACATGTCTATTTATTGAATCTCAACAATGATCATGGATTGGACAGTGATGAAGAGACCTCTGACTCCACTGGCTCATCACAATGTCAATCAATCTTCTCTTCCTCCAAAGAGGAATGCAAACAATCTTTATTTATAAGAAAGAGTGTGAGAAAGTGTAACAAGAATATGTCAATGTCAGAAGGCCAAAACTCCAGGGCAACATGTGTCCACCTAGCTGGCCACAATTGTTGATGTTTGGCTATTTGTTGTTAATGTTGTAGGCCTTTGGAAGTTGTTAACCCTCCTGGTTGTCTGTCCCTTACCCTGTCCCAGCACTCACTCACACCCATGCACATCTCCATTACCCCCTCCCAAAATGGCACCCAGCAAATAGGGGGACCGCAAGTGCTCATGGGACACAATTTGATTATAAAAACCCCTAAAAACAACCAGCCAATAAAACATCTAAGGCTAAAAATGGTACTCCCAGGTAGGGAAAACAGTGGAGAAGATGAAACCACCAACCAGGGTTTTTTTTTGCCTTATCACCATGACCCAACAGCACCTGGTCAAGAGGACATCCCTAGAGGAAGAGCCAGCCAGGGTTTTCCTGAGCACTTCCCTGAGGATGGAAGCCCCAGCTCTGCTGAGAGACACAGCCATTCACCTCCTCCTCTGCATTGACCTGTGGGAGCAGCACGGTGTGCACAGCCCCTTGGGCTCCACACCCAAAGCTGTCCTCAATAAAAGCCTTAAAAAGGAGCTGATCCCCTGGCCCGTTTATTTCACCCTGCACTTGGGGTGAGGCTGTCCCAGAGCAGAGTGGGACAGTCCCCTTACCTGCCCAGCTGGTGATGCTGTGCCTGAGGAGCCCCAGGACACCTAGATAGAAAATAATACTCTGTTTTTATTCACTACAGCTCTTCCTTCATCTATTCCTCCAAAATCTGCAGGAATCTCAGGAGCAGTCATGAGTCACTGTCATTCTCTTCAGGAAATCTGCGTCAAATGAAAAAATATATATTGAACTTCACATAAAAATGTGAATGAACAGAGTGGGGCAAATGCACTGAGGAGGTTTTCTGTAGAGGAAATGGCAAAAAAGGTTGGTTTGGAATGGGTCAGTATGTAAAAAATTTATTCAGCAAATGGAGCCATTGTTTTATCAGGCTCACCAAGCACCAGAATGGATTGGAGCCTCAACCCAATGGATATAGACAGGAACATAGACTGGGAGAATTTGGGAACTGTGAGGTTTAGCTTGTTTGTTTGTTATAGGGCAAGAACAAAATATGTTTCAAAAATGAGATTTTTTTTTTTCACTAATTCAAAATATAATCTCATTGAAACCGATCCCAGAGGAAAAACTCTGTGTTAAGTTAGGAGTTGCATTCTTCAAGCTAAGTGTTATTTTCTCATATCAGCTCCTTATGTCTGTGACGATTTTTGATCACCTTTGTTTATGAGGAACAAGCAACAAATATTACAATTCTAGATTAAAAAAAACCCCAAAAAACAATTAAATTAAAAATCCCTGGAGGCCAGAGGGAGGAACTCCTTTAAATATGTTCTTACTGCTGAGACAAGTCAAGGTGTCTAAATTTCTCATGAAGACGAATAAGGTCTCCCAGGGATTAGAGTGCATTTCAGAAAGTTGGATGTGTTATATCAGTAGTGATCATTAGGGACACTGCTAGTTGGGTGGTAGTTTTAAAACCACAAGATTATTTATTTCTTTGTAGAAATTGGTATTTTTAACAAGGTGATCTTCAGTTTTATGCTGTGGTAAAGAAATATTTTTACACACTGTATGCTATAATTAAAAACATATAAGCTTAGATCTATAGTTAGAGTTTTCATGACTGAATTCTTTATAACTCATTCTATGGCCAAAAATGGGTCACAGACTATTAACAGAATAATTTAAAAAATAAAATAAAAAAATATATAATTAAAAGCATCAGCAGTTAGTTTTTTCTTTTCCATTTCTTCTGTTAAGCTCTTAAGCCCAAGGATTTTGTACTCATCAAGACCCATGACTTTTTGAAAAATGTCCAAAATGAAGTTTTTTGTTATATTGTGATGGTTGCATGATTCAGTGACCTGTAGAAAGACTTCTATTTTTAACATAATTGACAACAGCCAGGAAAGTGTTGGCTCAATCTTTGCTCACTGAATGCTGTAGTCTCCTAAACAAATTGTCTGGGTACAGCTGAGTTCAAACAGTAAAAATAGTAATGGTGAGTTATTCTTCCTGTTTGAAGAAGAGGAAGAAATTTTAAAAAAAGATGGCTCTGTGAGATAAAGTTGGCTTTACATTTATTCCTGATATTTTGTTCACATTTGGAGATCAAGCATATCAGTTTTTGGAGTAGTTTTCTGAGAATATACAGAAGCATAAACATTTTCGGATTGTGTTTCTTACTTCACAAGTTAAGATTTTTCTTTAGTCAGCTAAATCATTATCTTTGTCAGCCTTCTGGCACTACGTCTCACCTTATGTAAGTTTATCATGTTTAGGTTGGATTTTTTGATTGGTTGGGTTTTAAAGTTTTGACAAAGAGTTTCACTTCAAGAAAACAATTTCAAACTAAATCTTATTAATATGTGTTGTTGTATACAAAATATTTTGGGAAATAATAAATGCTCCTTTTTTTTCAACCTGAGATGCCATTGTTTCAGTAATCTCAGTAGTTCCCTTTTGTTTTAAATAAGATTAAAAAAATACTTTACTGATAGACGTCCTTTTGCTCTCTCCCCTTTCCTTTCCCGGTTGATAACCACATTATATTTTAATTGATAAAAAGTTACAACACATCTGATAGTACTAATATCAATAAGGGTTTAGAAAGCTAATTGTCCATCACAAACAAAACAAAACAAAACAAAACAAAACAAAACAAAACAAAACAAAATAATAAAACAATAATAGTCCATTTTATGGTTGTAATATAAATATATAATATATATATATATTAGGTGAATGTAATTTCTTAAGCTAAGATTCTTGGAGCCTAAAACTCACATCATCATTTCCACGTTTCTCCATATTTTCCTATTAGCACACTTTAAATTTTTATGAGTAGGTACTTTTTTCAAACAGAAGGAGTCATATTCTGCCTAAGAATGACTGAGAAAGCGAGTAGAAAACCTCCTGGTGCTGCAGAGACATGAAGAGTCCTTTGACAAGAAACTGAGCTTATTAAATAGGCAGAAATGACATTTCTATTGTAAAGATGTTCTGTATTACACAAAGGCAATTTCCTTCCATTGCTTAGACTTGCATCTGGTGTGGCTTAAGTAGAAGCATTTAAGGTTCTCAAGTCTCAGTTGCTTTACATGTAATGTTCTTATGGAAAACAAATAACAGAAGACTCACACCAGGATAAATCAGAGTTTGTAAGCTGTAGCTTCCATGCTTCATAACTACATTTCTTTCTGAATTCTTTGTTGCATTTTGGAGCAAGAGTTTCAATCTTACTAGAAGACTTGTTTCAACATGCACAGTCACTTGAGCTTGGACTTTTACATGACTCATTAGGAAAATTCAAATTAATCAGTAAAAAGAATATAACTATCCCTGTAAAAAGTATCAAGAAATTTCTAGGATTTTTTTTTTTTATGTATCATATATGATTTTTCTATCTGACATTGGATAACTGGTAAAGCTAAAAAATAAAAAAAAAACCCAACAGATTTTAAAAAAATGTAATGTATTGTTGCATTAAAGCAATAACAATATGCATGTTATGTGACAGAGTAACACAATGAAGTGGTAAGGAAAATTTTCTATCATGTAAGAAAAAAACAAAAGGAGGAATGAAATAGCTTAGATGTACTGATGGAGCCCTGCTCTTTGCCATTCAATTCACAGAGTTTCCATTAGCAGTTTTACCATCTTGCAGACAAAAAAAAAAAAAAACAGTCTGATCATCTTCTAGCAGAATATAGGACATGTGGCATGTACTCCCAGGGAAGTTATATTTTATGGCATGAAAACTTTCTCCTACTAAGTGCAGGAGCA
Source organism: Sturnus vulgaris (assembly GCF_052056855.1). NCBI lineage: Eukaryota > Metazoa > Chordata > Aves > Passeriformes > Sturnidae > Sturnus > Sturnus vulgaris. The sequence continues at coordinate 5,916,808 of NC_142248.1, read as the reverse complement.
CTGCCAACAGACTTGTGACTTGACTGTTGATTCAAAGTACTACAAAATCAGTTTTAGTACCATGTAATAGCAATTAGGTCTCATTTTCATATTGCTTTTAACAAAATATTAAGGGTTTACTCTGTCTACAGTGTTTTAATGTTTTAATAGACAATAATTCCTGTGTTCATTAACCAGAAACATTTAGTTCAAGGATTTAAAGACTTTATCTGAGAAAATAGAACTCCTTAAGATGCAACTAAGCACGTTTGTAAACTGCTTTTTAAAAAAAATCTAACAAGACAAAAAAGCAACCTTTAAATTATTTTAGACTTTTTCTACAATTTCAAACATCTTGAAAGTGATTCATAAGAGCCAATTAAAAGCGAGCCTGTTGGCTCAGCAGGAGGGACTCATATATCCCTTTCACTTAATCCTCGCTGGGGTATGATGAAATGGGTAGAGGTAAAGCAAGCTTCTGGACTTAAAAGTGACAAAGTATCCAGTTACTCCTCACAGGAACTGAAGGGGAAAAATCAATTATAATGTCTGTGCATCTAAAAATATGGCTTATACCTCTGCATGGTGCATTATCATCAGAGCAGAGCAGACGAGAGAGCAAAGAGGGAATGGGAGACTGAGGAAGTGATCACCAGAGGATGCATTAGAAATTCAGCAGGCTGAACGCAATTTCAGTTAGAAAGGAAGAAAGAAAAATGTTTTGATGTTAATTCATTCATGCTTCCCCATTTGACTTGCAGTCAGGGCCATCCTCTTTGTAGCTTAGTGAGAACAGGTAGAAATTTTTATGCCTGATTCTGATTTCTTACTGTTGAGGCAAACCAGAAATTAATCCAATAAAATCAGCCCAGAAGTACTTACACAAGATTAGTGTAAAAACCAGACCCCTACTATTTCTGGGACATAAATATGTAGGATTTATGTCTATTTCTTTCTGACACCCATCAAGTTTCTGGACAGAATTAATAAATGTAATTCGTAGTAGCTGATGCAGTAACTGCAAGCAGTTTTATTCTTGGCTACTTCCTCTTCTAAGAGGGGAGTCTGGTTTTACCTCCCTTTCCTGAGGAAGATATCTATGTCTTAGTAATACTTTTTTATGAGATGTGTTTTGTTTGAGCTCTGGATGAAAGGGTGCTGGAGGTCAGTCTGTTTAATTAGCAGAAAGTAAAAGGCCTGTCCTGATAATTACACCTACTCTTTGCTTATGAGCACTGCAAGCACTGTCTGCAAAGTAATGACAGAGCTTCTGCTCTCCCTGTGCTGCAGTCAACTGCACTTTGCTACTACTCTTTAACTCACTCTGGAGAAAGTGTGGGCAATTCATATAAAAAATTCAAGAGATGCCTTTCTGTGATGGCCAGACAAGGCATAAGTAGTTATTTTAGGTATATACACCTTTCCAGTTAAAGCACACTTCATTTTCAGCACACTGCCACTGTAGTAGAAGATGCTCAAGTGTTGCTTATCACTGCTTGCTACTAGATCTTGTTTCATGTGATTTTGGGAATTCTTAAAGAGAATATCACCCTGTTCCTCTTCGACATAGTTTGTCTCCCCTTTTCACACTTCATTCACCCCTCATCTGCAAAAAAGAAAAGCTTGTTACCTTCAGAAACATAGCACAGAGAAACCTCTTCTCACTGAAAAGAGACTGCTAAACCAAGGCCTTTTAAAGGCAGAGTACAAGGCTGCTGAACTGCAGCTCTGAAGAACCAGCAGCTGCCTTGAAATACTGTGCTTGTGGCCAAACTGCCATAAATGTCTGCTTTTCCACTGACTTAATTGGCACTTCACCCCAGCAGAGCAGGATTCATTCTTTCACATTTTTCCTTTCAGACAGAAGGGAAAGACTCTATTAGCTGCTTTGAGGTAAACCAAACCTTTAGTCACTTAACAGGACCTATCAATTTGCTCAGTTCACCTAGTTCAGGCAAAATCAGAAAAAAAACTTCAACTCCTTCTAGTGCATTAACTGAACTGCAGACAGCTGTCAATAGAAAAGATCTGAATCTGTATTTGACAAATATTTTGGACTTTAGCAGTAGGGCCACAAATGAAAAGACAGGCAAGTGGCCCTCCATAGGCATGCTTGTTGTGAGAAGTATCTTCTTATAATATGTTTACAAGAATTTCAATTCAACAACCATTTTTTTCCCCAAAGTCTGTGCTTTTGAATTAATAGACATATTTCAGTTATCATATGTTTATATTGGATAACATTATTCAGAGGCAAGATTCTGACCAACCAATAGCAATGCTAGAAACTATGCAAAAACACTTTTAAGAGAGATTTGTGGTTTTAAAAGCTTAAGAGGAACAAGGTCTTCATTTGAAGTCGATTACTGCAGCATAAAGCTCTACTGGGCTACACAATTTGGTATTTAATATAAGAAGACTGGACAGAGATCCTCTAAAATAAAATGCTTATTTGACTGTGGCTTTTGAATCATGTGAGATTTTCCTGAGACCATTTTCTAACTTTTACTTACCACAGGAAAACAAAACAAAACCAAACCTCGAAAGGTAAACATTAACAACCGTGTGTAGGGGTAAATGTCTGAAACTGAACCAATGAACCTTCAAGCAGAGCCTGCTGCTTGCTAGCTGCAACTCTTGTGAACTCCTTGCAAATTTTCAAAACACCTGGTCTGAAGAAAAGTGGCATGCCCCAAATCCTCCAGCTAACATAGACATGAAATGCAGGAGGCTGCTCTCAAACTGTATTATTTAGCTTGGGAAAATGTAGAGCTATAAAGAAGAGCACGTGGTGGAAAATCAGAGTTCCCGAATGATGCCATCCATATTAGTAAGCACATAAATATTTCAGTCTTCAGTATCATTTACTTTAGAATTTGTGTCCACTGTTGACTTCTCAAGAGGCACCTTCCCCTTTTAGGTGACCAACTCAAATTTTCAAATAGGAAACTGTGAGGTGGTATTGCTCAGAATTTATACAGAGGGTTATATTTTGCCAGTCACACATGTAGATGTGGAAAGTAGAAGTAACAGAGAAATTTTGGATTGGTAAACATAAATCCACAGCATCCATATATGGAATGAGTGGAGATGACCTGGATTAATTCAAGCATTAAATAAAATTTAAAACCAAGAAAGGAGGAACAGACGAAAGATGAATTATGTGTCACATGGATGAATACACTAGGAAGTTGCCTAATGTAGGCGTGTTTTCAGAAATTAGAAAGCAAACACATCCAGAAGGGTTTCATGAGCTGTAATTCTCTTAAGAAAAATTAAAATGAGAAGTGCAAGTGCAATTCTGTTCTGTGGCTTAATATATTTTCTCTATATATAGGGAAGCATAAGTCTTGATCATTTGATGTCCCTTGATGTTTTAATGATTTCTTGTTTTGTCCCTAATATTTCATTCTTTGTTGTGCATATATCCACTTGGTTTTTTTCTACTTTAGGACTACATAAAAGTTACAATTGTTTTGCTTTGTAAGCAGTTAGCTGTAAAAACTCCCCTGGCTGATATTTTTGGAATTGCATTATGTTTTCTAAGCTATAAAAGCATATCTGTAAAAAACACGTCTGGGTCAGACATGACCATCAATATTTAAGATTCTGCCATGTGTTCATGCCCATGACCACAGTTTTACAGGATGATCCCAAGATCATTTTCTTGAACCCCTCCACAGATTATTGCAAGGAAAGAAAATATTAAACCCATTATGTCAGAATCAAGGTGATTTAATGGTGAGTTTGGTAGCAGCTCCTCTTAATATTTTTCTATGCCTCAGAGACGAGGAATTTAGGTGCATTGCCTCAGGGAGGATTATTCGATTTTTAGAGTGCTAGTATGCATCACAATTTCCCCTTTACTGTCTCCTGTTTAGTCACAGGAAGAATGGTGTCCCCATTCTTAGAAAGGAGGGCAAAGTGTTTAAATAATAAGCAGTGGGAAATTAGTTTATGATTCAACAGCAAGTTTGGAATCTGTGCTAGGGAGCCAAAAGCAGATTAGCTATATCCTTAACAGTAAATATTGCCATAGAAACTGAAGGAATAGCTGCTAGCTGCTAGAAGCAGAGACATAGGACTTATTTTAATTTTGGGGGGCTTTTTACTATAAAAATCCTTGCAGTTTCAGCAGAAGCAGTATCTATATTCCCCTGAGATTTATGCCTTTATTTTACATTTTCTTCTCCGTGATGTACTAACCTCTATAAACTTCCCTGGCCTGCAGAAGCATTCTAACTTCAATTCATTACTTCATCATAATAAAACTTATTTCAAGGTACATTAGGCTTCTCTAGGCAGAACACTAATATGATACATTTGTTTCAAACAAATAAGAAAAAAGTGGAGATGGGAGGGACATTTTTTCATTCAGCACTCAGTGAACTGAGACTGTCTCAAAAATCTCCAGTTGGGTTCAGAGCTAGTACCTGAGTCATGAACTGCTTAAAATGGATTGAAAGAGTAGGAAGAAAGTGATTCATAGAGTTTTAAAAAAGAAGCTGATGTCAGAAAAATATATCAAGAAAAACAAAACAAAACAATTCCAAAGAAAATATATCAGGGAAATTTCACTTGGCAGTTTTTTCCTGGTAATTTAAGGAATATGTGGCAGAGCCCTCAAAAGAGTACAGTATATTTATCCACATGCACAAGAATGGAGGTGATCATCTCCCTTCTGTCTTTTCTCTAATTTTTACAAAACCAAACAAAATGCCATGGTTTAACCCCAACTGACAACTAAGTACCAGGCAGCCACTTCCTCAATCTCCACCACATCCAGTGGGATGGGGAAGAGAATTGGAAGAAAAAGGTAAAACCCAAGGTTTGAAATAAGAACATTACTAATACTAGTACTATATTAGTACTAATACTAACACTAATACAGGAGAATAAAAGCCAAGAAAAACAACTGATGCATAAAACAATACTGATGTGCACCAGCATTGCTGAAGTTTGAATAAATCATAAAGGAATGATTTAAATCATAGGAATGATTTATGTAAGCTGATGAAGGATAGCTTCAAATACATAGAAAACTGTGTTGGATGCCACTGGAGCATGATAATTTTCCTAATCCAAAATATCACTTTTAAGAGTACATCAGTACAAAATTAAATGAGGACATTCAGACCATGAAAGCAATTTGTTAGCTAAAATTCTATACTGCATAAATTTTTGAATGGAACAAAAAAAAGAATCATACATTAAAGAACCCTTGGCAATGTGAAAGTTAAATAGTCCCTTCAGTTAGGAAATCTATCCCCATCTTTCAGTGCTATGATCTAAACTGAATGCTCCTGCCTAAATATCCATGTATCTATGGTAATAAAAGATGAGAACTTTTTCAGAAACATGAATTAATTTCACTGTCCAGGACAGCTGGGTGAAAAAGGAAATGCCAAGCATATGACTCAACTAGACAGCAAATTTATTAATGTAATTTATCAAACAACTCCTACACATTATTTTATACACTGCAAATACAGTGCAACTGTTACAAGGACAGTGTCAGCCCATTTTTGGACTCCTTTTCCCTAATCACTTGTAGTTGCAAGAATTAGAAAAGGGAAACATTTTTATGTCAAAGATAAGCAAATTCAACCCATTTGTAAAAATATTCCTCTTAGTGAATTTTCAATTTTAGCTTATCAGGAGGCATTTCTTCATGTAAATATCTATATAATGCACAAGAAAGTTATGTTTAGTAAATCACAGCAGCTCAGACCTAACCCCTTGATCAACTGCCTTAAATTACTGACTTGTTTATAAATAATTTAAAAAAAAATAAATAAGAGCTCCTTTCTACTTAGGCAAAAATTCCTAATCCGTATCCCACTGCTCCTCTTTGTTCTTCCTCTTACAAAACACAAGGAGCAGGATGCCCAAGAACTGAGGCATAACTTCTTGTCAGTCAATTATTTTCAATTCTTCAGTGCATGGCACTGGAGGTACCTTTAGAAGAAATACTACTCTCTTTGCTTTATGCTTGGGGTAAGTTTTTGAAAAGGTGAACATCAACTAAAAAAACTTCAGTTAAAAAAGTTTACATTTCATGCCTACATGTTTTATAATTTTATGTGACTAGAATCTCGTGTTAGGAAAAAAAAAAAAGTTTTGTGTGTGTGACATTTGCAAATCACATCCAGTGAAATGTGAAAAACGTGATTCTATTTTTACACACAGTTGCTGTCAGCTTATGGCATATTTGATATCTCATAGCAGTAGAGGAAAAGGAGGTGAAGTATTCCATAATCACCTTCTTACACAGGTTGCCACCAAGCTGCCCCTGTGAATTGTGTAGAGGATCAATAGATGCACTGACTTCTGTGAAATGCAATCTCACCTCGGGTTTGAAAGCAAAACAGAGACACACAGAGACACAAATTCTCCAGCCATTCACCTCCATTCTTTTTAATTGAATGCCTATGTGCATTGGTCTCTCAGCACTCTACTGATAACAAAACTCCTTTTAACTCTCTAAGCTATGAACTCTGTTTCCAAAGACACTGCATCTTCACTGGGATTCTTCTTCAAAAACAATCATGGTTTAATTTTTTCCCCCTTTCTTCTCTAGCCCTGTGTAACGCTCCAAAGATTTTTCTTTCAGTTTACTAAAGAGGCAGAAAGACGTTTTCTATTTCTCTTTTTCCTCCCGTTTATTGAGATAAACTTGAGTGGCAGCCAGTTGAGGGGATTAAAATGGGACAAAAATAACTTCAGATCAAACATTTAGCTGATATCTTTCCTCCTAGATTATCAGCAGGAGATGTGAATATATGTTTTTGGATAAGTCACTGTTCAGCAAGCCATCTGCTTTTGATTGCAAAGTAACTGTAAAAAATTTAATAACTTGTAACACCTAGCAAATGCACTTCAAAAAAACCTAGGAATGGCTATGGTGCTAGATAAAAAGTTGCTATTTATTATTTAAATTAAGTCTATGTTAAAAAAATAAATGTCTACACTTCACTGCTGCATGCAAGCCTCATGCTGTGCAGAGAAGCCCTGACACAGTGTAGGTCAAGCAGGAGCAGCACCTGGATCTCAGGAGAGCTGGGTTTGTCCTGAGCTAAGTGGTCACACACAGGGAGTGGGAGCCAAGAAAAGGGACCTTTCACTGCAGCCCTGGCCCTTGTTCCCCCCAGCATGTGTCCCCACTGTGTCCTTCACCAGGCATAAGTGGGGTTTTGGCTAATGGGACAGCTGGCTGTCCTGCACTGGGCAGCTCCAGCTGCTCCCAAGGGGATGGGAGCCGTCACTGCCTGCCAAACACTCCACTGGGAGGAGTGTAGGGTGCCTTGCATGAGCCTCTTTGAAAATAGGGTGGCCATGGCCATGTGAGGGCCATTGGGGCAGTCACCTGCTGGTGAAAATGAAATTATTTCAGTCTTCATGCACTGAGCCCAGCCTCCAGCTTCACGTGTTCTCACCAATGGAGTTGAAAGGGTCTGAGGTGAACACACAGCAAAAAACAAAAGAAGCTGAAAGAGGGAAGAAAGGAGGTGTTTCTCTAAGCATTTCTTTATCTGTTCTCTTTTTTGCTTCAATACCAGAATCAGTAAATAGATGTTAACAGTAATTTATAGCCAACAGCACCTATGACATACATATTTTGTGTGATTACAAGGCAGAGCTCGGTTGTGAACTCTTGGACAAATATTGGAGAACAATGGAGTGAAAAAATTTGCGTGTACATCGCAGAGAATGGATCAAAGTTTCTGGAGTTTCTTGTCTGAATAGGCAATCAGTCTGTGGGAACATGCTGCCACCCAGCTGTAAGGGACACGGTGTGCCCTGCTCTTGTGTCACTACCTGATGGCAGCAGTGAGTTTAAGGTGCTCATCCAACAAAGGCTTACTCATGGATTTAGTTTTCACACAGTAGGTAAATTCTGTCTGTGCTATAATCAATGGGAGCTTTGCCAGTGTCTTAACAAGGGCTGGGTTTTCACCTTGAAGTCAGCAGTATTACTTTCAAGGTGTAAAGATAATTATGTGAGTAAACCCAGGGAGGGCTAGAATCAAATTTATTCATGGTGTCTTACATTAATTTATGTATTGATCTTGGAGTTGCTACATTTCAGTTACTGTAAAGTTTGTTTTATCACATTGGTTTGTAAATGCACAGAATAATGCTGAGACTAAAGGTGAATTAGCAAACTTTCTTTATTCAACTGCAAGGTTTTAAATTGCCTATAAAATTGCAGTTACACAAAATTTTGTTCTCAGGGTTTGCTTACAGAATGGACAGGTGAAAAATACAAAAAGGATTCTGTGTTTCAATACACGAGACATAACTTGGTCATATTTAAACATAATATCTATAAATAATTCACATTTTAGAAATGGGTAATGCCACTCATTAACTGTCTTTATCCATTTCAGAAGGGAAACTAATTTGCTAGATTTGTGTTCTTTTAGTTCATGTAGGAGATAAAATGTAATTTCTATGGTAGATAATAAAAGTTTCCTCTGAAGGAGAAAAAGCAAATGTGGATCATGAATGATGTTTGTATACTGAAATCTGGTGTAGTAATTCTCTATGACTTTGTGAAAGCAAAATGTCACTCAGTGCCTTTAAAAATGAGTGTAAATGTAAAAAATTTCAGCTTGACCACATTTAAATGGAAGTTACAGCTGTCAAATCCTGATTAGGAACTTTTTCAGACAATTGTGATTATAAAATATTTCACTAATATTGTTAATGTTTTCTATTTGGTTTTGATTACCACCAGATCCAGATGTGCTAGTTGTGCTAGGAGCAAGAAAGTATCCTTCCCTATGATCTTCAGCAGAATAACCTCAGCTGTTATTCATCTCCTCTCTCCCCTTTTGCCCTGCTTCAGCTGCCCGTGCTGTGCCTCCCTTCTTCCCCAGGTACCCCGTGCACTCATCTTTCAGCCTCCATTCTGCTCAGAAGTATTCCACCTAACTGTGGGAAGGTACAAATGTTGGGGGAAAAAGTGAACTTCACCGAATTGGTGACTTCCTGCAGCTGCAGTACTAAAATTAGCAGTGCCTTTCGTGTTCCAGAGAAGCTGATCACCAGCAGTGATCACATGAAGCATATTCCACGAGGAGAGTGCAGCCCGATGGAGAGCTGAAAGCTCGTGTGTCAAAGTCAATTCATCTTTGAGAATTTTAGGCCACACAGCAAAGTGGATTAAGGAAGTCGGCCATCAACAAAGGCTCTGGCAAATCCACAGCCTGTCAGCAGTTTCTCAGCTGTGCCTCAGCTGAGCTGAAAAGAAAGGAATTGATGGTAAATCAATAGCGCTCAATTGTCATTTGCAATATTGCATAATGGCAACACTGAACAGCCAAGCTATTAATGATAGTTGTAAGCTTTGAGGAAAGCATAGAGTAGATGTAACTTCCTGGAAATGGATTCTAATTGTCCATGTGTTTGGCCATTAAATTTTTCCTTTCCTGCTGATTTTCCAATATACACGAGAAGGGGATTGCCCTTTCACACTGCAATGAAATCACAAATACGGATGTGACTATGTATGGGCTCCCCAGTTCATTTCAAGGTACTAAGGCACTCCTAATAATTCTCTCAGACGAAAATGTAAACAGTTATAGCATTCATGTATCTATGGACATCATTATGAGAGGATTACTGAAATGGTGTATAATTTCCTTTGTCAGTTTAGACATTATACAGAAGAAGAGATCATAGCAATGCATGTGGCCATGTGTCTGTGATGAAATGTTATCCTTGAGGTAGAGAGCAGGGCTGGAGCTCCCCTTTGCACTCCATCTTTAGCTGCCAAATATTAAATGTTTGTTTGCTAACTGAGATGCTTGAAAAATATGTTTCTGTGTCTCTTGACTGATAGTTTCATAGATACAAGATTTCATTGGCCTAGTGCATCCTGATATCTGAAGGACTTTATTGTAGTTTCTCTGTGAGATATAAAATCAATGAATTTTCACCTGGGTACACTTTTATATGCAAGTTTTAATATATACATCAGATAGGAATTGTTAATGTACAGCTTCCAATTTCTCACATCTTTTCTCTGTTGCAGCACTGTGCCCTAGGTTTCTTCCCTCCATTCTTCTTATGAATATATATTTGCTTTGTCATCTTGCCTCCTATCTTGAAAAGAGATCCATCTTGATGAGCCATATACCCAAATGAGCTTGTGCATAACATGCCACAATCAGTCATTTACAGCTTAAAATTTCACATCTTTTTTAGAAAAACATTTTTGCTATATTTCTAACTAAAATAGTGCCTTTTTTCAATTCATTCTTAGACTCTGATAAGCACAGAAGAGGAAACTCGAATGAATTTTGTGTTTCTTAGCTATCTATTGTATATCAAGCACAGAAATACACATATACACACACACACATCCACCCCAACTTTAATAGTGCTACCATGACCATATTATTCTCTCTGATAAACAGGTAGAATTGCAGATGTTAAGTGGTAAACAGCAGATTATCATAATTTTAGGTTGTTATTAAGTCTATTAAGTATATTAAGACAACAATATCTTGGTATATCTTTCTCTGCTCTTGGCTGTACCCCATTAAGTGAGGTGCTGTCCAATGTGATGTGCCTTTATCATTGATGTGAATGGGGACTGTCAGTTTCCTTCTTGTTTAGCCATTCCATGTGTACAATTTGCAAAGGAACTTTCTGTAAGCCTGAGCAGAATTATCTTCTTTAAGAAGAAAAGCATGACAGCGTCTTTGTAGGCAAGACGCTAAGAGATGATTATGCATTTACTGATAACTAAAAAAAACAAAACTGTGAGAAATAAAACCCCACCAAACACAACTCTACCCTTGGGAAAAAGAATGAGAAGAGGAAGGCACTACAAATGCTAGTCATACTATCAAATGCACTATTCAAAGGTATTCAAATATTAGAGCAAGGGCAGTTAATGTGAGAATAAAACAGGAAGAAATATCTGCACATTTAAATATAGTCATGCTTCTACTGTGGATACTTAAATGAGCTAAATCTAGTATCTAGTTTATGTATTATGTATTTTTATGCATTATGTGTTAAATCACTCCTCAATTCTTGCATATACTCCAGCTTTCTTTTGAGCAACCTAATTATCATATACTGTATTGTATAGGCAATTATGTACCATAAAAGTGTGTTTCTCAAGCAAACAAAAAATCCCAAATCTAGTCAATATGTTCTGTTTGGCATCTGTTCTGATGGTGCACACAAGAACTTTTCCCTTAAATATCAGTGTTATTTTCACTTTGGAAGTACATAAAAGTTTAAATTTTCACTGCCAGGCAGGCATACTGTTTTCAAAGTTCTTAGTCTAAAACTGTTCTTTGAAGAAGCCAACACTGCAGGTAAATTTTAACTTTCTTTTCAGTGTGCAAAATCCAGGTGCATCCTGTCAATGAGAAGAAAACAAAAGGAAATTTTGTGAAGTGTGCTGTATGACAGCTATATAGAGCAACAGTAGGAATATTTCTGCGTTGACCTTTTATATGTTTGAGACTTTTTTAAATCCAATATTCTATAATTCTATATTCTCTAACATCTTTTTTTATCAATGTATGGGTTCAATTTTCCCTAATTGTGGCAGATTTGACCACTGCTGGCTTGAGATTTATTCACCAGTATTCTTTCTCTCTACATACCTCTAAGAAATGTATTGCTGTCATTTTGTGGTGAGGACATTGCTGAGTCAGAATGGCAATAAATTGTGAATAATGTCTCTGCAAATGGGTTATTCTAGCCCATCTCACCAGTACTTACATGCTTGAGTGACTACAGCCAAATGCTTTTCCTTAGTCATTATGAAGTCCCCATTCCCACCTCTCATATAATCCTAGCCCAAGTTACCTCTAATTCCCAAGTTTGAGTACCTTGCTTGAAGCAATGATACAAGAACAGCAATGATTCACCTTCAGATGTGCCTACACAACAGCAGAATCTTGCCAAGCCAGAGAAGGAAACGTCCAAGGTCAGTGGCAGTGCAGTGCAGAAAGTGCCAAACAGAGGTAAACACCTCATTCTAAAGGAGATTAGCAATCAGCCAAACTGGAGGTGCTGATTTCTCACAAAATATAGTCCCTTCTTGATTAAGTATTTTATTTTAGATGTTCTTTAAAGCACAAGGTATTTCCAGTCCTTCATTCAGGTACGGAGTAAAGGGTACCCAATTTACATGAACATTTATATTTCCAATATTTGGGTTTCCATCCTAGCCTTTGATTGCCTTTGCATTTTTTAAGCTCTACAGAGAAAGTGCCCCTTCCCACAGCAGAATCTTAACTACAGAAGTAGAATGTATTTTGCCTGTTTCTCCTATCCCTGTGCTTTGACTTCTCTTATTCCATGGCCCAGCTTTACTGGGAAATACCTATGATACCATTGTCTAAACTCTTCTGCAACCTAAATTTTTTTTTTTTTAAATGGTGCAGGGTGCTTTGAAGGACTCTGGGGGAAAAAAATCAAGTCAAGATCTCAATTTTTTTTTGATGGAAACTCATATTAAACTGATGTATTATGATTTTTTCCATTGTCTCTTAAAGAGAAAACAGTGTGTGAAGAGGAGGTTATGATTTGAGTCATGAATTTAAAAGGAATCTTAATATCTAGACAGAAATAGGAACCTCTTGTGCTAAACATTTGGTCCTATCTATGCTTCCCTTGTTACTTCCTATTGTTCCTAAATGTTTAACATTTTCTCATCTGCTTTTGTATAGTACTTGCCATTTTCTATAGATTGCAAAAACATTTGGGCACGTCAATTGAGGGAACAACATCATTCTGCTTGAGACATATAGAAATACTTTAATTCATAATAGATAAATATGTTGAAAGTGTGCATTAAAACGAGATATTAACAGATTTTTGTCCCTCCTAAGTGATGAGAACAGCTACTGTTCAAAGAGGCCTAAAATACTATTGGGAATGATGTGTAAACTCTGTAGTTGTTAAGACTATTGCTAACTCAACCTGTAAGTGGAATTGCTGGGTATTATATGACTCGTTTATGAAGGGCAGGGCTAAGAACACAAAGTATCCACAGGAAGTAAAAATTTTGGTGTGGGACATCCATTCTGTAAGAATAAAAGTGGGGGAAGTGAGGAAGGGGAGTTTATGGGATTCCAATTTGGTGCACTAGTAGAATTTTTGTCTTTTTGCAACTTTTTGCACGATTTTTAACCGATGATACTGAACTGGGAGGAGATGTTGACTCCCTTGGAGGCAGAGAGGCCCTGCAGTGGAACCTAGACAAATTAGAGAGCTGGGCAATCATCAGCTGTCAAGTTTTAACAAAGACATGGAGTGTCATTGTGCTCTACAACCTTCCTGCAAGGGGAAGAAGAGGGGCAGGCACCAATCTCTTCCCTGGGTGAGCAGTGGCAGGATCTGATGGAACAGCATAAAGTTCTGTCATGGGAGGTTTAGGTTGGATATTTGGAAAAGGATCTCCCCCCAGAAGGTGTTTGGGCACTGGAACAGGCTCCCCAGGGAAGTGGTCACAGCACCAAACCTGACAGAGCTCAAGAATTGTTTGGACAATTCTCTCAGGTACATGGTGTGACTCTTGGGGTTGTTTTGTTCAGAGCCAGGAGCTGGACTTTGATGATGCTTGTATGTGCCTTCCAACTCAGGATATTCTGTGATTCTCTGATTTGTAATCAGGTAGTAAGTAAGCTATAATAATATTTTAAGATATGAAGGATACCGATTTTATGTTATTGCAACTCTTGTAGTTTAAACGTTTGTTAAAAAACGTCCTAGAAAAATGTCCTAAAAAATATAACCTATCCTCAGACATTCACTGCAGTGGCCAGGAATCAGCTGTATCTCTGGAAATAAGGTCTTTACAACTCAGTTTACAGCCTTGTGTGATAGGGTTTCTGCTCTTCAATTTCATGCAGTTAGAGAAAAAAGTGTCAGTGATTGGCGTGGATGCTTTAAACACAACTACAAATCAGTACTTACTTTGGAATAAAGCCAAGTATGTACATTTTAATGACAATAGTGATATCCAAAATGGCTATTGATAAAAATACTGTTCTCTTCTGTTGTCAACAGCCAAATAATTGCTTCCAATTCTTACAAGAATAAATGGAAGAAGATCCTAAATTGCAGTGGATAATAATAAAGGCATTGCTTGTAACCAGTATTTCAAACTATGGATATCAAGATACCGTTCTATCTCTGGGGATCACAACCTGAAAATTGTACACAATGCATCTCCCCGGTTACCTTAATTTTACTTCATTTATTGTAAAAAGAATATTAGTAAATGGGAAGCAACTGAAACCCAAAAGGTTACAGATACCAGCACTTGAAGCAGAACTCTTTGAACTCTATTACAATTTCACAAAATGTGAAAAACACTCTAGAGAAATAATTTAAAAATCAGTGAGAAGTAGTATTGCTTTTATATGATACACCAAAGTAAAGTAAAACTTAGATGTGAAATCTTGTGAATGCAAGAACAATGTACCAGGGACAGGTTTTAAGGGTATATGGAAAAGACATTAGCATATTTCATCAAGTTGATAAATTTTAGAAATAGTCATATGAATAAAGTTAATTTTTTGGTGCTACTCATGAGAAGATAATAGATTATTGTGCAAAGTAGATAGGAACTGTTGTAGCCCTTGAATAACCAGTCATGTCACTCAGACTAAACATTCACCTTGTAATAAAATCGTCAAGTTCTTTTTCCAAATAAACTTCCAGTTTTAAATACTACTCAAACAACACAACAGTTAATTATGCAATAAAATTCCTCATTTACTTTAAAGAAATGCATAATTTGACCCATAAAGCCCTCGTGCTGACACCTGGTGCTCTCAATGGTTCTGCTGCATGCATTTTTTAGTAGGCTTTTGTACTACTTTTTTACAGCAATTAATATGGCCTTTTAAATCTATTTTAATGTTGTGGATATTTATGCAGGGGTTTTTTTATGCATTTGGTGGATGAGTGAAAGTAGCTTAATGGGTAATAAGTAAATAGAGTATTGCATATTGCAGTTCATTAATTGTAGTACTGTATATAGAAGGAGATTGCTTCAATGTGGATATGGAAAAAAAAGGGGCTTCAGGAAGAGGATGAAAGTTCTGGCAATAATTTCAATGAGAATAACACAGGTTTGAAGGTTTTTGGTAGGAGAAGGGAGAACATTATGGGGACTACTGCAGTCAGCAATGTGGATATAGCCACCCAAAACTAATTTACTGGCGTGGGAATGGTCTGTTCTGTGGCTGTGGGACTGGTGACAATCCTGGGCTTAATTCAGTAGTGTGGAAACAGCCTCTGAGATTCAGTTCATATACAGACTTGCAGACAGGGAATTTCCCTGGTGCACAGATCATTCAGAGCTAATTCAAGGGTGCTAAGCAGCCTACTGTTAACAGACTGCTTTGTGGGTGTCTGTGGTGCCCAGAACACCTGGTCTTAGTACAGCTGGAGAACTTTCTATTAAGACAAAACACTGCACACTGAGTCATTATGATATTCCTTTTCCTTCCCCTTCTGCTTTAAAATGTAACACTGCTGATGGCAAAGCCCAAAAACCTTACTCAGCACACCTTTACTTCCTTGCACTGAAGAGGTTTGAGAATAGTAATATGCAGTAAGTGCTGGCAAGGGTGCAGCAGGCTAAATGGCACTTTATTTAACTAAAGAATTAAGCTTGAAATCAATTAAACCTCAATTGTATACAGCAACTGGGAAACAAATACACTTTGTTCCTCACTATACTCCTACTTCTTTTACACATTAAATTCTTTGCTGATTTACAGTCAGCTCTAAATTTATTCTTTCTTGATCAGTGTGACTCAAATATAGACTCAGATAAATAACAGACTATAAAAAAAGGGGGAAAAAAATAAGAAGACTGGAAAATTAGTCTCTTGATTGAATGGTAACTACTTTCTGACCTTAAATGGAGAGATCATGGCCAGAAGCTGGTACACCCAGAAAAGGAATTATTCGAATGTCCTTTGATTTACTTTGCCCATGACCAGTAACATTTATAGAAACCATCCTGTCTGAGCAGAAAAATAGATGCAATGGCCCAGTAGGTCTTTTCCATCTCTTACTCCTATTGTTCTGCTATTACATAAAATATATTAAAAATAAATTTGCATAACATACTGGAACATCTCCAAGCAAGCCATTTCAATCTCTGAGGAACAAAATAAATATGTAATTTAAATACAGCCTAAAAATCTATTTACTGATCTGTCTGCATTTATTCTTGCATTGGAGATTAAAAAATGAATCTTTATCAAAGAACTCTCCCTAGAATAATGTCAAATCTTTGACTGAAGTCAGAGGAAAGACTGAGGCTTTGTCCTTAGAACATATTGTCTTATTTTTAAGACAAATAAGGGCAGGTTTTGAAAGTAGAACTAGTCTTAAATTTCTGATTAATTTCAACGGGAATCTCTTTGGTCATAATACGATGCTCAGCTTTGAAAAATGCAAATATTCATTACTTAACTAAAGTCAGATGCAAGTACTGAACAGAAAGTCAATCCCAATAAGAAATAACTTTTCAAAAACAAGTTAATCAAATCTCCACTTGAAACTATTCCTTGATGAACTGAAAAATTATTCATGTACCCTGGTAGTTTCTATTAGAAGAGTTACTATCCTTTCACAAAGAGACAATAAAGCTTGTAAATGACAAAATTGCACCTTTGTGGGCATCTCCTGCCTATTGTCATCTTTGCCACAAGCTCTCTCCCTCAGATGTGGTGTCCATGTGTTATTCTGAAGAATGATGTTCACATTCCCTTCTCTACTACCCTTTATTTTAGAGCTGCTTTATTACCCTTTCTCCAGTACATACTGTGCTGGGTATTTATTTGACAAAGCAGATTTGTTAGAGTCTGAGATGCCTCAGAGGCCAATTCATATGGTGAACACAGACATGATGGGGAGGGGGCACTTTTTCAACCTAACTTCATATGGTATAATAGGATTTACTTATTCAGGCTCAGCATTGATTGACTTTTCTGACTGTGAACTTGCTTTAAATGAGGTACCTATACATTCCTACACTGAATTTTCCATCTCTTTTACCAGGTTGTTGTGTTGGCTTGGCCCAACTGTATTGTTTCACATGTTCCTATGGAGCTGTTCAGTTATCTTTGAGCTTGCAGTACCAAATTTAATGTGCAAAAGACACCAGACTGATCTGAAAAAACATATTGCAACCATCCCACTTCAGGCTCCTTTTGGGCATACACAAAACCATGTGCAAGAGATACATAATTTTAAAATACCAAACAGCTACTGGATTATACAACACATCATGTAGCTACAGGAACAAGCTGCTAGACACTAAATGTTCACCACCCCTATAGTAAATGTAATTAATCCTTCAACAAGTTTTCATGGATCAGGTGGATAAATTCTTTGCTCCTTGGATCAAATTGAGCCTTGACATTACTGAGCTGCTCTCTGCCTAATCCTTATTTTTCCTTTAACACTTTGATAACTTTTTCTGACTCCATATTTCCTGCTGAATGTTTGAGCTGCTCACAAAACTCTGCTTGATTTTACCTGTCTTTGGTTTTGTCTTTCTGCCATGGTTCAAGTCCAACCAGAAACCACATCACAGCTGCTTGCTCACTCCCCCACCAGAGAGAGCAGGGAGAGAATGAGAAGAGTAAGTGGGAAAACTCATGGGTTTGAGATAAAGACAGTTTAGTAAGTAAAGGAAAAGCTAGACGTGCAAGTGATAGCATAGGGTTAAAATCATGGGAATTGCATACAATAGATTCAGGGGGTGGAAAGGGAACTGGGCCCTGGGAATGAATATTGAGCTTTGTTTATTCTAGATCATGTGAAGCTACACCTGTGTAATCATCATATGATAAATGATATGATTGTTAAATGTAACAATTGTTTGGTAATTGAATATAATTATTGTTTAATTATAATAAGAATCATGAGAAACGATGTAATCATAACAAGAATCATGAGAAAGAATATTTGAGGGGGCTAATGAAAATTACAAGGATTCATGCTTGGGTAAGATCAATGTATACAATAGAACACTATGGGTTTAATAATTAATATATAGTTATATAAGAAAAGGGTATAAAAACATGTCCATGTGGGATCCATGTTGGAGTCAGATTTGGGTCTGCACTCCTGATTCCCAGAGCTGTTCAATAAAAGCCCCTGCATATAATCATTCTGGGATTATGTGTTTTCAATGTTATCACAAGCAGGCCAAACAAAGAATTAACTCACTGCTTAATGGGCAGGAAATGCAGGACTCCATCACAGTTAATGGCTATTTGGGAAGAGCAATGCCACAGCTCCAAACCTCTCTCTCTTCCTCCTTTTTCCCTACACTTTATATACTGGGCATGATGGCCTATGGTCTGGAATATCCCTTGGGTCACTTTGGGTCACCTGTCCTGGGTATCTCCTCCCACCCAGTGTGAAAGTACAGAATCAGAAAAGGCCTTGGCTCTATACCAGTACTCAGCAATAACCAAAACAACTCTCTTATCAACAGTTCCAAAACACAGCCCCACTCTAGCCACTTGAAGAAAATACTCCAGCCAAAACCAGCACACTTCTCTACCTTGTATGGATCTAACATGTACTTTCTCATAGTTCTTTGCTACAACTGAGCTATTTTCCTCCAAGTCTGAGTCAATAACTTGCAGCTGTGCTATATCCCAGGCAGAACTTGGATCCACATTGACAGTAGACCTTGTTCAGGCATGTCTCTACCTCGATTTTGTAGAATTAGGAACATTATGCAGAGATACCAAAGCTGGTCAAGCACAGGAATAATAGGATTCACTCATTGTTCTTCATACCTTAGGAAAACCATAGTTATTCTGCCATGAAATACAGCTGAGCTATTAAACCTTGTCAGATCAAATTTGACTCCACCATGCAGTCAATTCATATATTTCTAAATCTCTAACACTGTTAATCCACAGCCTGGCTAATTGAAAGGGCCATATTTGATAGTATTATGATTATGAAAGCACTAGTATTTTAAGTGATAATTCTTGAAGATAGGACATTAGCCTTTGCTACTTAATATTTAATATGTGGAAAAGACAGAAGTCAAAAACTGGGGGGCAAACTTAGTGTTTTTAGTCTTAGGCTATCTCTTAGAAATATGTCATGTCTCTGATAATTACCTCAAATTCACGAAGAAATAACCTTCACATATTAAGCTCTAATGATTTTTGATTCTTCACAATGTTAAGGAGCTATTATTGTAATTGAAATATTTATTTCTAATTTAAACACTTTTAACTTGTTAGGCGGTGTATGACATACCATCTCAATTAATTATCATCTCCTAAATAAAAGAAAGGAATGAAAGATTATGATTATGGTTCACAGATTATCTATCTTTCAATCATTGATCTTATTATGATTTTATCTATCAGATTAAAGTGCTTCTTCACTGTATTTTTATTAATTAATTTTGAGAAAGAGAAAAGGGGAACTAATAACCACAAATTTAATTAGCCACCTTCTTTTGTAAATATTGGAAGGAGAGCTCAAAAGTAAAAGGTAAAAATTGTAAACTATGCATTCTCTGAGTCTATGAGAGGAAATATACAAAGATGAAAAGATAACAGATGATGAAGACTCAGAATTTCTGTTAGAATGCATTTGTAATAGCAAGTAAGTCTGTCTGACAAAGCTAAAGTGGGACATTGACATGCTTGTGTAACAAAAAAAATATCCACAGGCTGCTTCTGGTGGAGAAGATTTAGAGTAACAAACATCAGTGTTCTTTGTTTCTCTCCTTTCTAGGGGCAAACAAAGCAATTTATCCTGAATCCATGAATGAATCCTCATGTTGCTTTTAAGCATTTATATTTTAAGACTTCCCTATTTTTACAACATATGCATTGCTCACCTTTCTGTCCATCTGCCCTGTTCTCTTATGGAGAGAGATATTTGGAGTCATTCTTCATCTAATGATAGAAGAACTTAGTAAAAGAGTGTTTCTTTTTATTAAAAAGACCAGTTCTAACT
This sequence comes from Sturnus vulgaris, assembly GCF_052056855.1. NCBI lineage: Eukaryota > Metazoa > Chordata > Aves > Passeriformes > Sturnidae > Sturnus > Sturnus vulgaris. Next base: position 5,896,825 of record NC_142248.1, on the reverse strand, counting down.
TTGGTTTTGTGTTCTTTAGAATATATGGCAGCTGAAAGAAAGAATTAGAAACAGAAAAAATGAAGGCTAATCCTCAATTTAGCAGCATGAATTAAAAGGATCACTTTCAGGGCCTGCTACTTTTCTTTCCAAAAATCTTAATAGCAACGTCTCTTTCTCAGTGTGATCCTTCTTATCATTCAATAAAGAAGAGGTTTTTTTAAGAAAAAGAAGCAGATATGAGAGCTTCAGTAAAGTTATCAAAGAGCATGATGTTGTCATACAAAATAGAAGAAAAAGACCTCTTCATACAGACCTGTCTATGAAGAAATCAGAATTTTAATGGCAGCTATGGGCTATTGTTTGTTTCAGGCCTAGTTATCTCAGAGAAAAGGTCTGTTTAGGGTTGATTTTAAACCATATATTTATATATAAGTATAGTTTCCTGTGTCCCTTTCTTCCTTCTTCCTATTTATATTTCACAGAAGGCCAGGCAGTCTCCAGCTGTGCTGCTCTTGTGCCCATGGCCAGCCATGGATTTCAGAGTAACAGCTGGAGCCAGGAGCTCTGCTCCAGCAGGTCCCTCCCTCCTCTGTGCCAGTGACTCCAGCACCTGGAGAATATGCACTCTAGAGACTTTTGGAGTGCTTTTAATTATTCAGTTGTGCCATAGTGTTAGGAGAAATTCAGATTACTTCAGGGTCTTGTCGATTTCCTTCACTTCCCTGAGATTTCATTTTCACGTTACATTTTTGTCACCAAACAAATGCCTTTGGAAGCTTTGGCATATTTCTTTAGCAAATCTTATTTTAGTGAAAGGTAGAGGAAGTAGGGAATGAGATTTCCCCAGACAACTAATGCAATAAAAATAGAATGTATCTGTTTAAAGAGAATTTCATTCTGATCTCCAATAAAACAGACAAATTCAACTTTCTCTTCTTCTTTTTTTTTCCTTTTTCCCCCCTCAAAGTTTAATAGAGGTTATAGTAGTGTGGTTTCAAATAATACCAGAGGATCTAATTATTCTTGTTAAGAATCATGAAATATTTCTAAGCTGTACTGTATTACGTACCATTTCAAATCACATTTAATTATTATCTCCTTAATAAAAGGAAGGAATGAAAAATTATGAAGACTGCACAGACAATCTATTCTAATTCACTCCCTAAACCTTGAGCTACTAATTTGATTATGAATTGAAACATTTGTGGGGACTAGTAATTCCATTGCAATCTTCATTTCAAATAAGCTGACTGATGCCTCTGCTTCTCTTAACAACCTTATGTAGAAAGGAATCTGCCAGATTCCTTTGGGGAATTTTTTTGTTACTTTTCCCTTTAACAAACTGAAGAATACTTTCTGACCTCAAGTCTGAAGTTAACATGAGAGCAGAGGAGAATGCTGAAATCACAGCTGTGAGTTCATTCCCTTGCACTGAGTGGATTTCTTCATTTTAGATAGGTACAGGACCAGGAAAGTATTATTACAGGCAAAAAAAGGAACTGTATTTTTCACAGGATCATTTGTATATGCTTCTGAATATCTGAAATTAAATTAACTCTGATTGTGTCTATAAATGCTTCATAACTTCCAGCTTGGCTTGATGACAGAATTTGAAGGACTGGGGTTTTATTTCTTTCTTTTTCTTCTTCCCAAGGTAGATCAATATTTTATTTTCCACTTAATTTTTAAACATCTTCCCTTACTTTTCTTTAAACTGACTGCCAAAGGGCTAAAATACTGGCATGAAAATATTCAGGAGTTACAGAGCAGGAATAATATGCTTTTGTCCTGTCTACTCAAAGCCCAGGGAATAATTGAAAAATTTGACAGATAAAAGTGCTGAAAGGTATTTATAATTGAAAGATGTTGCTCACTTCTCCAGTGCAGTTTTGTTAGTTTACTAAGAGTTTTGTATAACCAAGGTACCCCTGCAAAGTCAGAATACTTTTCTGTAGCATCTCTTTGATATACACAGGGCCTGTTCTGGTATCTTATGAAGGACATACAAATGGCACAACCTGGCGAGTTAACTTGGATTCTTTCAGTGCAGCAGACTCTGTGTAGGGTAAAACAGAGACATATCCTCCTGTATTCTACTGAAGAGCTTCCATGCTTCCATGGAAAAGTTTCTGCACTTTTCTGTGGGCATGTAGACATGACAGGCATTACTGTGTCTTTGGGAACTCTTCATATGCTGGCTATTTTGAACTGTAAGATATCAAAACTAGGTCACTTTAAAAATATCCAAAGAGCTGAACAGGTAATGGCATTAACAAGGGGAGTATATTGACAATATTGACTTACAATAAATCAGCCCAAATGAAAGCAGCAAGTCTTGAATATCTATCTGAAGAAAGCTGTCAGGTAATGATGTTTTTCATTTTAGTTGGGACCTGTAATTTATGTCCTCTCTATGTTGGGTTTGTCCCTTGTCTCTCTGGCTTCTTTTTAATATGAAGGACATTGCACAAATCCAGTCAATACCTGCTTTCTCAGGATACAGAGGGATGAAGGAAGAATCTATGATCTGTTAAATCACACATCTAGGTGGAGATAAAGATCACTGCCTCACCTGGTTTCAACAGATGGTGATAGAATACATACTTTTGGTCACATCCTGTATTGCAACCCAAGACACCGTGTTACCCAGCTCCAGCTTTCTCAGACTATTTCTGTGGCACTGCACTAGTTTTATTAAGCCACACATATTAATGCAGAGATGTCCCTTCACAGTTCAGGGAAACTTCTTCATAAAGTAAACTAAACTGCTTTCAAGGGTCCAAATCGGTTCAGGTTCCCTTCCCAGTCTGTATTTTTGACAATGACTGCACAAAAAAGATAAAAAACTTTGTAGCCGACAACCAAAATTGAGAATGTCACATGAAAGTCCTAAACAGCCACCCTTTGCTTGTTTTCTGCTTGGCTCCAGGAATCTGCAATATGTTCAGTCCATGGGCAGTCAGTCCATTGCTTAATGTGCTCTCTATTATTAATCATCATTATAAGAGATAAATCTCCCCAAATCTTCAGAGAAAGCCTTTATCTTTAGGCTTGATTCTGAGAACCTAAAAAATAAAAACAGAGTATGTCATTTCACTCCTGGGCAGAGAAATCACTACTGAATCCATATTTATGTGTGTATTGCAGAGGTTTCTGTTAAGTACTCTGCCAAAGATTTAGGCATGGCAAAATTTCACAATACAGTTTTTTGAGGATGAAGCAGACACAGATTTCATGCATTTTCAATAGCTGGTCGGTCTGAAAGGCTTATCAGATTGTTTTTTTCTTTCCAAAACAGTTTTCACTTCTGGTTGCACTGTAAAGCCAGAGGAGTTACTGAACTGGATTCTGTTCTGTCTCACTTGTAAAGTCCTGCTGTAACTACGGGAATGTTCACTATAATGTCTATAATAGAATCTTATGTAAGAATGAAGCAAACTGAATTCATCAAAATGAATGCTGTTCAACCCTTTCTGTGTTGCTGTTGTTTGGTGAATTTTTATTATTGAAAAGTTAAGCATGTGACTTTAGTTCAGAGTTACTCCTTTTAGGTCTGTAGCTGTTTTTTTTCTGCTGGGATCTATTTGAAATGCCTTAGTAGCCTTAATGCTGCTGCAACCTGGACTATTATCTTCAGTTTGCTGTATCTGAGTTTCTCTTATTGCTTAAAAATATAAGGAAAAAAGTGACATTGATCATTGTCTCTCTGGGTTAAGTATGAAGGGAACAGGCAAGTTGATGGCCTCCACTGATAGGTGAACAATGTTCAGAGGTATTCAGCTGAGAAAATACTTCCTCTTGTGGTGTTATAATATGCTTTTAAATTCTAAAGTGGAAGGGCTTGCTCTAGTACAAAAGTGGATATTACTAAGATTGTAGCAGTATCTTCCCCCTTTTTTTTTCTGTCTTGTGGATGTAGAGACAATTGGTTTTTGTTTCCTACTTTTCAAAAAGTAGTGGTTAGTTTGCTTGTGGTGTGAGTGGATGGAGAGTCTTAAGCCAGAATATCAGAATTATCTTTTACTGGTTGGTGGTATTGGCACCACTAAAGTGCTTTGAGAAGAAAACAGCATTGACTGAGGGAGCAGGAGATGTTGGCCTGAAATACTTGAGCCTACATTGTTAATCTTAAAAGCTGCTGCAACCTCAAATTGCACTGGATGAAGCAAATTCTGGAGTACCCTGAAGCCTTGAATAAAAGAGGAAAATCGTCATATATATATACATATGTGTGTGTGTATGTGTGTGTGTATAAATATAAAAATATATATTAATGTGAAATGTCCCTGCTATTCCAGCCTGCAAATTCAGTGCTTCCTTCCATCATAACTATTTTATTAATGGGTTAATGGAATTTTTGATGGAAATGAAATTATTGAAATTGATAAGGGGAAGGAAGAGGTGCCTCCTCCAACTTAGTCATTCAAAAATTAGTAGTCTCTTGTGGATGCTATCTTTATTTACCTCCAACAGTTCAATTAATCTTAATTAGACTTATTTATTAGGAGATTTGAATATGTGTATTTAGCTCTGAAGATTTCCTGGTGCAGTCCAAACAGACTGAAAAAGAAATGCAATCAATTAAATGATGTAGGGAAGTAGGAAATGAAGACTGTTTCAGTAGGATGTGTGATTCTTGACATGCATTGCACCTTTAAATCTTCACTATTTCTAGCAAAGCAGTTGAAATACCTCCCTGAATTCACTCTGCAAACAGAGGCAATGAAGAAAATATATTAGAGCCAGCATGCCCATGACAGTGCCTGTATTAAAAATGGATGGACAGCTTCCGAAAACCCATTGTTTGCTGTCTCCACAGATAGGATTCAGCTAATGAAACAGCTAATTAGATTTTTGTAATCCTGTCGTCATTGTTTGAGAGTGACACTTTGCTTGAATTCCTCTTGTGGATCTCTTCAGTCTAGGAAGGAATACTTTTTTTTCAGGACAATTTGGTTCTTGTCACTTTGCTGGAATGGCAGTTCCCTCTGTTGGTGTAACGAAATCACTGCTTTCCCAAACAGAACTGTGCCACTCAGCATTTAAATAGGAAAGAATAGGAAAATGAGGATGTGATTAGTCAAACAGGCCCTGTGTTCAAAATCCATTTCTGAAATCAAATAGTAGAATTGGATTGAGTTCATAATGGAAGAATTACTTAGGTATTATTGCAAGCTGTATTACATATTCATCGACTTGCTGAATGTGCATGGATTTGTCAGGCATTCTCCACTCCTCACTCCTCATTTCCATCCAGTGCAGATGCAGTGAAGGGATAACCAAGTTAAAAGCTGTCTAAATTAAGGAGTGATTAAGACAAGTTTGGGTGGATGCTGAATGTTAATCTCACAGGCCAAATTCTTCTGCAATGCAAGAGGGTGCAACTTTCACTGGTAGCTCTCTGCCTTCAGCAGTGCTTCGTGATGAGACTAATATATGAGACACTCTAGTCCTTGAAGCTTAACTCAGTTGTGTGTTGGGTTTTTTTTAAAAAAAGCTTCCTTGTTAATAGTATTTCTGCTGATATTGATTTCTAATGGTAGCTGGGAGCTTTATTCCCTTTGAGATTCTTGTAAAATCCCTGCAATTAGAGGAACAAAATTGCACTGACCAGAAAAGCTGCATTAATTGGTAACTCAATATAGCTCGACCCAGATCATCTGCATTTCTGCCTGGATGGTCCCCTGCCATCGTGGGCCTCTGAGTTCTGCCTGCAACACGTTCACTGAGCAGCTCAAATTATACTCTGAAAACTCTTTGCAATAAGAGTCCTTATATTTATTTTGTTACAATAACAAAAAAATGAGTGAATCAGTGTGCAAATTGCTGAGCTCCAGAGCAGGTACAGTTTGTTAAGTAACCTTGTGATGTCAAACATATTTTTCAGACTTATATGATATAACAAACACTGTACTGTAACTCAAATATTGGTGTGGATCTATATAGCAAATGACCTGCACAACTGACTGGATTATAGAATTGCTTGATAAAGTACCTTGTCCTCTGATATTTGCTTAATATTGACACCACAAGCCTTTTGTGGTGTAATTACATAAACAATATATGTGAATGCCCTCTATTTTTTTAACACATCCACATATAGAATCTCTAGGACTCAACACAGAGTCTGTCTCACGGCATCTCTGTTGCAGTAGATGCCATCTCCACAGGATTCTTAGACAAAATTCAGCAAAGAAAGTTAAATCTTAAGTCAAGTCAGAGGCCAGGATTAGAAAATAGATCTCCAAACTGAGTTTCAGCTGTCAGTGAGTCTGTCTTACAGGATGCTTTTCCTGCTATGTGTGTTGGATTATTTTGACTTTTTTTCCTTGAATCAAAAGAATTGTGGTTTTCGGGAACCTGAGTCTAATGTTGCAGAAGGGATACTACTGCCTTCAGTTCTTATTTTAAATGAGAAGGCAACAGTTTTCTGTGATCATCTATGAAGCACAGAATCAGTATCCTTAAGAAGACAGAAACAGAGAAAAGGCTGATTGCAAAGGACATTTAGAAAATGTTTTGAATTTTCCACAGCTGATTCCATTTCTGTAAAAATTCACCAAATTTTAGCTGTACTTTTTGTGAATTTTCCTTTCCACTGCCATTCCTTGTCTGTCTTACATATATTTAGAACTTAAATGAATAACTGATTTTGTTTCTTCAGATGCTATTATCCACATTTTGCATAACTGAGATGTTCTGTTTTCAGAATACATCTGAAACTGACTAAATTATATGTCCCACAACTGCTTTCACAGCACTGTTGAAAGCTGCTGTTCTTTGTCATGGATCTTTAAATGTTTAAATATTATGCTTAGAGTCGATGTCTGAGATTTTTGTTTCTGATTTTTCAGTTTGTTTTTATAAGTTGTTAGGAACTTTGCTGGAAAGAGCTTTGTGAAAATAGAACAGTATTTGCCTCTACAAGAAAAAATGGCAATTTTTAATCATAATCTTCAAGCACTTGTTTTGAAAAAAGGATGGTTTTATACACTGAAAAATTTCGGTTTTTCTGTTGCTCATATTGAAATACTTTTCTTTCTGAAAATAAGACTGGCTTAAGTAGAGAAAGATTAATTTCTTCAAAGTACTTAAGACCTGTCCTGATCTCAAGGGGCTATTTTCGTCATGCATCAATCATGTCAATGTTTAAAAGGTGCTAAAAAGGACAATTTCTATATTTTTTCTTCTGGGAATTTTAGTTCGTTTTTGGAAGATGGACATTTGATTAGGAAGAACTAGAAGAAAAGATAGTTTCACATTCTTGAGTTTTGATGTATTAATGAGTTTGATCATTATAGAAACAAAGTCAGTCCTTCTTGTAACATAATTTTAATTTAAAACCCTCTGAGTCATCTAGTCCTTCTGTGTACCTATTCATTATTAGTGATAATTGCATGAAAAGGAAGTTGTTTGTCTGCTCCTGCTGCTTATTCTCCACCAGAGAGCATAATCCTCTGTTTGTGGACAGCACAATTAGCAGCTTTGGAGATCGTAATTATTTCATACCTGGGGCTTGGAAGAAACCTGGGGGAGAGACTCTTAAGCCTTGTCTGAAAACGCTGAATTTACTTGGAATTACTTTTCAAAGTTCCAGTTGTGTGAGACATGAGTGTACCCATAAAATGATTGGCCCACACATATGTGTGTGGGTGGATTACTGGAATATGTGCATGGAACTGTGCTGATCTATTCAGAGCACACAAAGAAAAGCACAACAATAACAAAGAGAAACCTAAATAATGACGCCAGCTGTAGCACGAAAGTAAAGATCCAAACATCATATTATCTGACAATGATTTTCTTAACTGTCTGACAGAAAATAGATTTGATATTCCTGTGTACCTCATCGAAATTAACATGAGCTAGCCTGACTGAGAAACCTGGGAAAGAAAGAGAGCCAAATCCACAGTTATTTGGAAACCAAGCCGTGAGTGGCAGCTTTCTCTTCCCCTCTGGTAACTTATGCTCTTGGCAGTGTTGATCCCATATCCTTGCTCACATTTCCAGTGTAGGTGTGGGGGTATGCAAAAATATGATTTTTCTAATTCATTATCTGATACAAGTTCAAACTAATGTACATGCTCCAAAAGACAGGTATTATATTTTCAAGTGTATAACTTATCTAACTTATCTAAAGTGACAGGGATATTAAGCTTGACATGGATCTGTTTCAGTTCAGCCAGGGCACATTTTGGTACTCCTGCTCACACTGGTTGGGGATATACACTCTAACAGACAGTAGTCAATGACAATTTTGAATCTGTAATAAATAATATCTTATATTTTAAAAAGTAATGCTAGATTTTAGTTTGTGAATTTATCAATAGTTGGTATCAGCATAGACTGTGGTCAGGAACTAGAAATTACTAAGATTAAAAAACAAGTCATTTTGAAACAAGAACTTTCTGTCTCAGTTTAATTTTCACATCTTTGATTCTGAAAAAAAAAAATCTGATGGTTTTGGTTCTAGGGATGAAATTTTATTTCTGTTGGTTCAACCAATCTGTTAAAGAGCTATATTGACTCTACTTTGATTTCTTCAGAAAAATAGCCAGCTAAATTGCAGCTCTTTTATCAACGGGAGTAATTTGACCTGAATACAGAACTCAGTTTTAAACTTTGAGCTGTTAGTGGCTAAGAGAGCAGAAGGTTCCTCCACTGAAGCTGAGCTTACTTGATTAGTGTTTGCTGAAATGATAAATCTCAAAATACATTTTCTTAACAAACTCAGTTTAAAGTAGATCAACATTAAAACAACAACTAAATATATCAATTGAAACATATTATTTTGCAGAAACATATTTTTATTTTGCAGAACCAATACTTTATTTCAATTTAGTTTTGTTTATAACCTATTTAATCTCAAGTAGGAAGGGAATAGGAAAGTGAATAGTTTTCACTTTTAAAAGAACCTCAAACACTATTTGACCTGTAAAAACATTTAGTGGTTGCTGTTCAAACAAGAATCCATTGTATTACCAACAACACAAAAGAAAGAGACACTATAGAGTCTGAAGTGTTTTTCTAAACAAAAGGGATAATAAGCACTGCTAGGGAAAGAAAGTAACAGCTTTGGTGGTATGGGCACACCCCATAACTTTCAGTAGTTGGATGTTTCATAATAAACTGTTTCATAATGATAAACATTCTGTTCTCACTTGTACCATCTTGGTGTTCCCTGAGTGTTCTTTCACATGCCATTACCACCAGTTGTGCTCTTTATGTAGTTTCAGCTATTTCTTGGCTGAAATTTGCTTTCTTGGCGTATTTGCTTTTTTTCGTTGTGTATGGCAATCCCCAAATACGCATGCACTAAGCAGCTGTTGAGAAAATGACCTGATTGAGAGTCCAAGGCTCTAAAAGAAGAACTAGATGGGAACATTTTTTTTTTGTAATAAAGCCATCCATCATCCAGCTCTGTGAACAGCGGAGCATGTCTGTTTATGGGGAAGCTGTCAGCACAGAAAGCAGATCTGGTGTGATCCTGTGCTCCTGAAAGCCAGGTCTGGGAACAGCTTTGCTCATAGAGGTTGCTTAGAGTCCTGGAATATCTTTGTGAAAGCATTGCTTGTGATAGGAAAGATGTGTTCTAATGTCTCTACAAACAATTTCACGGGTGAGGCTGTGTGTGTCAATGTCCTTGAAATGGGGCTTCATGTCACTGCCAGCTTCAGGCAGCAGGATTGTTTCAGAGCCTGACTCCTGGAGCAGACACGAGGGTCCTCACAAGGCTGACTTCCTGAGCTTTGGAGGGAAATGCCATGTTTAAGAGGGAATGTGTGGAATATGTGGAAGGCTGTACCTTCCTAGTGCCTCTGGCAAAGGGTAAGGAGGAGGACAACTCGTGGCAGGGAATTTATGAGAGGAGGGTGGGAAATCTTGAGAGAGAAAACCCCTTGGGCATGTGCCCAGGGCTATTTATTCAAATAAAGTTGCAGGACTCCTCTGTCTCCTTTATAGACTCTGCTTTCATGGCGTGATTTTACCCACAGGTGTAAAGACAAAAGGAAAACAGGGTGGGACAAGTCCTGGGATCTCATGCTCTCTCTGTTATTTCACAGAAAGACAGGGATGAATATCATTCAACCTCCTCCTTTGTTTTCTAATTTTTATTTACTATGAAAGAGATTTAATATATTTGTTTATAACTTTTATTTAGCTAGTGACATGTCCTTCAGCAACCAAAGTCACTTTACACATCAGTTTGGTCAAAGAAAAGCTAAGTCCAAAAGTCAGCAGCATTTCAAAGCAGAAATAGTGAAAACCTGATAGTAAAATTAACTACCTTATGTGTGTCATCCCTTCTGCTAAAGTGCCTACGGGACTGCTACAGCCATTAATTAAAAAAAAAAAAATAAATTAGAGAGGAGTCCAGTGCTGCGGGTAGCTCTGTTTGAAAGCTGCTGTGAATGTGCTTCACAGAAATAGACTTTATATTCTTGCTGTACATTCTGCAGGGGAAAAATTCCCAAACCCATAGGGGATATTTTCCCCATTGCTTTAAAATAAATAAATAAATAAATAAATAAATAAAACATTGAAATACCAAATTGCTCAAAGGTGTCTGACTTAAAGTGAGAAAAAGCCCTAGGTATCTATCTCTTGGAATCTTGTTACATTCTGCTGGTCTTGTTGCACATAAAGCCGTATATTTTTGTTTGGTGCCTTTACTTACGTGTTGCAGTATTTACTGAAAACATGATCTTTCCTTCCCTTGGCACTGCTCAGAATATCTCTGAGGAGCAGCAGGCTGTTTGCTAAACACCTCCTAAAGACAAATGGTTGAATAACTGGTTTTCTGTTCCTTCTGGAAATGGACTTCACTAGGGAAAGGGGGTTTTAAATTTCAGTTTTGCTCTTCATCTCAACAGAAGAAGTTTTACATAGATACAATTTTTAGCAAGATGAGCCCTCAATGTTGGCCAAAATTTTATAAGGTGGTTTAAAATTTCAGAACAGTGTAACCCATTTGAACGTGACCACTCAGTGAAGTTGTGAAACTGGGCACTGCATATAAAATATGATTTAGGCTTGGGATTTCTGAAGAAAAGCAGATAATGGTGCTTGTTGAGGAACAAAAAGCATCGACAATGAACAAAAGCAGAAAGGACTGGGTGGGATAGTCCATTGAATAAGTTGTGACATACCATGGTGAAAATGAATGCTGTAGGGAACTGGAAATGATTTACTAAACAAATGTGTTCAGACTGTGAGAGAATGCTGCTCTTCCTTCCTGGCTTACACTGCGAAAGAATTATTATCATTTTGCTACTATTAATGCTCATACTGCCCTCTGTTAATATGGTATATCTTACACAGATGGTGTCTGTCCTCGAGGGGAACTGTCAATTCCTTGTATTGTGAGCTTATATGAGGAAAGACTAGCATTAGGATGGTACCACTGACTAATGATTGTTTTGGACAATTAGCCTTATATGATGTCTCTTGTCTGTCAAATGGACATGAAAGTCAAAATATACATATTAAAAATAATATTAAAACTTTTTTGAAAAAGCTTCACATAAAGGTGCTTACTACTAAATATGATCATAAAATAATCAGTGCCTAAGATGGGACAGAGAAATCTTAAAGTAGCCTCAAGTACAAGTATAAACTTACTTCCACACTGAGTGAACAATTCCCTCTAATGATTGTGGGGAGGAAAATGCCTAAAATTCTGGGAAAACATAACAGATACAAAACTGTAAGATAAACTAGAGTAGATCTGCTGATGTTAATTGACATATCTAAGTCTCTGTCTATGACTTGTTTGCTTACTGGAGATTACATATGTACATATGTACATATAATATGATGAAATAGGGTTGAGGAGATTCTTGCTGAGTCTTCATGCATCCCTGTATCAGTGTAAATTAAGCCTTTGAATAATCTCAAAGATGCTGATGTCAATGCTTTTTTCAGATTAGCTGGCTGGTAGGTTGTTTGCATGTATCCATTTATATGATCCTAAAACTGAATGACCTCTGGTGAGAGTGGAAATTCTGTTGCAATTTACAGATAAAACAAAGAGAACGGGATTGTTTCTGTATTGTTCAGTACCTCCCAAGACGTTTGTGCTTGCCTGAAGTGCTAGCATAAAGAAAAAGAAAGATTTGGGTAGAGCAGCCTGAATAGGAGTTTCTGATGTGGGTGTCTCTAGGGAATATTGCCTGATGACAGTGAAAATACCAAATATTTTCTTCTAATCATATCAGTATTGTTTAGACCCATCACTGCATAAATCGCTGCAGTAATTTGTAATGCTAACTGTGTGTGTGTTCCTTGTTTCACCCAACTTGGGGCTTTCCTGATACATAATTCTTCAGCTATTTACTTCCCAGCCACTTTACTTTCTATGCCAGTGGGGGGAACTGAAGACAACATTCCTGATCTTGTAACTGCAGTCTTGCAGACTGGAATTCAGAGGTGGTTAATGTGGGTTTGTGTCATCTCCTTCAGAATTCTGGACGATAAAAATTACTGTGTCTTCTGAGCAGCAGATTTTCTAAAAATCTGATAAAATACTGTCAGTGTCTGTTTGCAAAGGTCTTCCTGTTTTACCACTCTCACCCTCCTCCTAAACTCTTAACATGGAAGCTTCTGAGTCAGATATTGAGTCAAGACATTCAGTGAAGTTCTGGTAACTACTGTATTTGGTTCTTGCTTGATTAAGACCTGACAATTTTCCTTTTTCTAAAGATACAAATGTCCAGAGTGACAACTGGAATGAATGAGGAATGTGAAGGAAAAAAAAAGTTAATGTATTTTAGTCTTATATCTCAAAGAAAAACACTCTAGGAAGTCTTTCCTCTACTTCAATCCACATTTATATTCTTACTGTGTTTCTATTTTAATAGTAAAGCATAAAACTTAATGGGTATTTTATAGATGTTTGCATCAAACAAGTGTTGTGCTTAGGCTGAATATAGTTTGTCTGTTTTGTAACAAATACTTTGGATCGTGGATATTTTGAAGACTGGACTGCATCCCGAATGCCCATTTCATTCCAAATTGCTGCATATTGCCAGTGGAAAGGATGTGGGAGAGTGGATGGAAGAGATTTGGGGGGATTGTTTTGGAGTGAAACTGGCACAGCAAGTCCCTCACTTCTTGCCTCTGCTGTGTTTTCCCACACCAAGTGTGGGACAATGCATCAGTAGCACTTACAGAAGGAATTTGCTTCTAGCATGCATCAATTTTGGGGCATCCCATGTAGACTGACAAACTCATTAAATAATAACTGCAGTTTCGTTAAGGGTTTAGATTTTTCATCTAAAGTGCAGCATGTGGTTCAGACCTTACACCTGCTGATTATAGACAGAAGGTAAATATTTAAACATTGATACCCTGACTGTTATCTTTGTATTAAAAACCAGGACACCACATCAAGCGAATAGGACTGATGCACTGAACTGCAGAGAGGTTTTTAGAGGTGAAATATGTTAACCTAGAAATTGGGAGGGACACTAGGGAGAACAGCCATAAGATTTCTTGGTGCTAGTGGCTTTAGGTGAATATTTTATTTGCTGATCACACAGAAGGATATCTGCCTATGTAATTTGCTGCTGCCTTGCCATGATTTTTCTGTTCATTTGTTTTTGGACTTCTTTAAGTGTGGAGAATTTTCAATGTGCCTATGAGAGAATAAGTCAATATTAGAGCTCTGTGTAAGCTGCATGTTAATACTTAATTGCATTTTCAAAATTTTGAGAAACACAGAGTAATTTGATATGCTGCCTGGGGAACCAAAGCCCAAGATTTTGTTGTTGTTGCTTTTAAAGGAAACAAATATTTTTCTGAAGGAATAATTAAGTTTTTTTAACAAAGTGCACATGAGTATCTAGGAGATCTTAAGCAAAAAATGAAACTATTGTTTTTTTAAATAAATTAATTCATACTAGGCACTACTACTTAAAACCTAGGCTATCTTACCCCTTGTCCAGGTGATCTAACAATAAATTGTGGACAAATTAATTTTATTGTCATTTCACATATTCTTTTTTTCTGCCACTAGTGTTTGGTTACCAGACACATCAAAAAGACTTACTGTATCTATATAATGACACAAAAGGATGGAGAGTTTGGAGCTGAAAAAAAAAAGGCATACTTTATATTAGCACTGTGTTTTTGCTAGGTGTTACAAGAAGAAAACATCTTACATTAATCGATGTTCTAAAAAAATGATAAAAGGAGAAAGGGGATATTAATAAAATTATGACAGTAAGATTGTTTAAAATTAGTCTATGCTACAGCATGTACCAAGGGTATTATTAATGAGACTGTGTACTGTAGTATGCCAATATAATTTGTACTAAAATATTATGGTAGTGAAGATGGTGTAAGCATCAGGAAACTCAATATCTGAATTTATTGCCTGGAGTATATTGTAATTTAAAGGATAAACCATGTTTGTGCTAGTAGGGAAGAGAAAAGGCTTCTTTGTGCAGAGGATTATTAAAGTCTTGGAGACCTTTCAAGGTGAAATTCAGTTTTAATACCATGACCAAAACCTGTCACTCCGACTTGATTATCTTTCTCCTACCTGAGTGGAGGACAGAGGTTGCTGCTAAACCGGTTCTTCAAATGGTTTCCTTTTCCTGGGAATTTTAGTTAGTGTGTACGTCATCAAAAGACCAAAGGAAGGGAGGAGACGGGGAAAAATCACTGCAGAGAAGCCGGTATTCCTTTTGGGAATCTCTAGTTATTCCGCTTCTTTTCTGGATCAGAATGATTACATCTTTCTAACAATTGATATAGCATTTAAAACTGTTACTTAAACCACCATTCTTAGAGGAAAATTCAGTGCAGCTCAGAAATATCTTAATATCCCAGCAAGACCACGTGGTTATCTGGATACAAATAGATAGCACAAGACAATTACCACTTGAAATCTTTGAGACCATGTCAGACAGCTTTTTCAACCTCCCTTTTGTACTGCAGCCACAGTCATTCACGCTCACCTTATAATAATTCTACTTTTCCATAGTACATGACAGAGCACTCCAAGTTGGTTTAAAGCAATTTTCCCATTATTAAAAAAAAAAAAAAAAAATCTAGAAAATAATCCCAGACTTATAACACTGATATTTTGCATCAGTATTTTCCTCACTTCCGCAGATTACCCAGTACCAAGTTTGAGAAGTTTGTGCAGCATGATGTTAAAAGCTGTGGAGGAATTTGGCACCTGGGGTATGGTCTTTCTGGATGTATTTTGTACACCTCTTTTGCTGCTCACTAGTACTGTTTAAAATGGTATAATGTTGTATTAAGCTACTTCATCACATTCAGACTCCATTTTTTTCATTTGAAAATGTGTTCTTATATATATGTGCTTTCCTTCCATGGTACAATGAATCAATGGATTTTTTTTCTGGGATCAGCAGTTTCAGGAGAGTTATAATGAACAAACCTAGAAAGAACAAATTTGTGCATTGCTATGGCTTAGTCATAGGCATCAAAGGCCTAGTGTGACAAAAAGAAAAGACATTTCTTAAACTGAAAACACATAATAAATGTAATTCATTAGAGTTGTGGAGGGAGTAACAATTCATCTTACATGGGAGCACTGAGTGTATATAAATTAATGCATTTATCATTGGTGTGCTGTTTTGGTGTTTGGATCCAAATGATTGCTTGAAATAATAATGCCTTACAGAAGTTTGGTTCAAATTTTAGAACATACTTATTTCTTATGTAGCTGTACACAAGGAGACCTCCAAGGAGTTTAGGTGCTCTGAGGACTGAGTAAAATCCTCAACAAAAGCCTTTTAAAATATCAGTCTATGTCAGAAACACTTAACTCACAGCAATAACAAAGCTAAGAGCTCAGTACAAGTGCAAGTCACTCTGAAAATATGAAGCACATATTGTACATATCTGCAAAAACAAAGGACATAGTGCTGTGGAGCAGAACTACAGTGGAGTTTATGCCTCTTTTTTCTAAGGGACATCACAGAAGATCTGGCAATTCAGATAAGCTTTTCATAGACTCCACAGGGCATTGAAGTGCTGATAGCCATGGTTTACCCTACAAAGCTTATTTGCTACATTTTCAGAAGTTCTGTATATGTAAAATTTTACTTTCCATCTACAGACACTATCAACATTATTGTTCTGTTCATAAAAACATATGAATGTGAATTTGTGAAAAAATTTGCTCTCATGAGCAATTGTAAAACATTTTAGCATGTACTGATGAATACATCAGTGTATGTTATTTTGTGGTATAAGGCTGCCATGCACCTTCTACCTATTCATGACAATGTCACATTTTGAAAAATATTGTAGTCATAAACAGCCTTCAATATTTAAGAGCAA
Organism: Sturnus vulgaris; assembly: GCF_052056855.1. Taxonomy (NCBI): domain Eukaryota; kingdom Metazoa; phylum Chordata; class Aves; order Passeriformes; family Sturnidae; genus Sturnus; species Sturnus vulgaris. Next base: position 5,880,523 of record NC_142248.1, on the reverse strand, counting down.
TTTGATGAAATATTTTATTACTAACAGTAGTTTATCCGGGCTACAGATTCTGATAGTTTGATAAGAGCATTTTCTGTGTATTACAGAAAGGTCAAATATTTGTAGTTGTCAGAAGGACTACATATCTTTAAATGCTTACTTATTGTCAGTTTTACTATTCCTAATAGTTTCGCACAAAAGCACTCTTCTAAAAATTTTCAATGGCAAACCAAGAAGCAATGGTCAAAGCTTTCATCTGTTGCTCAAAAAAAGGCATAAGTATTAGAAATTTTAGGAAGATAGATCTTAATGGGTTGCCTCCCCTTATTTTAAATTATGAGAAGTCTTCTTTCTGGCATTATAGTGCACAAGAATGTTATGAATAGCTTTAAAATTTATTAACAATTCTGCAAGGTAAAAGTTCTTTGGCTTTAATTCTATGTGAAACAGACTTCTCTGAAAGATACAGCAAAACAAAACATAAAAAAAAATAGATTAAATGTCCCTTTTCTAATCTTCTAAAGTAAAATAACTTTAGCTTTGACTATACAAAAAACATGCTACTCATGAGTGATGCACTGTGTGTCCAAATTCTCTTTGGCAAAATCTATCCAGCAACTTAGATCTAGCTCAGTGGACACGTTGTTGGGATCATATCTACATTCTTTGCTGAAAAACTGCATGTAGACTATGCTATAATAGAGAGTCCTTGTCTAGAAGAAAGTTGGTGTCAGTTTTATCCTTTATATTTATAATGAATTCTTCGATACCTACTTTTATCTTTCTGGGGACACTTAGCTGTCCTTACATATTCTTCCAATCCTTGAAAAGTTGAAAGCACTTACAACTTTATAACAGTCTGTGACAACCATATTACTTTGCATAAATCTAAAGATTTCCAGCTTTCCTTTGTGAAAACAGTAGTTCTGTGACAGTTCCTTGCAGAAGTGTTATTTTTTTTGGATGCATTCCAATTTCTCTGAACATGACTTCCCACTGTGTTTTATACTTGCAAGAAAAAGTATTGCTGATTTCAAGTCCTGTTCCAAGGTGAGCCTTCCATTCAGAAAGCTTAGAAGGAGTATTACTCATTTTGTGGGACATGAAGTGTATGTGAGAAAACACAGGATCTTTTTAAAAACACAATATATTCTTATGTGTGCTTGGTTTACCTGGAATCTCTCTGAGTGATGCTCTTTCTTGACACAAGACAATTCAAATGTTTTGTTATTTTTTATTATTTCTAGTGGTACTAAAACACTAATATTTCATACTCGGTCAACTTAGGATATAAGAATGTGATTTTTAGATCTAAATAACTTTTGGAAATATTTGAAGGTGACATTAGATATGACCTTCTGAAGTTTTCTAAGTCATGCCCTTCTGTGTTTTTTTGTAGATTGTCATTTGACCTTTTTAATCACTTCTTGGCTCCATGAATTTGACACTTATGCCTCAGTTCTGCACCCAAAGAATTATATGTACTCTAACATTTAAGGACACCCACCCCTTCCCAACCTCCCAAAAATCCCCAAAACTGTTATTTGGAACCCTATAAACAAAACAAATAATAGCAGTAATGCCAAGTAAATCAATGAATTATGTTTCCCTGACCTTTTGCCATTTGAGAAGCAACGTGGTGGAACCTGCATGTATATTGCTATCACTATCCAATATAAACTTCAATATAAAATAGAAAGCTTGTCACACCTATTAACTGTTAACTCAACAGTGTTTAATATCATTATTACATATGCTGCTTCATGCAGGTATTAAGTGTAATATTCCATTTCAGTGGGCTGGGAAATTGCATTAATCTGCCTCATAGTTAGAGAACCTTCATGTGTGTGTATCCTCTGTTGAGAATTCATCATCCCTTCCCTCATTTGCTTAATACACAAGGCTCGGATCTCATTATCATTTTTATCCAGAGCACTAGGTTTCTAGCTTTACCTCTGTATGTTTCATATTCAAATATAGGCTGGAATAGAAGCTGTTACATTAAGAAAAGAGTTAATCCAGTACACCAGCAGCAATGGATTCCTTATACTTGAACATATACTTCTGTTTTATCAGTATACACAAAAAGCTCACAAAATTTCCTCTTGAATGAGAGTTGGCTGAAACAAATCTACAGTTTTAGCCTACTGTTGTGATTTTTCTGAAACAATCTTACCAAAATGCAGTAATTATTTTTTCAATGCTTATGAGAACATTTGCTGCCCTTATGAGGTGCCCCTTGCATGATGCCTCGGTTTCTGTGCCCGATGTTGCATACCTGACTTTCTAAGAATTACCAGGAAGTATTTGGCTATTTTGAAGTAAAATAAGTTAGACATAAGCAGTAGCTCCTATTATTTGCAGACCAGTGGACTGAAATAAAAATCAGTGTCTGAAAAAAGCTATGGAAGAGGACAACAATTCATAAAGAAACTTATTTAATTACTGCATTTCACTAATGAAACATTGTCAGCCACAGCAATTTCATTTAGTAGGAAACTGAAATGGAATATTTACCATGGCAGAACCTGGTGTGAGGGACTGGATATTTGCAAAGTAATGAGTGATAAATCAAAAGAGCAGAAAAGCAAAATAATGAGAGGATCTATAACTGCTTTATAATCACCAAATTTTGTTAGGAATGTCAAACAGCAATGTTATCACCTGCCAATGTCTTGCCCTTTCATAAGTTACAAGAGCAGAAAGTGTCAAGTAGTTTTATACATGTTGACACATAAGAAGTTCTCTTAGTATTACTCATTTGTTGGCGGAGGGGAATTTGCAATCCTTTTAAGTTTAACTTAATTTTTTTATAAAACTAAGTAGACAAAAAAAACCCCTGCATCTTAAAAAGCCCAAACTTTAAGAGGTCTATAAAACTTCTTCCACTTTGCAGAGACAGCTATTCAACAGATTATTGAATACAGTGTAATAAACACTTTGGGCAAGAAGCAAATATTGAATATCATTTTAGTGCAACTGCCAAGTCTCATTTGGCTATAGTAGCCATAGCAAGAAAATATTGTAGTTGTAGGTATTTTTCCCAGCCCAGAATGATATCTCCTCAGCTGGGGTTTTAATGGAAAATCTTAACAGAAATGTGGGTGTAACCAGAAACCTGCTACCTTTATTTGAAACATACCTCTGTTTCGAGGATTGGAGCCACAAGTGCATACCTATTCTGACTGAAACAGTTATAAATGGACCCTGAATGTTTTGCTCTCCAGACTGCTTTTTTGTTCTTGCAGACTCGAATACTCGTGCCTGGAAAGTTTCAGGAAAACTTTGCAGTGGATGTGCTTTCTTGTCAATATGTTCCACAATTATTAGTGATCATAAAAATAGGTCATAGGACCTCAGAATCACTGAGGTTGAAAAAGACCCTTAAAATCATTGAATCCAATCCTTAGCCTAACAACACTACCAACTTCACCACTAAACCATGTCCCTAGATACCTGGATACCAATGATACACAATTTTTAAATACCTCCACGAGTGGCAAACCACTTCCCTGGGCAGTGTGTTCCAATGTTTCGACCGCTTTGTCAGTGAAGAAATTTTCCCTAATATCCAGTCTACCCAATATATCTAATGTCGTCCTTAAAAGTACATCTCAGAATAAATGTTGATGAAAATACTGCCTGTGAAGGCTCTGTTGGTAGTTAAGAAATCACACAAATCACAGAAATCACACCTATGTCTGTCCCATTTCCAAGTCTATAAACACTTCACCTGAAAGATCTGGTAGCCCTTATGCAAGTCGCTCCTGAGACCCATAAAGAAAATCCTCTTAGAGGAATGGTTAAATTGATTGTTAAATATTAAATGTCTACCTGTAGTACAGACTCTTTAAGTGCCTCAGGGCCTTGAAAGAATTAAAATTGGTTCTCTCTGAATACTCATGTTACTTACAGGAGTTTAGATAGTTTTTCATCTGCCCTGCTGAGGGCTCAATGGGTGGCCTTAGGGTATGACAGTCAGTTAGTGTGAAGATGCAATGAAATTCCACAATTATTTGTGAAAATCACTCACTGGGTTTCTGCAGTAGCTGGCGATTGACATTTTGAAACTGTTAAGTAAACTATAACACATTTAATCGTAGCACATCTCTTTTTCATTATGAGACCATATTTAATCTGACTTCCTATCACACGTATTTAGGAACTCTTTGGCTTACTTAGGCTGGATAACACTGAAATAATTAACGTGATGTAGAACTGTTCCTGCTGAGTAAAATCACATTTTGTGCTTCAGAAATAAAGCATTAAAGCTAAATATGAAGCGCCTGGCACAACAACACAGAGAGTTTCCCTACAAAGTGACGACGTGTCAAAGATTTTCCTGCAGGATCCTGGCACAGAGAGCAAGCAAGTCTTTCTCCTGGGTTAACTCTGGCCAAGCTGAGCACAACAGTACAATGTGTGGGCTTTGCAACCAATATGTAGATTCACTACAGGTAAGAGAATGTGCTTTGCCCTTCTACTTTTCCCTTCTATTTGATAGAATAAATGCAAAAGAAAAAAACTTGGGGAGATAATATCAATATTCACTCACAGGGGAGAGATTCTATGAAAAATAATCAGAGGCAGTGTAACCTAGTATTAAACATTTATGTGAATTATGCACAGAAGATGATAGTTCTCTTGAATACTTCTGTGAAAAAAATAAAGAGTTGCAAGTTTATCACTAAAATGTCTCTATTCACACAAGTTCAGAATTGCTGTGGCAAAGTTAAGCTATTTCATAAGTAAGCTATAAAAGTGGTAAGAGGTGTGAAGAAATATAATTAAGGGTGAAATCATAGACAGGTGAGCAGTAGAGGATGCTAAGTAGATGCACCACATTTTAGGATGCATACTTTCATAAGGATATTTTCAGTGCAATGAAAGGAGTAATAGATAGGAAAAGAAGAATTAAAATTAAAAGGAAGCTTTCTCTTAACTAGGATATCAGTTTATATGATATGTTTTGGGAAGTGGTGAATTTAGCATTTGATACATTTTAGATAATTTGATAAATAAAAATGTAGAATAACAGAAAGCAGAAAACTGAAAGGAAGTACTTTGCATAACCTAATTGCCTTTCTCAGCTTTTGTGTATTTAGCACAATTACTCACTTGAATTAGATAGTTTGGACAGACTGATCATTTTTTATTTTTGCTCATCTGGTTTTAACTTTGATCGTCTCTAAGCTGTGTCAGTTGAAGCAACGCTGTCAAAAAATACTCTATCCTTGGAGCTGTAATTTTAGATTGTGAATGATCAGAGTTTCCACAGCTTTTTTCTATATAGCAGCTGGGCCTGCTTCTGTGTTTCCTTTCAGACTGCTCCCTGTGGATAGAAGATAGTGCAAGGTGTGAGTGTGTGCATTTGCCATGCAAGGCAAGCCACTGTCTGATTGCTGGGGAGCTCATCTGTCACCAGGTACAAGCAAACTATGGTGTCTTCTCAGCAAACAACTTTTCTAGTTATGGTCAGGAAGCATGAAAAAATTAAAGTGTTTTTCCCAGGAAATATATGATGGATTGGAAGATTATTATACTCTGAGTACTTTCTAGTGACATATATTTTACTAGAAGCAATATCTGTGTAGCAATTATCTGATGTCACTACTTGCTAGAGTCTTGACAGCTCTCCTACACTGAGCAAAGTCAAAATAAATAATTAAGTAGTATCAAATTTCCTCAAAGTTTCCTATGACAAATAGTATCAATGCAGAATGAACATCTTTACATTATGACAGTTGTGTCTTGGCTTGTGCTGGAACAGATGTTCCTTGGATGAAGCATTCAGGTCCTGTATATATATAATCTTGTGTACCTTGAACCCTACAGGGCCGTTTGGAACAAGGGGAGCTGGAATATTTTATATGTGCAAGGTTCTTAAATGAACACTGCATGTGGACTGGACTGGTCACATAAAAGGAAACTTGATTAACCACCAGAGAGGTCTGGGAGGACTTACCACGAAGTACAGATTTGGTACTTCTAGCACATTCCTGACTGGTCAAAATTCAGTGGAATTAATTCCAATTACATACAAAACTCTGATAAATCATGCTGTGTGATATAGCTGGTTTGTCTCATGTTTCACTCATTGTTTATGTTTACGAATTTTTTTTTATTTTATTTTGGTTTTTCTTAATCCAGGTCTTTACAAGTACCAAAACCATGTTTTTTTTCAAAGGCATATGCTTGACGAGTTTGCTTTTCCAGAATGTCCTTGGATTCTGGCAACCCCAAAGGTGAGCAGACAGAAAATCAGGCAGTTTGTTGTTTGCAGCCTTTGTGCATTTACTCAGTAATTCATCAAAACCAATCTGTTTTTGCGAAATGCTTCTGTTTGGCAAATGAGTGTTTTGTGACAAAACCTCAGTTTAATCAGAAAAATCCCGTTTAGTTCTATTCATTATATGGTAGGAGAGAGACAAATCAGATGCATTTCAGTCTGCTAATCACAGAGCATGACTGAATGACTTTCAATCATGCCTCTCTCCTCTTTCTCTTATTGCTGTGATTTGTGATACCAAAATGAGAGCTATGAAACCCGCAGGCTGCATTGCAACTTTTTATATTGGCAGCTGTCAAACGTGAATTTTCAAAATTAGCACTGTGTACCTAACACCTCATGCGTGGAACACTGTCCTCTGAGCTAATGCTGCTTGATTGTGCTCTGAAGGCATCATTTGCAGGTCACTTCAATTTCAGATGATTCCTCATCGTGGTTATGTCGGTTGATAGCATGTGAAATACACATGAAAAATAATGCAATTGTAAAAGGAACTTAGGCTCGGGTTGGCAAAGTATTTAAATATGATCTTAACTTGGAAGGGCTCAGGTATGGGACTGCAGTGGGATAAAGGTATCTAAATATTTTCTTGAATTATTGGCTGAACACTGAATATTTCATGTTCAGTCAGCAAAGAAAACATCTAAATAGTACACTGAACCTAACAAATAGGACAGGTTGGGATATACACTTGTCCAGCTTGTGCAAAGACACTTGATATAGTCTGAGGACAACTTTACACAATCACAACTCAGAATAATTTTCAAAGGAGCAGTGCAGAAGAAACAATAAACAAAAATTCCCTAGTGTTACTATATTTAAAGAGTGAGAAAAGTAGTATATAGAAGGATAGCTCTGAGAAACTTGATAATTTATTGCAAATCAAGATATCTGACAAACTCATGTTTTCCTTCAATCTAGACCCTACGTTTTGGTTTTATGCACTAAGAAAGAATAAAAAGAGCTTTTCCTCCTAGTCTCTGTTGCTGATGTCTTGTGGATGATATATTGTTTCCAATACTAAGTTGAATTTCAGACACTTTTTTCCTTATCTTTGGCTGACTAGTGGATAAAACACGAAAAAAAAAAAAGTCAAAGGGAAAGGCTGGGAGAGAAATGCATGTTTGGCTTATTATATTTCTTTGCTTAGATATGCAACCTAAATTTATTTCAGCTCTTGGCCGAAGCACAAAAAATAGAGAAAGGGAAGATGTTTTTAGCTGAACAGTCCTCGTTCTCTCTCCTGAACAGTGCTGGCTGCCATCTATAATTTCTACTTTATGGTAAAGCAAACAGGTTACGGTAGAAGGTAATAAAAGGTATTTTCTTTTAGCTACTTTGATTTTATTCCTGGGCTTGTATTCATTCCCATCTTCTAATTTTGCAAAGGTCAAAAAGTAAGTTTCAGGACTTGGCTATGCTAATAAAATACATAATGTGGGGGAATAGGGTTAGTCACCTAGTATGCCTGTATCATCAGAGAGCATTCTGAGCTGGAAGGGACCCAAAGGGATCATCAAGTCCAACTCCTGGCCATGCAGAGGATTCCCCAATAATGTCACCATGTGCCTGAGAGCATTGTCCAAACACTTGGTGAACTCGGGCTTGGTGCTGTGACCACTTCCCTGGGGAGCCTGTCCCAGTGCCCAAAGCTCTCTGGGTGCAGAGCCTTTTCCTGAGCCTAAACCTGCCCTGACTCAGCTTCATGCTGCTGACATGTCACTGTCACCAGGGAGTGCCTGAACACCACAGGCATCAGTGCCTGCCTCTCCTCTTGCCCTCACTAGGAAGTTGCAAACTGCAGTGAGGTCTCTCCTCAGTCTCCTCCAGGCTGAACAGACCAAGTGACCTCAGCTGCTCCTCACTCAGCTTCCTCACCACATCCTTCACCATCCTCATGGCCCTCCTTCTGATGGCTACATTGGTATGATAGATGAGAATTCAGCTATATATTTTTTTTTTTTCTTGAGCTCCTCCTTTAAGACATACATAAATTTAATTTGTCTGTGTTCTTCAATAAGAGAAACTTGAATGTGTAAAATAACTAAAAATAAAAAAAGATGGTATGGTTGTTAGCCTTGAAACAAATAATCCCAGAATGATTATATGCAGGGGCTTTTATTGAAGAGCTCTGGGAATCAGGGGTGCAGACCCAAATCTGACTCCAACATGGATCCCACATGGACATGTTTTTATACCCTTTTCTTATATAACTATATATTAATTATTAAACCCATATTGTTCTATTGTATACATTGATCTTACCCAAGCATGAATTCTTGTAATTTTCATTAGCCCCCTCCCCAAATATCCTTTCTCATGGTTCTTGTTATGATTTAACAATAATCATATTCAATTATTAAACAATTGTTACATTTAACAATCATATCATTTGTCACATGATGATTACCCAGGTGTAGCTTCACATGATCTAGAAAAAACAAAGCTCAATATTCATTCCCAGGGCCCAGTTCCCTTTCCCAGGCCTACCAGAGCCAACCTTCCTTTCCACCCCCTGAATTTGTTGTATGCAATTCCCATGATTTTAGAAACATTTTAACCCTATGCTATCATGGTGAATTACAAACATCTTATGGTTATGCTAAAAAATGCGATTCTCTGGCTGATCTGGGAATCCAAAATGAAAACTAATTTATTTTATATCCCATGAATGGGAAAGTTCATTAAACTTCAGGCTTCTTGAGAAACAGTTTAGTATTGATTGTGTTTAGGACCTGAGGGCTAAGAACTGGAAGGCTTAGTAACTGTTTTAAATTCTCACACAAATTTGCCCTGTGACCCTGGAAAAATAAATTAATTTACATTCTATAGCTCAAACCAAGCAATTTTTTAAAAGTCAGTCACATAAATGAAAAGAATAATAATTTAATTTCTTGATCTTTTGAGTTCAAGTACATCTGACTAATGTGGATGAGAATTGTTACTGCTGTATTTTCTCTGTGAAAATAAATTCTATTTATCAGAAGGTTAAATATGGATAGATCTATCAGTATAATGCCTCAGACTTCAAACTATAGAAAGCATGCCATTGCTAGCTAAGTGCTCTTTATTTGACACTGAATACCCTGGATTTTAAAAAACTTGATACTAAGACAGAATATTAGTAAAGTTTCTCTGACATTTTCAGAAGTGACTACAGCTGGCTTAACTAAATTTTGCTGAAACTAGATGTAACCTTTCTAAAATCTGGCAACCATGTTGTAGGTTGGAACTAGATGGTCCCTTCCAAGCCAAGCCATACCATGATTTTAGCTGTCACAAAACTTTTCTGGAGCAGATTTTGTCTTAACTGGGGCTTTGGGGTACTTGTTTGTTAGTTTGTTATTGACTCGTGGGTACAGTAAAACAACTGACTCATTCTTCTATTGAAATAATTTTTAATCAATGACAAGTTTTTCCTGGGAGATCATGAGAGGTGATGTATTTGTGCATTTTATTGATATATCTAAACTCCTATGAGCCCTAGATTATAGCACTGTGTAAGGTTTTGTGGGATATAGATAATAAAAACTTTGGAGAAAGCTTTTCTTGCTTTCCTTTGCTTACCCTTTTCACAATTTTATCCAGTTTTGTGGTAGGTATCATCTCTACAAATCGAAGAGGGCTTTCACTCTGTTCTGTTTAAAATTCTCCTCTAACAGTAAACAGGTAAAATCTACTGGTACTGCCACACAAAAAAAATCATTTTATTGAAGGGCTTTATTCAAAAATGTCAAAATAAGATCTTACAAAGTGGTGGAAACATAACTTTTGTCTCAAAATGGCAGCCAACATCTTCACTGCTGATATTACCCAGAAACAGTAGTAACCTTAGCTACACAGGAAACTTTGTCCTGTTTCTTAAGAAAAATGTTGGTGAATATAGTCCAGCTATAACCTGAAATAGCTAATCCATGAAACACACATCCAGGCATCCTGTTGGGATTGCTGTGTGGGAGATTGCTTATCATCCACTAGTGACCATCACAGTTCTTCATATATAAGTGTACATGGAGCAATTTTGCAATATATAGCCAAAAATATCTTCTGCTTTTAAATAGCTGATATGTGAACCATAAAAACATCTTTAAATGTTTTCTTGCATCTTTAGTCACATTCTTCTGGAAAACAAGCTGCTGTTTATGTGATAAGGATTTCAGGGAGTGGAGAGTGTTGAAAGGGCAAAGCTATGTGTTTTTGGCATGGATTTAAGTACAGAAGCATGAAAACAGGTACCTCTGCTGTTTATTGGTCAATAACAATAAATTAAGAAATGTTTAATCAACAGCTTAGTCCCACTGAAGCTATTGCAAACTTTCTCCAGTGATTTTAATGGAGCTGAGATTTCATCTGAAATGCTTTCAAATCTTAAGATTCTCTCATGTTGACTCAGTCTTCAGGAGAAAACTGTGTCACTGGTGCTTTTGTTGAACTTATTCAGTCTCCCGGTACTCTTGTAACAAGTACTGCTAACCAGTCAACATAAAAGCTCTTCTAGCTTCCATAATTCCTTTATACCTCTGCATCGTGCAGTACATTCAGAAATGATGCCATGACAGCATGTACATGATAGCAATAAGCACCAGTTAACCCCAAGACAGCTCCCAAGGCATAAACTATTAGAGTCCAAGACATTCAAATTTTCATCCAAACTTTCCAGCTGACGAGTTTCTTCTTATGAATTTGGAAGAGCACAACTGAGATTCAACATATTTGGAGCTGAGCAGTTGTAAACTCAGGTTGCTCTTGTGTTCTGTCTTTAATAAAGCCTAGTTTGCCTTCAGATTTTCTGTGGAATTGGAGTTTAGGGAGCTCCAGGTAACTATTGTTTTCAATGGTTAGAAAACTGGTAACTGCTACTCCAGCCTATGTTTTATTAATGTGCTTTTCTCTGACTATAAAACTGTCGCAATACAAACAGACAGGACTCAGTTTCTTCATGCAGAAAAGCTGAATCTTTATTTCATAGCTCATATTTTCATAGGATTATCAGAAAGCATCATGTTAGATCTAATTGACTAACAATACACTGACACAGTTCATTGGTCAGGAAATGGCATTTTGCATATTCATCTAACCTCTATTTTTGGTTAGTTTACGTATTTTCTTCATGGATTCTAATGGGATAAACTCTTTTTTTATACAGGTGCAAACCTATTTTTCTTTACAAGAATGGATTATTATGCAAACTGATTCTCATTCTGATTTTTTCATATGGGAATTAACAGACTAGCTGTTAGCTGCACCCAGTGTAGCAGGGTTTAAACCATATTTTTACAAGGCCTTTCTTTTGTAAGGTATTACACATATGCGACATAAAACAATTATTTATTTCAGAAATCTGAGTTGATTCTTCTGTTTTAATTGTCCAGGCAATGTGATCAGTGCAATGTTGTCTATAATGTTCAGTAGAGTTCTTGAGGTGACTACTAAAGCATCTTCCATGTGTCCTCCAAAGTTTCTTTACATTTTGCTGCTTATCTCACTTTAAGATTTTTGCATATCTACTTAATTCATTTGAACACTGTGCTATTGTTTCAGTCTATGTTTGACTATATTTCATTCAAAAGTAGTAAGTTTCCCATCATCTTTATCGGGAATAATATAATTCATGGAGGTATCCATCACAGCAAATTCGGCTATAGCATTTCAACTTATTTCCTTTAACACTGGATTTACAAGTATTGCTGTAAATTTCATCAGCTCTGAATGGAAATGGCACAGTTTGAGATTACAGGTTGTTCTCCAATATTCCCTTTCTGTCTTTATCCATTCATTTCACATTTGTCCATTAATTTCACATTTTACCTAATAATTTCACGTTGTGAATTTTTGTTCACAATATGAAGTAATAAGGTAGGCTTCGATCAGTATGTTATGTCCTTTGAAACTGATCATTATTTGCTACTCATACAATGGAACAAGTGTCTTGCAGAAGTTAAATTCCCCTCTTGCAAACTCACGTGCCATCACTTCAGATTTAATTAACATTTATGATCAAAGCCAATCAAATTCAGGGACATTCAGCTATATCTTTAGAGTTAATCGTTCCATATTAATTACCAGTGCATTTTTATACATTATTAATACCAGTACATTTTCCCAAGTTTTAAACAAATTAATCTTTGAGCGTTAATTTTAAAGTTCAAATCAAGTATTATCATTTGATATGGTTTTAGAGCTGAATAGCTGTTACTGTAGATTCAATTTCTATCCTTCACTGAAAAGAAGGGTAGAAGATCTGTGGCTGCTCCTCTGCTCAGTTAATTGTTTCTAGGTGTACATTCTTCCACAAATACTTGTAAGTTATTTTGTCCTAGGTGGTTTTACAGGAAGCATGATGAGTTTAACTCTTCAAAATGCTCACTGTGGCATCGAAATTTGCATACAGCTCGGGTTTAAACAATTCTTGCTCCGTGGACCAGATGCAGTCCTAATTAAGGAGGTGTACTTCCATGGGTTTACAGCACACAGTCCAAAATAAGCATCTATTCTGTACTTATGTAGCACTTGATATTTTCAAGATTTATTTAAATAAAAAAAAATAATTTAGCCTTTTCTATCATGTTTTACATTACAGATGCCTCATGGCAGAGAGTAATTCTTGAAGTGAAAATACTTGAATATTACTTATATGATTCTAGTGGGGTTTTTGGGGATCTGCTGAGATAAAACTTCCAGTAACATTGTTTTGTGAAACTATTATTATTACAATTTTAAACGGAATAATTTTAATTTAGCAATTTAGTATTACAGAGTTCAGTAACATTATTAATTGAAATTAAGATAATGGCCGGTAATGAAGTATGAAATATCTGCCAGTCAGATTGCAATTAGCAGCTTCACTTTCTGAATTATATAATTCTATATTGCTATGTCTTGCTCTTTTTGCATTAACTCTATTTTATCAAAATGCTGTCAATTCTCTAGCTAAAACAAATTAATTCTGAGCTGAAAGTAGTATCAAAATTCAAATTGCAGACTAATGAATTTTCATATATTCACATTGCATATGCCAATCAGAAACAAAACTATTCTTCTGCATTCTGCACATTTATGAAGGGATGCTTTAAACATTGCAGAAAAAAATTCGACATTTGTGACATGCTTTTCATATTATATATTTGATATTAATTATAGCAATTCTGCTTAGGAAATTATGTTGTACTTATGCAGGTTAAAATAAAAAGACATAATCAAACAATTGCACACCAAAGCAACTGTATCAGTTCTCAGTTCATGTTACAGGATTATTTTGTGCAAAATTTCAAGTACTATGAGTAGTACTTTAAAGTGCTTTAAAAATGGTGCGTGTGGCAAACTGTATTTCCAAATAGTGAACATCAGAAGATAATTCCTCTTAGGCACATTCAGTGAAGGCCAGGGATGGTGAGTGTGGCTGAGAGGGCACAGGAGGTAAATCCAACTCACAGCCCATGGCCCAAATGCAGCTCAGGTGGTCATTGCTTAACGTAGGGGAAAGTAGAACAAATCCCCAAAACTTCATTCCTCATAACCAGACTTCCACAGCTTAACAGATCACTTCCCTTATACATAGAGTTGAATCAATTTAAATTTTCTAATGGAAATTGTTGGAAAAAAGAAAAAAAAAAAAGGCAAAATAACTGCATTACATACTAAAGTAGCCCAAATCACCCCCCCCCCCCCAGAAATACAGACACACAGACGCACATACACACAGAGAAGAATGATTCAGTAAAGCATTTCTGTGGCTAGAGCTGGTAGGATTGCTGTGTTGCTCCCCGATTTTTTGAAAATTTTTTTTGCCACACTTTTCTCAGACTGCAGTATAGGCAATAACTTAGAAAGAAATAATTTCATTACTAAAGACATTTGAGATTATGCTTTGTAAAACTTCTCTATTTTAGCTGTCTATTGAATTTATGAGATACCAAATGTGGTTAGGAAAGTAATTTGAAGTAATGCTATGGCCTTAATGCAAAGGAAGTAGTAAAACTTGAAATAATATCAGAGGCGGTAGATCAGTGTGACATTCTATAATGAGCTAAAAAGTTATGAAGCATATGTGAATCACTAAAGTTAATTTCTTATTTACACTGAAATATTTGTATTTGGATATTTCAGAGCAGTAATATACCTTTAGCTGATGTTTAACAGCTCTTTTTTAGTTCCATCTAGCCCTAGGTTATTTTAAGGCATATGCCTTCAAAGATACTTCTACAATGGAAATTAATTACATAGGTAGAAGGTTGCTTAAAACATCATAATACCTGTTTGATTGCTCTAATAGAATATTCCTCTCCTCAGTGTTATACCAGGAGATTAGTACTGTATAATCCTGTCTGGGCAACATGAGGAAAATCCATAGGCCAGAGTAACTTCTGAGATATTAAAGAAGTGATGTGTCTTATCAGAAAAGGCTCAGCATTCTTTCTGTTCTTCTAGGGCAACAAGCCCTCATTAGCCCAGTCTGTAACCTGATGAAAATTTGAATCTGTTGTATTAGTTATCATTTTTTTCCAGTAGACTTGCTTTCATATTAGGTTGTGTACCTCATAAATTTTACAGTGAGCCTGAACAAATTCCCACAATTAATAAAACCGTCAATAATTGTACTCAAGTTTCACTAATAGCCAGAACTATAGACATGAACCTGAATATCTTCAACTTTATTTGCTTAAAAAAAAAAAAAAAGCTGGTCTTGTTGAGACTGTATCTGAATCTTGCCTGAAATAAATGAATATAGGTTTGGTCAGGGTTCTACTCCAGACCTTAAATAGAAATGGAATGAATAAAACATCTGTAGAAGTTGGCATTTGAGACCTAACCTTATTCTTCAAGAAGATTATCATAAAAACACAAAATCTTCATGTGTGTACTCAATTTCATACAATTTATTTTTTCTAGGATAAAGGTAGTGTTAACACAATTAAGCAAAATTAAAGTTCAGGGGGAATCAGACACATGCCATTCAGTTATTTTCGTTACTATTTTTTATAGCAAGAAGGTGAATCTTTCTCATCTGGAAAATCTCACATGTAATGTTTTGTTAGCCAAATAACTCCTCTGTGGCATTTAGTAGTAATGATATTTAGGAACATGCAAACTTTGTTCAAAGATGAGCTATAGCTAGGACCTGGTCCTAATCAGCTAATTAGGAGTACTACCAGAAATTTAGCACAAAGGGACTGCATTAGTTCCCACCAATTCTTCTGATATCCTGCTTTTTTTTTTTTTTTTTTTTTCTCATAAGTGATATTTATAAAAGAAAATACAGCAGTATTAATATTTCTAAAACTACTTCATATCTGAAAGCAGTTGCTTAATCTGCTCCTATTAATTTGTCTTTAAATTTGTATTTCTCCAATATTTCTGTACACATACTTTGAAATGACACAGAAACATGGTTAGAGAACAGATGTTGCATTTTACATTGTTGTTTAAGAGACAGGTAAAATTCTGCTTCATCTTAGTACTGCTGTCATGGCTAACAGTGCTTTAGACTAGAACTATATAAAATATCCTCACTAAATCTTGTTGTATAATGATGTGAGACTTCCTGATATTTTTAAAAAACTCGGTCTATATTCATAGCAGTTCACAGGCACTGAAGGAGGTTATGCAGGCTCCAGATTTTGCTCCTGCTATTTAACTCACAGACCTGCCCTTCAGCATCTCTCAGTGCTGTTATTTTCCTATGTGCCATCAGGGGACAGAAATGGCAAAGCATCTGCATAGTTACTGCATTGCCTTCCTTTATATAGTGACCTAAGGTGGGGGGAAAAGCAGCATTTCTTTCTGTTATTTTGGGAATAAATTTTTGACCTGCACCTATAATATTGATTGAGGGTAGAGGAGCAGTGAACTTCTAAAGGAGCTATTGCCTGAACATTTCTATCACACCTGAGCTGCAGTCATGCAAAATGCTCTTCAAGTCTTGCTTCAGGATGATTTTCATAAGTACTTTCTAAAATAAAAATTCTCATAGTAATGCACAGATCTCAGGTAATACCCCTTTAGCTGTAGGAGGTTATGATAGTTTCTTCCATAGAAAATATTTTTTTAATACAAAATTTATCTGCCCAATCTTCTGGTACTGACTGAACCTCAGAGTTCAACAAACTAAAGGAAAAGAACAAAACAAACAAACAAAAAATGAACGTAGAAAATCATTTGCAGTAAGGAAAGGAATAGGTTTTCTGTGACACTGAGGTGTCAGTTCCCTCAGAGCTCAGTCCCGTGTCCCCAACAAAGATATTGTGACTGACCCGTGAGGAATGCCACTCATCACTGACCTCTGCTTGGACATTCCTAATCCACCAAGTGGCACCCACCAGGCAGATCCACGTCTCTCCAGTTCAGAGGCAAGGCTGCCCCTTGGTCGGATCCAAGTGCACACAGGGAAAACGAAGCCTAGTAAAATGCATTGTGCACTAAAGTCGTTCTGATGAATTATTCATAGAAGTGATGATTCAATTAGGAGAACATTTTTCTTTCTCAGGTGTGAAATTCCATGGAAGTTGAAAGGGAGCCTTAAAAATAGTAATGGGTGCAATTATATTCTGAATATGTCAGATAATCATGTCATTTTTCAATAACGAATTAATTAGATAGTAATACTTTTCATATGCACCGTCTAATTGCTTTCCTCTGAGGATCTCAGAATGATACAAAGAGCACCTAATTAGGCTTCTAAACAACCATTTGAGGAAATCATTGTCTTTCTCTACTCACTGTAAACTGAGGTACCAAGTGGTGAAATTACATTTCTGCTAACACACATTGAGTTAGAGGAAAAATCGAAGTATGGATTTTTTTTTTTTTTTAATGTTAGAACAGAAGGTGTTTTCATTTATAGTGTTTATTTAAAAATAGAAAATCATGAATGCTTATGTATTCATTCCCTATCACAAAATAGAAAATGCAACCCTTCTATTAAAAAATTAAAAGGGAGTGTATTGAACCACATAAAAGAGAGAGAACTTTTGGACTTCAAGCAAACTTCCTAAGCTGATTAACCCTGAAAGAAATAATCACAGAATACAGTTTTATTCTTAGCAGAAGTCACTAAGTACTTTCTCTCATCTATAAAATGTATTCACCTAGTAATTTCTGATCACTATTTTATTATTTGCATGCAAAGAAAAAGCCATTATTCATGTGATTTTTTTCCTGTTGGCTTGGCATGTATCCAAATACTGATGACCTCAAAAATAAAGTTTACTAATTTTAATGTGATGAAAATGAAATCAAAATTCAGCAAAATCTGTTATAGAATTGATGATCAAGTACATGATCATCATATATCATGTATAAGGTCATATACCCTTTAATCATAAAAAGTTATATTTTATAAAACTGAAATCTAGATCCACAATCAGTGTTTTGTAGGATGATTCATTGAGACAACTTATTTCCTAATTAACAGGGAGATTCTTCTTGGCTAATGGCTCTGCCTGATGTATTATTCTAACCTGATTTTTGTTAGTTTTTCACCAAGATCAGCAGTCCTCAAAGGACTTTCAATCTGCTACTTTATATTTCTGTTCTGTTATTCTTCTTTACCTGCATTTGACCTCTGAGCCTGTTATGGTATATGCATCTTAAATATAAATCTTGATTAAAGAATCACTGGCTATACAAAATAATTCTATTTTTTATAATAGAACTTTTCCAGTTACTGGAATCTACTGAATGTCTTCATAAAGAGAGACCTAGAATAAAAACACACACACAATTCTCAGTTCTTCAATCCAAGTAAATGCAGCAGCATAACAAAGAAAATATATGAACAGACCTAGACAAGTGCTAAATCTTTAGGTGTGTCATGAATATGAAAAACCGTGTAGGTTCTCCTGCCTGACAATTCACATTATGTTCAATGCTCTTGTGTTTATTATCTGTATTACAAGACATGCTTGTTTGGAAGAAAGCCATAAATGGTAGGAATGCCTGATACTTTGAACTATCTTCAATGTTTAAGTATGGAAGATTCTTCTCAGAAAATAAAGGTTATTTTCTACTCTCTCAATAATTTCCCCCTTCACTTAAAACGGCAATTGAAAATACAAGTAGGACTTAAAATAAAGAAATTAATAAAAGCTAGGCAGCCCTACTGTTTTTCCAGGAAACACTAATTATTAGCATGCTGCACAAACCCAGGTGTCTAAGAATGATGTTTTAAGGATGCTTTATGTTTATGGATCACAGCTTTTTCATCATAGTTGATAATTGCCTATTTTGTTTTTTTTTTCATGGAAAGTAAATCCAAGTGTGTCTTCAGCTATTTTTAAGAGTTTCAATTAACCACAATTAATTTTCCATTTAAATGTCCAGGGGAACTGAAATAGTCTATAATACTATAAACCCATTCAACAGCTTAATTATGCAGTTTTGTCTCTAGTTAGATTTCCTATTTTTATTTCATTGTGTTGCTCTTAGGGTGGTGAAATAGTTACACATTTTGAATTCTAAAACAGCAAAAAAAGTATAGCAAAAAGCAGTGAAAAAGATGAAATATTACAGTAAAGAAGAATTTGGATTTTCAAACTGAATTAATTATATAATTTAAAAGTATATTTTAAAAGAAAATTTAAAGTATAATAGAATTTGATGTGGTTATAGAAGTCACTTTCCTTACCACTCATCTCTGTGGAATCACAAAGTGGCACATTTTCTGTTTGCTTGAACTTGAGACAAAGGATGAATTCACACAAACCATGACTATATTGTCTCATCAAAATTCTCAGAAAAGGACTGATGAGTACTTGTGTCAGACACAGAAGCTGGGAAGGTGAAATGAGTAAAACATCGGCAATAGCTGATGTTATGCATTCTTTATCTGATTAAAAAAAATACATGATACACAAGTTGAGAAGGAAGTACTTAAAAAGGAGGTAAGTGGCAAACAGAAAACCTTGGTAATGAATCACCTGCTGAATGTCATTAAACTCAGACCCCGATAAAGGGCACCAAGAATAACAAAAATGCAATTAATTTAAGCTTTGTTCTCCCATAATTACACTTTCGAGATGAACTGTATTTACGAGGGGGTCAAGACATTTTGCAGATTTCTGCCACTGAAACTATTTTAAGGGAGGTCAGACTGGACATCTTAAATGTTAACAAAATCGACATTTGCCTGGAAAGGATCCAAAAAGGATGAAATTCATAGCATTAAGTAATCTTAAAAGGCTTCCAGCAAAAAGACATCTTTTCTCCTACAGTGATGAATTTCATTTGCATCCATTGAATTTGCAACAAAGATTGAAAGGAAAAAATGCAGTCAAAGGGAAAAAGGGATTCAGAATTCAACTCATTCTCAGTTCTAATGCTCTCACTGTTATACTCCATTTGAAACTTTAAAAAGGAAACTCATTGAACTGTCTTAAGTAGGTTTTGCTGAATGAAAGACTGCATTCTGTTAATGAGCAGGAATTAATGAGAGGGCGTTCCAGACTTGGTTTGAAGCTAAGGAATAGATGAACTTCAGAAGAGTCAATCACATCTTTCCTTTAGTCTTCAGAATTTGTAGCATTATGTATTTGAGATGAAGACACAGGAAAAAGATGTCATAGTGTTACAAAAATGTTCCCTTGAACTTATAATTTCATGGTTCAATTATAAATAAATAGCAGAAAAAAATCCTCCCTAAAATAAATAGCTTGTATTTTATTTATCAGTGTTTTCTTTCCCAATTTTATTATTCTATCAGCATAACAGTAAGATGGCAGAAGAAAGATGTTTAAACTAGGAGTTCCTAGAAACGATGTGTTTCCTATAAAATATTAGTGGTTTCATTGTTTTAATTGCTTTCCACTGATACAAGTGCAATAACTGTGCACCAAAGACAAACCTGAGAAATGAAGCTTTTATACCTCTCAAAGCTAGAAATCTTGAATTCCACAGAATTAATATGTTTTTATATTCCAATACAATTCCTTCTCTGATGCATCTCTGTTATACAAAATCAGAAACAGTTTTTTTCTCTTTTCCAAGTGAGCTAATGGTGTATCTCCTTGATAATGTGCTCCTCTCTTCTAGTGTTGCTTTTCCATCCTTCCTCTCTCATTATCCAGCACAGGCATTATCTAACAATAATAAAGGAATGGTAGCATCTGATCCTGTGTGCAGTCTGGATTTTTCTCATTTAGCAGAAATTAATGCAATTGTAGGCATTTGTTTTCTTCTATGGCATTTCTAAAATATATTTTCAGATTTACCAAGTCCATCTAGAAAAAGACTCAAAGGCTTTTTGGACTTTTGGACGTGAACAGTGGCAGACTTACTTTTGAGTACTTAGTTTCAACCCAGATATTTTTTTTTCCCAATATTTCTTTATTTGCAACACATCTTGATAATCTCACAAAATGTATCACTCAACAGGAAAGAGACTGAGTTGTGATTGAAAAATGGGAGTAAGACAACGTAGAATAAATTTCCTGGTTTCACAGGCAGTTTCATATAACTGTATACCTCTGAGATCCAGTTGTGTCATGAATTTATAGCTTTTCTAGTAATTTGTTTGGGGTTTTGTTTTGGTTTTGGTTTTTTTTGTGGAGTTCTTTGAGTTTTTTTGGTTGGTTTTGATTGTTTGTTTGTTTTTTGGTTTTGTGTTTGTTTGGTTTTGGTTTTTTTCTCTAGATACATGCCTTCCTGGGAGTGGTTATTATTATTCATGGTATGTATTACATACATCCATCACCTACTTCTGCATGATGCCTGTCTGGAATTCAGGCTCATTCAAATCAGAGAGCTGAGATCTTCATCTGACAGAGCTTTGTTTAAATGCTTGTACTACACAATCTTGTCCAGCAGAGACTGACAATACTTGTTCTTTTTGTAGCTGCCCATACCTAAATTAATTGGTGCATTTTTGGTTTTTTACAGGACAACCTGAGTATTCATTAATATCCTATAAATAGAATGCTTCTATAGTATGTCAGGCTGTGTGGAAGCAGAAGGAAAAAGACAGGATTTGACTGAAAAAAAATAGAAATAATAAAGTAAAGAAAATGAGAATAGAAGCATAAACAAGGATAATAAAAAGCTGATTAGTCTCTTCTGTCTGGAATAAGAGACCATCATGATGCCATCGATGGTGACATGAAGCCAACTACAATTTCCAGACAAATCATTGCATCTTTCATAGTTTAAAACAATATTTCAGATTGAACTGCTTTCACTTATTAAAATATCACACAATGTGGAAATACTTAGAGCAGAGAAAACAGACAGATGGCTAAGCAAATTAATCTATAAGCAGCAACAGAGCATAAGGTTAGTTGCTGACATTGACTGAATCTTGAGGAAGGTGGTAGGAAGATGACAGGATTAATTAGTCACAAACATGAAGGTGAAAAAGGTTGTGAAAAGCTTGTGAAAGGGGAAGAGATGGGTCAGGAACCTGTCATTTAAAGGGAGGTTGGCATTTCACATTTGAGATTTATAACTGTGCTTTAAATTCCCTACAAATTTGTAACTTTTTGATTGAAAACTCTGGTTAAAAACATGATGAAAATAAGAACACATTTCCAGTGTTAATCTACATTCTTGGCTTCAGTTTCAAATGCAGGCATTTGAGACTGCTCCGATTTTTTTATTCACCAGTTGTAATCATCATGCAGCACATAGAAAATAGAAAATAGGTCAGATGATACTACAAGGTATTTCAATTTCTCTGGAAGAGATATTTTCCTGTTCTTCCATACTACTAGAGATTTCTTCTTTTACAGTGTTTCCAATTGCAATACATGCAGTTGGGTAATATATTAGTATAAATTTGGAATATAGGATGCTCCAAAGCTGCACTATTATATTTGTGATAAATGTGGTTTTCAAAAGTAGACTGCATTCTTAGACTTTTTGCTCTGGAAGTCAAAACATTCTTAATCTTTAAATTCTGACATCATTACACCACAAAAATGACATTAGAAACTTTTCATACATTTTTAACAAGATAATCCAAGTTCACTGACTTTTCTGGAGTTGTATAAATTCATATTAGCTGAAGATCGGGCACAAAATTTTCTCAATTTCTTTCACTCTCTTTTCGTACTGAACCTGATTTTGAATAAATGCTGAGCACTCCTACAGGTACCAAGTATTGCATTCACTTTAAATAATGCATTTTAATTCTGATGAAGGAAGAAGGAACCAGTGTCAAAAAAGCCCCACAGCACTGAACACAAGATCATATTTCAATATATGACTTAAAAAAAAAATTCAATATTTTGCTGGTCTTTTATTCTGTGACAATCCATAAATAGATACTAGAAATACATGAAACAATGATAGCTAAATGCTAGTTTTAAAAGGTAAATATTCACTTTTTTTTATTTTCTAGTGATATCTGACAGAACTTTTCTCCATGAATAGCCTACTGGTGACAATTTTGCATTATTCCCATTGAATAGATGTAAAAGCAAAAAGAAACAAGAATATTACTACATCACAACATATTTGACGGAATTCTTTGATTTCAGAAACAGTTTTGTGTGCTGAGGGTCCCTTGAGTGCTCTTGCCTGCTTTAATCATATTACACCTCACTGCCTTTTAGCCAAGATGGCTTATGGGTTCAGTGCATATAATTTCACATTTCTCATTAGCTCTATACCAAGATTTTCAAGTCAAAAAGATTTTTTTTTCTTAAAAAAAACGGAAGCAAGAATGTAATTTCTTCTGAGATTTGTGGAGATCAAGATTGATTATGAGAAAACAAATGCTTGGATGCTTGTCTGTTGGTAACATCTTCTATTTATAAATGATTGTGTTACAAAAAAGGAAAGTAAGAGCATGTTTATGCATGATAGAGATTTTAATGCAAAAATAATGTTTGAAAAGACAAAAACATTTGACTCTAACTCATCAGTCTTTTTAAAATTTCTAGTTTATATATTCATTTTTCTTGGCCTGCACTTGACTTTAATTCTATGCCCTTAAATCCAACTTTAAAGTCTCAGAAGAATTTGGCATGGCCCATGGATGATACAGACATGAGAGAAATCAATTTGCAGCAGAAGCTAAAGAATGAATATTTAGGAGATGAGAAGGGAGGGAGATGATGTTCTCTAGGATGTGTTCCACCAAAAATGTTTGATGCTGAAACTCAGGTCCTGAAATGGTGTGTGATAGTAAAGAAAAATCATGTATACGAGGAGGGACTGGAGGCACAGTTTGGATGCTGATAATCATCCTATAGAATGAATAATACATCACAACTCTAAAAAAATAATCTTTTCCAGTGCTAGGATTTTTCATTAAATACTGATTACCAAACCTATTAAAAGTGAATTTAGTTGCAATAAATATCTGAAAGCTTATGCTTATCTTTACATGTTTTCAGATTTTTTGCTTAGAAAAAATACGATATGAATATGATATTTTACAGTGCACTTCTAACCTAAAAGAGTAATACATTAAAAACATACCCAGGAGAGTGTTTGTCTCCTGAAAGGTTTAAAAAATAGTGAACATAAGATACATAGCTATGTGTCTTAAGAGCTGTCATGTTGAGACAAAGACACACATTCTAACTTACAGGTGTTAAATAGGTAGCATAAAGGAGATGAAAACAAACATCCATGAGTCTCAAAAAAAAAAAAAAATAAATAAAGGCAGGAAAAAAAGAATGGCATGTTCTGGCCTGAGCCATGGCACAGAGAGCTGTGTCTGAATGCCTGAACCAAGAGCTGCCTGC